>NW_024429184.1:30561052-31161052 GCF_017639785.1 Mesocricetus auratus
TCACTGGATTTCTTGAGTTTGGCTCAGTGCTTAGCCATGGGAGTCTGCCTCTGCTTCCATCAGCCACTGAATGAAGGTTCTCTTTCTCAGACTCTCTGGCCATGAGATTGTAGGCTGGCACTCCCCAGATCTATGTCTAAAATCCATATATGAGAGAATGCATGCCATGTTTCTCTTTTTGTGACTGGGTTACTTTGCTCAGAATGGTTTCTTCAAGTGCCATCCATTTGCCTGCAAATTTCAGGATTCCATTGTTTTTTCTGCTGAATAGTACTCTATTGTGCAAATGTACCACATTTTCTCTATCCACTCTTCAGTTGAGGGGCATCTAGGTTGCTTCCAAGTTCTGGGTATTACAAATAATGCTGCTTTGAATATAGTGGTACAGACATCCTTGTTGTATGAATGGGCATCTTTGGATATATGGCTAAGAGTGGAGTTGCTGGGTCTGGTGGTAGGTTTATTCCCATTTTTCTGAGGAATCTCCATACTGATTTCCAAAGTGGCTGAACAAGTTGGCACTTCCACCAGCAGTGGAGGAGTGTTCCCTTTTCACCACATCCTCTCCAGCATAAATTGTCATTGGTGTTTTTGATTTTAGCCATTCTGACAGGAGTGAGATGGTATTTCAGAGTTATTTTGATTTGCATTTCCCGGATGTCTAAGGATGTTGAGCACTTTCTCAAGAGCCTCTCACCCATTTTAGACTCCTCTATTGAGAATTCTCTATTTGGTTCTGTAGCCCACTTTTTAATTGGAGATCAGCCCTTTGGTGTTTTGGAGACTGGCTTCTTGAGTTCTTTATATATTTTGGAGATCATCCCTGTGTATTATGTTCAGGAAGCTTTCTTCTGTACCAATTCATTCAAGGGTACCACCCTCTTTGTCTTCTAAGAGGTTCAGTGTGGCTGGATTTATGTTGAGGTCTTTGATCCATTTTGACTTAAGTTTTGTGCATGGCGATAGACATGGAAAGATCCGCATTCTTCTACATGCCAGCATCCAGTTATGCCAGCACCACTTGTTGAAGATGCTTTCTTTTTTCCATTATATGTTTTTAGCTTCTTTGTCAAAGATCAGATGTTCATACATGTGTGGATTAATATTAGGGTTCTTCAATTCGATTCCATTGGTCTACCTGTCTATTTTTGTGCCAATACCAAGCTGTTTTCAGGAATATAGCTCTATAATAGAGCTTCAAGTCAGGGATGGTGATGCTTCCGGACGTTTCCTTGTTGAACAGGTTTTTGGCTATCCTGGGTCTTTTGTTTTTCCATACAAAATTGATTATTGTTATTTCAAGGTCTGTGAAGAATTGTGCTGGTATTTTAATGGTGATTGCATTGAATCTGTAGATTGCTTTTGGCAGGATTGCCATTTTTACTACATTGTAGGAAGTAGAATTTCAATGTATAAGATTTAGAGACAAGTTGAAAATATATGTAGTGTAAATCATTAATGTGTAGTAAATAAAATTAATATATTTTTTCTATGTAAAAAACTGAGTTATTTTCTGTAACTGTTTGATAATTGACCATACTGTGGCAACTATTTCACAGCAGAAATAGTCATGATGATACCTAGTGTGTTTTAATGGTCTCCAAGACATTTCCAATATCTATAACTTATGTTGTAAAAAATAAATCAAATTTATATAATGCAAGGCCCTACAGAAATTATGAAATCTAAAGCTTCAACAGCTGTTTACATTTAAACCTGCTGGTATATCTGTGAAAAGAATCTAAAACTAGGAAAAAACTTACTGTTCTGAAATGGCAACCAATGGCTCATTGAAAAAGAATGAGAACTATTGTAGTGACACCAAAATTTAAATTAAATAATCATTAAATTAGGTACATAAAATCCATTTGAATTTCTTCAACTTATTTTATTAGATAATGTTGGAGAGGTTATTGTATCTTAGTACCTAAGAGTCTAGTCACCCCAATGTGCCAAACTCCCAAATTTTAAACAGCAATGTAGCAACGGAAAAGATTGTAAATAATAGACAATTAGGCATTACCTTCTTTTCACCATGTAATTGGGCACAGGAAATGTTTTTACATGGAAATAAACTCTAGCATTGTTGCATCTTTTGGCTGACTTGAAAACTAAATACAAGCACTAATGGGATAATTAAGTGGCATTCTCTAGCTGCTTACTAACTTCCTAGAAAGAAAGTGATTTTCTAAGTAAATTTGGCATCAAAAACAAACTGGTTCAATAAGAAATCACTCAACTGGATCTGTTTTTTGTTTGTTTCCTTTTTCCCCCTTAATGCCTATTAGAACACTCAGGAAAGCTTATTTTTTTTCTTGATTAAGTGTTTGCTGCCTGTTACACTAGAGATACGTAATACTCTGATTTATGTGAAGGGTTGTATATTTATCATTATAATTTTTAGGTAAAAGATGAACAAAACGTCTGTTTCTTTAAAGCTATGACTTACTTTTTGAAAGTGCCTTTTATAGAATAAAACTCCCAAAAGTCTGCTTCACAAACTATTATGCTAATTTTTAAATGTATAGCAAAATGACTAGTTTAAAAGAATAAGAAGTAAAACATTCATTTGAGCTCATAATTACAAAGATTTTGGCCTATTATTCATATGTCTTTTATTATTAGGTGGCAAGGCAGAAAGACATAGCACAGGTGTTTTGTACTAGAAAGTTCTTTGTCTCATGGCAACCAGGAAAGATTTAGTCTCAAAGCAGAACCAAGTTCAGATTATACCTTGTAGGATAAGTCCACATTGTCTCACATCCTTCAATTACACTCCATATTTAGAAGGTCATCATGTTATAAATCCTAAGGAACTGTAATATCCATTATGCCAGAGCCCTTGTGATCCAACCACTCCCTAAAGCCTGCCATTTAAACTAGTCCTTTAATATATGAGGCTTCAGGGGATATTTCAGATTCTACCACAACTTACTGTTACATTTACAAACTCATCTATACCAAGCCATTTTATTCAAATCTTTTCCCCCTCTAGTATAATACATAAAAATTTTTTGATAGTTATGTTTTCTATTTCTGTGATGAAATTCCAGTCAAAATCAGCTTAATGAAGGAGGTGATCATTTTACTATAAATTCTGGTGATATAGTCAATTACAGCAGGGAAGAGGAGACTACTGGTCACATTGCATATGCAGGGAGGGAGAAGACAAAGATGTGTTCTAGAACTCCATTTTATTTTTCCTTTAGTTCAGCCTGGGAAAGAACTCATTGGAATTTGCTGTCCACAGTTAAGTAGGTCGTCACATCTCAATGCAATCTGAAAACTCCAGCACAGACATGCCCAAATGTATGTTTCCTAGACCATTCTAGAGACTGTAAAGTTGACAGTCAATATCAGTAATCACATAAGCAATATGAGTAATCACAGCTGGTAACAAAGTGGAGCTCTTTTATTGAGTTAGATGGCCAAATTTATGACAAAGTGTTTGGCTAAGTCACACACATAAAGACAGATAATCTTGAGAAAAGCTATTGATTATTTGTTTCTATTCATCTAGTGTAATGTTTTCTAGATGGCATTCAACTTACTGTGATTTGGTTTTCTGAAAGCCCCATTGGGTTTGGGATTTCATTCAAAGTAGCAAATAGTTGAGAATCAAGCATAACCATCCTTGGGGTACAAACTAGCATGTCAGTGGTTTGCATGCAGTATACAAGAATGGAACAAGGAAGAGATAAAAGAGATGACTTCTTTTGTCATTTATTCAACTATGAGATAATACCACAGACTGGATAATTTCTACATAGGAAAAATTTGATTCTTATAACTCTGAATGTTTGGAATTTCAACATTCAGGATTTATTATCTGGCAAGCACCTGTGTGTTGCCTCACCTATAAAAAAGGGATGAAGAAAAATAAAATGAGGAAAGACAAATAGGAGCCCAGGAAAGGCCAGTAATGCTGAGAGCCAAATTTGCTCTTCTAAAAAATGACTCTTGGGATGACAATTCTGTGATAGCACAGTTAATCCACGTGTGGGCTGAGCCTCCACACCCATATCACTTGAATTGTGCTGATCTCTCAGGGCTTTGATTGGGGGATTTGGTTTAGATTTGTTAACTTTGGAAAACTTCTTTTAAACATAAAGAAATATTTGCCTATATTTAGATAAGTTGTCTTTTGTTATTATACTACGGCCAAGAAATTTGCATTCTAGAGAATTGAAATAAAGCACAAAATCTGTCATAAGTTCTGTGGTGCAAACTTGGCAAATACACAGGACATCATTAAGAATATTATTTATCCTTTACATACAAACAAACCCATAACAAGGCACAGGAATCATAACTGGAGGCAGCTGGAAAGGCAGTATACATGGTCACAGGTAAAGACCTGGAAATGAGAGTGCAGCATTTATGTGAACCCTTGATCTGAAGCTCCCAGACTCACAGTTGCTCTCCTCCTTCTCTATTTGCCTGTAGGGAGGAATAGTGAACTAATGAATATTTTTATCATTTTTATTTTAATTTTAAATAGCTTGTTTTACATGTCAATCCCAGTTCCCTCTCCCTCCCCTCTTCCCACACTCCCCTTCCCCCCCTCCCTCCCACCCTATTGCCAAATCCTTCCACATAGGGGATATCTAGAGTCTGTCATTTTACTCTTGGTAGGGTCAAGGCACTCCCCTAAGAGTCCAGGCTGAGAGAGCATCTCTCTTTGTGCTATAGGCACATGAAGACAGTTTGTATACCAGGGATAGACACTGATCCACAGCTCAGGGCCCCATGGGTTGCCCAGGCCTTCTCACTGACACTCACATTTGGGGGGGTCCAGATCAGTCCCATGCTGGCCTCCCCACTGTCGGTCTGGGGTCCTAGAACACTCCCCTGTTCAGATCAGCTGTCTCTGCTGGTTTTGCCAGCCCATTCTTTGCCAATTTGCTCATCACTCCTCTCTCTCTGTCACTGGGTTCCTTGGGTTCAGTTCAGTGCTTAATTGTGTGTGTTTGCCTCTGCTTCCATCAGTCACTGGATGAAGGCTCCCGGATGGTTATAGACATCAAGTTCATTATCAGGAATGGGCATTCGAGGTAGTCTCTCCACTATTGCTTAGCTTGCCAATTGGTGTTATCCCTTTAGATCACTCGAGGTCACTCTGGTGCCTGATCTGTCTTCTATCCTATGATTCCCTCTTCCCCCTATTCTACCCCCACCCAATCAACTTCCTGTTCCCCCATGACCAACTCTCTTCCTCTTCACCCCCTCTCTTCTTCCCAGCTCCCACTCCCCACCCTACCTTCGCTGTGTTCCCCATCCATTCAGAGGATCTTGTCTCAATACTCTTCTCTTGGGTACTATGCATATATGCATATCTTTTAGGTTCTTTCCTGTTTCCCAGACTCTCTATCAGTGGAAGTGCAGACTAGCACTATCCTGATCTATGTCTAACATCCTTATATGAGTGAGTACATACCATGTTTGTCTTTTTGCGACTGGGTTACCTCACTCAGGATGGTTTCTTCCAGTGCTATCCATTTACCTGCGAATTTCAAGATTCCATTGTTTTTTTTTCTGCTGAGTAATACTCCATTGTGTAAATGTCCCACATTTTCTCTATCCAGTCTTCAGTTGAGGGGCATCTAGGTTGCTTCCAGGTTCTGGCTATTACAAATAATGCTGCTATGAACATAGTGGAGCAGATGCCCTTGTTGTATGAATTTGCCTCAATTTATGCTGGAGAGGATGTGGAGAGAGGGGAACTAATGAATATTTTAATGTGTGTCATAAATGTCACACACACACACACACTCACACTCACACACACATACATATATACATACATACATATGAAGCTCCTTTCTCTTGAAAAAGATTAACCCAGGAATTAGAAATCAAATAAACTGCTAAATCAATGTATAAAAATGCCTTTGTGGTTCGAATATCTAAAATGCCAGTGTAGTTCTGTCTGCAACATGGAATGAAGTTCCTGTACCTGTTTTCAGAATGGTTCAGTATTGGGAATGGTGTCCCATCTGGAAAGGGGCACTTTGTTTTGAAAGGTTTGATTAAGTGAAAATAAATTTATGATACCTTGTCCATTCTCAGAATTCTGAGAATTTAGATATGATGTAAAAGACTTAATCACAATTGCAAATTTCATAAGCCATATTCCTGTGTGGGAAACACCAGAGAACTGATCAGAAGACAATTTTAAAATAGCATTTCATGGGGACAGAGATTTCTAGGGTGCAAATGCAGGGTCGGGATTGCTAGATTTTCTAGTCCAGAGCTTAAGAATTTTACTCTCTGGGTTGGGAGCTACGTCTGTCATTTAGGGCACATAGAGTGGTCTGTGAGTGGAACCCAGAAGTTGGAGGTACTCAGGGGAGAAACCTGGCTATTTGTGTGTCTCAGGGGTTGGACTTACAGTGGAAAGACACATTCATTGTTGGTGGTGTACTTCCTTCAGATGTGATCTGGGAGTGCACAAAAATGAGTAGGTGATATAGCCACAAGCATTTACTTATCTGTGCTCTTTGGCATGGTGGTACTGTCATTGACTTTCTCAATCTCTTGCTATAAATTCTCTAAAAGGATAAATTGTTACATTGAATTGTGAGCCCAAACAAATCCTTTGTCCTCAAAGTGGTTTTCAAAAGGGTAATTTTTCTTAGTAAAGGGGAAAAGTAACTGAGAGATATGTAGCATGTTAACTAATTGATTTATTTATTACATTGAGAAACTTCTATGTTTTGATTGTATTCACCCTGTTTCTCCTAACTCCCTCCAGATTCACATGTCCATTCCCTACCAACCAACTTGTGCTATTTTTTTTTGTTTTTTCTTCATAATCAGACCAGTTAGTGCTAACCAAATTTGCTCAGGTTCATGGCCTTACATTAGAAGATGATCAAGTCATCACGGGCTATTCTCTTAGAGAACATAGACACTTCCTATCCCAGTAGCTAACAATATCTAATAGCTTCTGGCTAGTGGTACAAAATAGTGGTTATTAAAAAGAAATGCTTAGCTTTCTTGCAGTCACAGGATCACATGAGCAGAAACAATTTTGAAATATGTGGGTATTCATGAGTATGTAGTATTAGACATTGTAAAACATATTTGAACAAACAGATTACATAATAAAATATTGGTACAAATTCATGCAAGGAGAATCTTTGATTTTTCTGGTGGAATTTGGCAATATTCTGGAAACATCAAAAGTCTATGAAATATTGAGGTTTTATACAAAACCTAAAAATCTCACTATATCCACAGTGAAGAAGCAGTTTGTGCCCTACCTTCTCATTTTTATATGGTCTTTGATCTCATTCAAATTAATAATGCCATCCACAATGGTCATGTCTCTACACCTCAATTAAGCTAATCAAATAATTCCCAGCAGGCCTATAGTACAAGTGGTACCAGATCATATTATGTTGGAAAGCTAGTTTAGCTATTCTCGGGCTTTTTCAAGTTATAATTGCATAAATTGAACCATTTTTGCAAGTTAGGTCAAGATGTCAGTGTATAGAAGTCATGAAAGTCCTCCCTTAGTTTCAGCATTGTCACTGTTTACCTTAAAATGTAACCAAAAATAATGTGTGTTTAAGAGCATTATTTCTAACCACTCTACTAAAGCAGTGAAAAGAAATGTCTTACTACAAGTACATTATGAATTAGAATGAACAATTAAAGATCAGCAAAGAACATTACAGAGAAGAATTTTCTGTGAACTATAGTTAGCTTAATCAGTGGTAGAATCTCCAGTGAGGAAGCAACTGGAAGATAGAATTCTTTTACTTGTGTATCTTCTAGTAATAATCTCTTATCTCCAGCTACTTTTAAATAACAGTCACGCGAGAAAAGTGTTTCTCTAGCCCCCAAAGAGTCACTGTCCATAGTAAGGTCTCTGGAGAGTTAGCTGGTCTGTCTGATTTCAGAAAATTGCAAAATATCTGCTTTACACACTAGATTCATGAAAGCATCAAGTAATGTTACAGAGTTAACAAAACATGAATAAATCCCTTAATGAAGTTTAGATCATAGATGAATAATTAGTGAAGATGCTAAGATGGGAACTGGAATTTCTTACCATTCCATAAGTATCTGATCTTTTTTCATTCTCTCCATCATTACTTCCTTTCACTTTCCTTATTCTTAACTTTCTTCTTTGTTTGAGAAAGATTTTAGCAAACCACAATTACCCAAAATTGAATTTCTCATTCTCGGTCTACCTTTTATGAGATCATATTCAATTCTTTTAGCTTGTTTGTATATTCCTCTCACATTCCTTTAAATATATAATATTTTTGCTTTTGTGACCAAATAACTGGAATATCATATTGCCAGTACTCTCCTTAATTGTGTTTAATTTTAGGGACAAAGATAGTGTTCCATAAGAAAAACATTATAGGCTTCATTTGGCTTGGGTTCTTTTTATGGGTTATTTAGAATTAGAAATATCATCTACTCCTGTTAACACCACCTTCAATTTTCTTCTTTCTGTTACAGTGTGAGCACATCTGAGAGTTCCTTTAAGGTAGAAGGAGGCCTGTGTTTTCCTTGACATCATTGACATCTCAACAAATTTCTCATATTTAGCAAAAAGAATAATTAAAATGTGTGAATGTGATTGAATGTTTCAGCACTACATCTTAGTTGATAACAAACAGTGCTGGAAAAACACATATTCACTTACATTTTAAGGTAGAAAAAAAGATTTAATTTAAAGCCTGAGATGCTGAAATAAATACTTCAAGATCTTTGTAATGCAAAAATCTTCTGAAAAGATCTTCAACAGCATAATATATAGCTTCCTGAACATTACAACAGTAGCACAGACACTGAGAATGACAATTAATAAATGGGACCTCCTGAAATTCAGAAGCTTCTATAAAGCAAATGATGCAGTCGCAGTCAACAAGACAAAAAGGCAGCCCACAGATTGGTAAAACATATTCACTAACCCCACATCTGGCAGTGGGCTGATCTCCAAAATTTACAAAGAAATCAAGAAGCAAGTCTCCAAAACACCAAAGGATCCAATTGAAAAATGGGTTGCAGAGTTAAATGGAGAATTCTCAATAGAGGAGTCTGGAATGGCTGATGGTACTCAACATCCTTGTTCATCAGGGAAATGCAAATCAAAACAACTCTGAGATACCATCTTACTCCTGTCTGAACAGCTAAAATAAAAACCACCAATGATAGTTTATGTTGGAGAGGAAGTGGAGAAAAGGTAACACTCCTCCACTGCTGGTGGGAGTGACAACTGATACAGCCACTTTGGAAATAAATATGGAGATTCCTCAGGAAAATTACAATCAGTCTACCACAAGATCCAGAAATTCAACTCTTAGGCATATACCCAAAAGACTCACATTCATCCAACAAGGACATCTGTTCCGCTATGTTCAAAGCAGCATTATTTTTAATAACCAGAATCTGGAAGCAACCTAGATGCCCCTCAATTGAAGAATGGATAATGAAAATGTGCTACATTTATACAATGGAATCTTGAATTTTGCAAGCAAATGGATGACACTAGAAGAAACCATCCTGAGTGAGGTAACCCAGTCACAAAAAACGAACATGCTATGTGCTCACTCATATATGGATTTTACACAGTCCCACCTCCAGAGAGTCTGGGAAATAGAGAGAACCCTAAGAGAGATATGCATGGTACCCCGGAGAAGAAGAATGTGACAGGATCTCCTGAGAGGGTTGGTAGCATGGGAGGGGTATAGGGAGTAAGGGGGAAGAGAAAGGGAGAAGAAGGGGGAGAGGGGGTCATGGGGGAACAGGAAGGTTGTATCAGGGGAAGAATAGAGAGCAGGTTGAGAGATACAATAGCAGAGGGAGTCATTAGAGGTTTGAGAAGAGTTCTGGCTCTAGGGAGATTTTCTGAGATCTACAAGGATGACACCAACTGGCAATCTAAGCAATAGTAGAGAGGCTACTTTAAAAGCCCTTCCCCAATAATGAGATTGATGACTGCCTTATATGCCATCCTAGAGCCTTCATCCAGTGACTGATGAAAACGGAGGCAGACACACACAGGTAAACACTCATTTGAACTCCTAGAACCCAGTTGCAGAGAGGGAGGAGTGATGAGCAAAGGTGTCACAACCAGGGTGGCAAAACACACAGAAACAGGTGAATAAGGGGGAGCACATGAACCCCAGACTGATGGTTGAGAGGACTTGTTCAGACCCCCTAAATTTAAATGTCAGTGAAAAGGCCTTTGCAACATACTTGGCCTTGGGTAGTAGATCAATATTTATACTAATGGACTTTGGGAGCCCATTTCACATGGAGGGAGGCTCTCTCAGGCTTGGTACATGGGGGAGGTCCTAGGTCCTGCCCTGTGTGACATAATAGACATTGGAGATCTCCCATGGAGAGTCTCAGTCTCCCGGGGGAGCATATTTGGAGTTGGGTGAGGGTTGAGGTGGTTGGTGGTTGGCAGGTGATGAGTGTAGCAGAGGGAACTGTGATTTACATGTGTAGCAAGCTTATTTCTAATTTAAATAAAAAAGAAACCTAATACAGTAGGACCTTCCTAAAATATATACCTGTGTGAAAGCATTCTAAATTAAATCACCAAATTATTAGGGAGATTTAGCCCCAACTGGACATCTACTGTCACCAAATAAAACTACCAGTATCAGGAGTGGAGTATATTTTATTATCATATCTGCAAAAGGGATCTCATCAGAACCTCTAAGTAACACATGCTCTTGCCAAGTCTATAGGTTGATCTCCGTAAGAGCAAGGAACCACTGCTACACAACTCACTGAACTTTGAGAAGTCAATTTGATGCCCTCAAAGAGCCTTTATCAGTAAATGTTAGTGTCTTTCATACCGAAAGGTACTCTGTAGTCTACCAAAAGAAACAATTAAAGATGAAACCAGAAGAATCCTACTGATTTACAATGGTGAGTAACCTGCAAATTAAACTGGTTGAGTAGAGGAATAGAGGTACAAATATTGTGGGAGTAACCACCCAAGATGCTACTTTGTTTAAGATACACTACATGAGATGGAACCCATAAACAGGCATGCTTGCATGGCCAAGAACATGTGACTAGCTAGGCCAGGGATCTAGGGGACAAATAAATATTATTGTTATAATACAGGAACTTGGCAATAAGACTCTTAATAACACATTGCTATTTTCATATATCAGTGCCTTGCTTTGCCTTCATGAGAGAAGTTTCTGTCTGTAAGAGATGGGAGCAAATACCAAGATCCACAGTCAGACAATGTTGGGTCCCAGTCCCCATGGGATCTCTGTGAGTTGCCATTTAGCCAAAAAGTACATCCTGTTTTGCAGTTCAATTGTATCCTGTTTTCTAGTCCTGGCTTACTGCCCCAGCCTTGCCTAACTGACATCAACATTTAGCACGAGGAAAACATGCATGATCTCTTCCACCTGGGGTTTTTCCATTGTGCTATAAGCCTGTATATAAGACTACTCCCTCTCTACAAAGGGAGAGACCTCTTAGCACTTGCAATAAAGACATACACACCCATTCTCTTAGCACAAACAGCTGGATGTCTTGTTGTTCATTTCCCGATACCTCGGATTTGCTCATGGTGCAGGCACCACAAGACAATATGCAGAGAATGGGAGAACTTGGATCCCTCAGACCTAAGCAAGATGTCTTCATCATATCCCTCCCTTCAGGGCTCAGGGAACCCTTTGTAAAAGGCAGCAGAAAGAGTGTAGGAGCTAGAAGAAGATACAAAGGAATCAGGTACTTCTAAACAAAGTAGGACAAACACATATATGAACTCACAGAGATTGTAGCAGCTTGCACAAGGGTTGTACCAAACTGCATGCCAGATCTGAGAGAAGGGGACACACTCCCCATCTCTAAGCCAGAAAGTAGTTCCAACTGGCAATCATTTGCAAATGTGAAATTAATTTTTCCAAGACAGTCTTACTAGGGAAACAAACCACTCTTAAGGGTAGACACCAAGGCCAGAAATAGATGTCTAAAACTAAACAAACTCATTGGCATCTGGATGTCTCATAACTGTTTTCTTTTGCTTGGTTCTCTTCTGAAATTTTCTCTTCTTCTTCTTCTTCTTCTTTCTTCTTCTTCTTCTTCTTCTTCTTCTTCTTCTTATTATTATTATTATTATTATTATTATTATTATTCAGATAAGCATTTCTCAACCTGTGGGTCATGACCCCTTTGAAAATCCTCTAGCTCCAAAAAATATTTACAGTACAAATCATAACAATAGCAAAAAGCAGTTATGAAGTAGCAACAAAAAAATTTTATGGTTGGGGTGCACTGCAACATGAAGAACTGCAGTAAAGGGTTGCAGTATTAGGAAGGTTGAGAACCAAGGTCCTTGATGCTTGATTTCTTTCCTCTCTTTTCCTTTCCTTTCCTTCCTTTTTGGTTCTTTTTTTGAGACATTGTTACTTTCATAGCATCATTGGCTCTCCTGGACCTCACTTTAAAAAGACCAGGCTGGGCTTGTATGTTTTCTAAGGAGACACAAAAAGTGTGACTCTGGGTGGGGAGGAACTGGGAGGAGTTGAGTTGTAGAAAAAATAATCAGAATATATTGTATGAAAAAGTATATTTTCAATAAGATAAAAGCAATTGAATAACAAATAGCATTAAAACTCTTCCTAAGAAAACACTTTTATTAATGTAGCAGTTTTTCTGGAAGATTATTGACGAATATTAAATTTCAAGCTTTGGGAATGTCTTATGCCATTTAATTACATTTTGTATATTCACTGGCTGAACAGTACACTGAAAAAAACAAAACAAAAATGATAACCCTAATGATACATAAGAAAACTGACACTACTAAACAAACCCAAGATATTCTCTCCTTTTTTTTCTCCACATAATTCCTTTGGCTTAAATTTAAAAAAATACAAAAACCTGGGGTGATATCATGTTTGTACAAATACATCTTGTATGAAGATCAGAGGATGGAGCTTGCCACTAGCTAACCATAGAAGTCAGAAGGTCTGTACAGACAGACCGGAAGTAAAATGACTGGGTGCAGAGAAGATATAAGCAAGAAGCAACAGGAACTCACTCTCTTTTGTTCTGGGAAGCTAATGAGTAAAGGTGGTTTAGTTTGTTCGATCTTCTCTCTGATCTTTCAGCGTTTTCTTCTATATCTGACTCCTGGTTTTTATTATTTAGATCAAATAACAATTACATTTACAAAAACCTACATATGAATCTAAAATAAAAGAAAATGATACAAAAGAGAATGTATCTGGTTTGAGGGAAGATACTAGGAGACACTGTGGAAAAGAATTAGAGAAAACAATATAATTCTATTTCTATTTAAAACATTTTAAAATAAAAATAAACAATAAAAATACAGATCAATCACTTTAAAAACACTTCTCAAAAGAAGAAAAATAGCCTATAAATATTTTTTAAAGTACTCAGTATCTGTAACTATTAGGGAAATGAAAATTAAAGTTTTTGGCAATTTCATCTCACACCAACTAGAAGGGCCTTTTTTCACAGAAAACAATTGACTAAGTCTGCTGGCAAAGATTCAGAGAGAGCAGAACACTCATTTACTGTACAAGGGTAAACAGACTTGTATAGGCTCTGTGAAAATCAATACAAAGGTTTCTCAAAAACCTAATACAAAACTATAATATTATATAGTTAACCTCACTCATGGATATGTATTCAAAAAACTGTCTTCTACTACAAAAATACTTGAATATGCATAAATTGAATCTGCCTAGCCTTTAACTGGATAATGAAACTGTGGTCCATGGAAAAATCGAATTTTATTAAACGACACAGAAAAATGTTCGTGCATTTTCCACAAAAATGGGGGCAACTGAAATGTATAATAAGTCAAGAAAAAGAGTCCCAGACACATAAATATTAAATGCTTTATATAATGTGTGAATCATAAATTCAATTATTCTATACTTATATTACATATATACATATCATTACACTATTACATATGTATTTTTGTGGGTGTTTGGGTATGACATGAGGAGCGGAGGAAAGATGGATTTACAGGAGTGATGTTGGGAGGGGAATAGACGGGTGACAGCACAGTGGAAAAGGGAATACTGGATTTGAAAGGCACAATCAGAAAGAGACTATAAGTAGGTACAGGAGTCAGAAATCAACCAAGAGGAGGTATTGAAATGTGATAAAGAAACCTGTTCATTTATAAAAGTCACAAAAATACAAATGTGTTTCCTTTTCTCTTTCCTATTCAACATGCTTAGGAATTTCTATGTTTCACTAATTTTCAGTAAAAGAAAAAAATGCCTTCAGTATGGAATTTTATTCTAAAACACAGGTATACACACATAAAGATGTTAAATTTAGAACAAAAACTTTGTGGAAAAAAAGCCATAGCCAATTTTCTTTACTAATTTCAAAGACAAGTAAATACAGAAATGATAACAACAACAAAAACTCCAAGTAGCCAAAATATTCTTCTATATACCCATGATAAAGAAATTTTACAACTATATAATTGTCAATTACAATAAAGTGTGCCTTCTGAGAATCCAGGTGCAGGTGGTGTGACAGGGGTTCTTCGACATGCAAGACAACATCCTTACCTTTATAAGGACCTCTTATGGTGCAGTTTTCAATTATTCCCTCACTATTTCTGAGAATGTGCAGCTGCAGCTGGCAATGTAACAATAGCTCAGCCTACTGGTATCTATTTCTGGATTTAGAATCAACAAAGAAATAATTGTGAAGACTCACAACAGAGTGTACGCAATAGATGTATATTTATAAATTAATATGAGGTTATTTATTTCGAACACCTAGAGATGGTTGTTAAGCTTACAAGATTCATCATCAGTTTTGGAAAAACTGACTTAAGTTGTAAGATTTTGATGACTTGACAGATTAATCCCAGACATTTTATTATCTATCCATAAGTGTTTAAGTATGACATAGTTTTAAATGAAGTCTTATTAATGTGATTTTATATAACAACGTCTAATAATGGCCACTAAAAATAAACTGCATTGTATTTGGAAAAGAGAAAGTAGTTTTATGTGAAACACTAATAATTTAAAATGTTTGAGATTTATGGGATTTCACACATTTATTTGACATTTTGGTAAGAATGTTATGAACAAATACAGTAAAAACCCCTTAAGTAACACTTTAATGTCCAATAACCTTTATTTTGAGTCATTGTTTTTCACTATCTACTACAATAAGAAGCTTTGCAGATAAAGATTGATAAATGCAATAATCTATGGAAGCCATTAATTGGGAATCAGTTTACTACTTATCCATTTAGCAAAATGGTTGTTGATCCTCCTTTAGGGCCTATGATCTGTCTGTCTATCTAGCACAAGTTTATGCTCGATAATGGTGTCAGAAATGGGTGCCACCTAGGTGATCAGGTCTTAAGGCAATCAGAAAATGAGTAGTTGCTCATATGATGTTCATGAAAATATTGCACCAGTGGATAGGCCTTACCAAGCTGCTCTTGTTTTTGTAACTCTCAGAGTCCAAAGCTGGGTAAGATGATGGAAACTTTTCTTCTCTAGGATTATGCAGAGGATCCTGCATAGTTTCCATTATTGTGAAAGTAAAGTTGTAGTGGTGAAGCTTTCAGGGCAGTATTAGTTCGTTCCATCCATTCTGTGTGACTATGTATGACAATATATGTGACTTGAGTAATAGAGTTTTACTATCAGGTCTGGAGAACAAACAACAGTGTTGTCAACAGCCTATAAATTTGGGGATCTAGGGAAACTCATTTGTCCACTTTCACAAAAGAAATAATCCATTCCTGACATTTCTAACAAATGCACTGTTGCACCATTATAGAATAACTCTGCATCCACTCTTTTTATAGACACATATTTACATATTTTAGGAAGTTTCTACATCAGATTGCTTCATTCTGTGTGTTTCAATGGGCCTTTGGTATTAGTTACTTCATGTGTGATAACATTGTTCTTCACTGTAAAAATGTGTCATTCATAGTGGTTTAATAAAATGCTGATTGGCCAGTAGCCAAGCAGGAAGTATAGGCAGGGATACCAGACTAAGATAATTCTGGGAAGAGAAAAGGCAGAAAAGCAGTCATCAGACAGATGCAGAGGAAGCAATATGAGAATGTCATACAGAGAAAAGGTACCAAGCCATGTGGGTAAATAGAGATAAGAATTATGGGTTAATTTAAATTGTATGAGCTTGGGACTAATAAGACTGACCAATAGGCCAAACATTTTATAATTAACAGAAGCCTCTGTGTATTTATTTGAGACTGAATGGTTGTAGGCAGGAATGGGCAGGAAAGGGCAGGACAGCAACCTCCATTAACAAGTGGCACCCAAATATTTGGCAGGAATTTCCAAGTAAAACCTAACAAAAGTTTTAAAAGGGTTCTAAACAAAAAGGAACAGAACAAAGCATGGCTTTGTGGTAGTAGTATTTTCTATGGTGGACTTTGTTTGTTAGAGGCAAGCTCCTTTACGAGAGGCTTCCTGACAGCTTTAGCAATAAAAACTGCAAGGTTCTTTTAAGATGCCCTGCTAACACACAGTAAATATTTTTGTTTGTTTGTTTGTAGCATGCTTCTTGCGGTTACATGGACCTAGAAGCTCAGGGGAGGCATGGCAGTAAACATGACTTCCACCAGTACGTTTGCCATGAAGCTAGACTCTCAGGAAGCCAAGGAATGGGGATAGCCAGCTACCACTTTAATCCTAGCCATTCATTTAGAATATTAAAGAAACAAATGACCATAAAAAAGATAGAGATATACAGAAAGACTGATTCAGATGAAAAAATTACATGTTTTATAGTATGTTTGAAAATATAAATAGGCCTGGAAGAGAAAAGAAAATGGATAGAGAAAGTGCTTAAAAGGGAAATAGAGTAGGTGGGTGTGATGGCAGATGCCTTTAATGCCAGGACTCTGGAGAAAGGAGCAGGCTGATCTCTTTGATTTCAAGGCCATCTTGGTCTAAATTCTGAGTTACAGGACAAGCAAAGATACACAGAGAAACCCTGTCTCAACACCCCCAATGAATAAATAAATAAAAATAAAGGAATTAGAGTACTAAAGGCTACATAATAATGGAAAATGAGAGATCTTCTTGATACTGTATGTTATGTCATCTTTGAATTGATTGACTTCTGAAGAAGCAACAGCTGTCAATAGATCTTGATTACAATTGTTGCTGGATTAATCCAACATACATATTTTGAAAATTTCTTATTTCAAAATTTATATCAAATGATATGTTATTTTGGGAAAGAGGCTTTGTTTTGTTACCACAGGAAATGAGAGACTGTGAATTCATTCTGCATTAGAAAAATAACATTTGATAGAGGCAGAACCCCTAAAACATCTCCAAATGGAATGGAGGACCCAGATGATTCAGCATTTCAAAACACCTCTTTTGCAGATTCTTCTGAGTTTTGCTTCCAGAGATGTTTTAAGGATGCTGGTTGAGATGACCCAGCCTCACAGAGTATGCCAGTAAGGACTTAAACATAATCGTGAATTTTCCCATAAGTTTACCAGTGCCCCCAGTCAGCAGGAAGTAGCCTAGAAAACTACACCCAGTTTCCCAAAGAATGGACTATGGGTGTTTACCTTTGTTTCATAGATTGGTTACAGTTGGGTACAAATTGTTATAGAAAATGGTCAGGAAAAAAGTAAAACAAAGGGGATTATATTCAGGGTTCATGTTTTGAAAAGAAAAAAGGTGGAAATGATGGATAAGGTTCTTATTTACCGTAAAGATTTATCACTCATACTAATTTAATAAAATGCTGAGGTAGGCAGGAAGTATGGGCAAGGCTACCAGACTGAGAGAATTCTAGGAAGAGGAAAGGCAGAGACACAGTCACTAGCCAGTAGCAGAGGAAGGAAGATAAGAATACATTACTAAAAAAGGTACCAACCAATGTTGGTAAATGTAGGTAAGAATTATGAGTATGTATAAGTTGTAATAACTAGTTAGTAATAAAACTGAGCAATAGCCCAAACAGTTTGTAATTTAGAAGGGGGATACAGATGTTATAGGATAGAAAGTGTAGATTGTTGAATATAATCTGAAAAGTGTAAAGAGAAGCCTTTTTCTTTGAGAGAAGGCTTCCCGCCAGCCTGGTTCTAGAGCCGCATCAGTCCCAAATAAACACACCAGAAGGCTATATTAATTATGAAGCTGTTTGCCTTGCTTGTTTCTTACTGGCTGGCTCTGACTTAAGTAATTACCCCATAGTTGTTAATCTAAGTATTTCTCTTACCGGAGAATAGTTCCGGGCTACCTACCCCATGGCGTTACATCTTGACTCTCCGTGTCTCTCCTTCCCAGAATCCTCCTCAACTCCTATTCCCACCTATCTAGATTCCTATTGGCCCAACAGTGCTTTATTGACATAATCACAGGACTTCCCACATCAGAAAAGTAAAAAGGGAAGATCCAAATATGAGAAGATAAAATGGTAGATTATTGAATGTACTCTTTTTTTTTTTTTTTGGTTTTTTGAGACAGGGTTTCTCTGTATTGTTTTGGAGGCTATCGGTCCAGCCCAGCCTCGAACTCACAGAGATCCGCCTGCCTCTGCCTCCCGAGTGCTGGGATTAAAGGCATGCACCACCACCGCCCAGCTGAATGTACTCTTAAAAAGTAATGACTGGTTTTAAGTATTAACTCTGGATTAGACTTTTTTGTATTTTATATATAAATATTGTATATTGATACAAATTTGAAATTAATTGGTTAGTGTATACTATACATATGTTTCTAATATTATTCAAGGTATACCTATACAGATCATTTTTCAATGTAATGCAAATTTCTAGTCCTTGAAAATTATTACCTACTATGTAAGATAGTAAGGAAAGGTAGGTATAATCAGTCACCTATTACAATCGAGCTTGTAATCAAATTAGGTATGTTTTCAAAGTCAACAGAGATGTATTTTTGAAAGATAAGCCATATTAAAATATTTCAGAGATCTCCAGAATATTGAATTTCAGATGTTTTAATATATAGGTATTTTTTTATAAAAGTGAGACATGTCTACTTCTGGCAGTAACAATATAGTAGTCATTGAGTAAGAAAATGCCCTTGTCTTGACTGTTGACAATATGCTGTCCAAATTGGACAAACATTACTCCAAAAATCCTTGCCAAGATAAGTTGAAATAGTCCTTCAGAAAACCTTCCCTCACAGAAAAGTCTGTTGGAGATACTAGGCTTATAGGCCAAAGATGGATGCCTCAACATTGCAGAGGAATCTTGGGTGACTATCTAGACAGCCAGATGTTTTTGTAATTTCTCACATTTTTTGGAAGGTACTTGTTTGCACTTCCTGTTTACTCAGTTAATATTATTTCCCTCTAAGGTCTCTGAGGGACTTGAAGACTAGATATTTTTAGTTGTAGTTTCCTTGTTTACCAACCTCAGAAGAGTAACTCACAAAAGAGCTGTGAAATATAAAAGTCTGAAAGACATAAAAAGAAAATATGATAATGCAAATTAGAATACAAAATAAATTAGATACAAGAATTTTGACTGAAAATATAGGGTAGATAATTAAGTATTTTCTCTGAATCTGTCAAACACAAATAAATGAACTAGGTATTTTGGCAGAATTTGTCAAGTGCAATGAACTAGACATTGTCAATGTAATTGTTAACTGTATATATTGTATATCTTATTGTACTTATTGTATATCATTTATGTTAGTTATAGCCTTCTTTTTGATTTAAACAAAAAGAGGAATTATGGTGATATAATATTGTTTATATTTTATTAAAGCCACTGGAGACCAAAATATCAAAGCATCATACTAGTTAGCTATAGAAACCAGATGGTGGTGGTACACAACATTAATCCCACCACTCAGTACTTAGAGTTAAACAGATCTCTGAGTTGAAGACCACCCTGGGCTATCAGAGAATAAATCAAAGCTCACACCTTTAATCCCAGGATTTGAGAGATAGAAAAGTTAGAGGCATTCAGTTTGAGAATTAGTCTCTGACCATGTTAAGGAGTACACAGCAGTCTGAGTGAATCTAAAGAGCATTGAAGTAAGGAGCAGTTCGAGGATCACCCCTTCGTTCTATACTGAGGTAGAGGTAAAAGCTACTGCCATGTTGGTTTTCTTCTCTGATCTTCAGCTTAAAGTGGGAACCCCAATACCAGTCTCTGGATCATTTATTTTTCATGCTACAGTTACTCCTCTCCAAATCCCATGCTCTACTCTGCCTTCATATTCTCCATGCCATTTACTCCTTCTTGTTTCATATTTACCTTTGTCCCTCTATGCTACTGCTCTTTCCTAATGGTTAAGGATATAGCAGAGAAGTTGAATCTTTTAACAAATTTTAAAATGTTTCTATTATGTGATGTTATATTTTCCTGCTCTTTTCTAAAGGGAGACAGAAGGAGTAATGGAGCAGATAGCCAAGTTTCAGGGAGAGCTTGGAGGAGGGGAGAGAGGGGAAACTGTGCCTGTCTTTACTATAAGAGAGAACTTATTTCCACATATATATTGTTTTTATGTTTAGTTTCTGAATTCTTTATATCTTCTAGATACTAATTCTCTGTCAAATATATATCTGGTAAAGATTTTACCTCATTCTGTAAGATGTACTTTGATTTTTAGCTCCACAACATCCCATTTACTAATTATCTTAATGCCTATGTTACTAGATTCTGCTCATAAACGTCTGTCCTGTAACAACAAGGCCAAGCAGATTCTCTACTTTCTCCTTCAACATACTCAGAGAATCAGGTCTTATGTTCAGATCCTTCATTAAGTTGGAGATCCACAGTGGTCATGGTGGAAAAAAAAAACAAAGGTGACAGAATTCTCGGCCCTAAATCTGACATATGTATCACATTCCTTTTTCAAGGCTCAGGGATAATTGCAGTAGAGGACATGTATTCTATGAAACAGAAATGGGAGACTACAAGAAATAATTTTTTTCCAGAACCAACAGGGCAGGTATTCACATGAACTCACAACATTTGTGCCACCATACACAATAACTTCATAAGCTCAAATCAGAAAACTTCACAGCACGGGAAAGAGAAATGGGCAGAAGTACCACTCCTGTCTGAGAAGCTACTGGCAGTTAATGGATTGCATTCCGTTTAAGAGTATATCACCTGGTATATTGCCCATGGTCCATTGGAAATCCACAAAAATGAGAAGATAAGTCTAGCACATTTTGTATTTGATTTTTTTATGCTAAGTGGGCACAATGTAGTGTGGGTAGGGACAGTGTGAGAATAGATGGGGAAGGGTACCTATCATCAAAATATAAATTTCATAAAAATAAAAAGGAAACCAAAACCATTTTTTAAAAAACTCCTGAGGGTTTATCGAGGGACATAAAGGTTAGAAATACATTACATCAAGAAAATGGTAGCAAGTAAATAGCACACTATGTAACATACATTAAGCTTTTAGAAATATAGTGCAACCTAAATAAATAAAAGCAAAATAGCATAAAGAAATCTACTTTGTAAATGAAACCATACTACAAACAATTTTTATTACCTTCAAAATGTAGAATAATATATAGTGGAACTAGTTTCTTTGCTCTGATAAGCAAAACTAACATTAAACATGGTTCAGAGAATCCTGAGGATGGTGAGATAGAAATGAAATACATAACCCATACAGACACATGATGAGACATCATCTCTTAAATTGTCCATCCAGGAAATAGTAAGTGGAAATTATACTAGTCATCAAGACAGTTGGTAGATTGACATCAAACATCAAGGAGGTCATTTACTTCTGGCACAGGAAGCACACAATACATATTGTTATGGTACATTATGCTAACAACTTTATTTGAAATATACCTTATATCTCTAAAGACAAGAGAAATTTTGAAGGAGACAGCCATATATCTGATATCTTGCAGAATTAATTAGAAAGTCATCAGTATGAATGAAGTGATTGTTTAGAAAATTCTAAAAGTCAGGAATTGAAAACTCTACTGTACAGACTGTTACAGAGTTAGTTACAACTTGATACAATCTATAATTACCTGGACTCTCAATGAGGAATTGTTTGTATTCAGTTGGTTTGTGGGCCTGCCAAATAGGGATTTTCATTGCTTTGTTCATTGAGAAGAGAAGACTCATCCTGATTGTGGGCGACACCATCTCAGGGACTAGAGCCAGAACTGAATGAAAAGTAGTGCTTTACTAAGAACAAGCGTGCATGTATTGATTCATTAATCTCTGCTCCTGACTATAGACATGTGATTAGCTGCTTCAAGTTCTTTCCACATTGACTTGAGCAGTTGCTTGCCCTGGTGAGTCACCAGGCAGAGGGCTCAAAGAACAGAGAGGAGTGTCGAGGCCTAGAGCTCCCATAGATTCTACCTCAAATTTCCATGCTCAGCTACAAGATTACCTGCCTACAGGCAACAGCAAGGTATTCAAGACCTGACGATCCAGTATTTTTGGAACTGAGTTGTATATATTCAGTGGCATATTTATGGAACTGAGTGGTACATACGCCCGTGGAGAGAGGTACGATGGAGAGAGGAGGATCTTCAGATGTGGGAGCATGTCATCACCAATAAGACCAGCAGGGCAGAGTGAAACAGCCTGGAGCCTGGGAAGACTCTGCCCCCAAATGAGCTCATAAAATCTCTCTGCTTTTTAGCAATTACAGAATGTCCAAGATGAAGAATGTTTCATTTTTTGGATTGGGTCTGCTTGAAAGAATCCCCTGGTCTGTAACACAAAAGAATTAATGACCCAGAGACTGATATTGGGGTTGAAGCTTCAAGCTGAGTTATCAGAAAAACAAAGCAGCTGGTCACTAGCTTCTTACCTATTACTCAGACTAAATAGGTTGACCCTGTCTCCATGAGGTCTCACCATGCCTGACAGTAAAATTTCCTCAGTATGGATGGAGATTGAATGTCTCCCTAAGACTTTGCTTCTGTCTTATATATGTCCCTAATATTGGGATTAAAGGTGTAAACTATAATTCTATTTTAGACTGATTCACTCTTGTGTAGATCTGGATGGTCTTGGATTCACAGGGATTCATCTATCTCTTAATCATGAGTCCTAGGATTAAAGATGTGTACTATGACCGCCTAGCTTCTGGCTGCTGGGACTAAAGATGTGTGCCTGGCTTCTAAGGTTTTTGGCTTACTTTGTTTTTCTGAATCCTCAGTCAAGTTTAAATCATTAATAATATATGACTACAATGGTCCATGGTGCTTCCAGAAGTCATGTTGATGTTTGTGATCCATGATGCAGCCAGAGGTCATGTTGGTGTCTTTGGTCTTTTTTGACACCTGAGCCCATGTTGATGTCCATAATCCATGCTGTCACCTGAAGCCATGTGGAAATACATGATCCTCTGGTTTTTAAAGACAAGAAAGCTAAATTTTCAGTGGAATGACTGCAGACTTATATTTGGGAATGAGCGACATTGAAGACTTCCACAACAGCCTGTTGTCTCATCACCCCTTATCTCCCTCCCCTCAGAAAAAAAGATACAGTCTAGACAGAAAGCCATTGAAGAAAGTTCTTGAAAATTGTGATGGGGATGATGAATTGTAGATCTCCACAGTGATGTCTTCTACCCAGAATGGGGATGGGGGATGGGGTGGGGGATGGGAGTGGGACTGTGGACTCAGTTTTCTTTAAGGGACTGACCACTCAGTGTTTGATCATGCACCAATGAGTATATGAACAACACAAATTGGATGTGTATTTTTTCTTTCTTCTTTTTATTTTCTCTAGGGAAGGCACAAGGACAGTGGAAGCAGGAGTAGGCCTAAGAAGAGTGAAAAGCAAGCGTCACTGACAGAGTGCATTTCATAAAATTCTCAAATAATAATAGTATTAAGTTGGAGAAAGGGGTACATTGTTGAATTGCTGAAGATTTACATAGCAGGAATTTAAATGGAGGGCAAGAAATAGAAGTGTACACTTTGAATGAGAAATTTGACTCATTTGATTTTTTATTATTTTTAATCTCTAAATAGAAATGAACACACATTTTCTGGTATTGGTTAATAACTATAAGAACAAAAGCAGAAAATTAGGACTCCAGTATTTCTTTTCTAATCCTCAATTATTTGACTGTAAATTGGTGTTATGTTGATCCTACCAATCAGAAATTACATAATTTAACATAGTGTTAAGCTATATCATACTGGGAGCTATTATTGATAATTTTGGTGCTTGCAGTTGGAAAAAAAGTTTATTCACAACAAATGTATATAATTTATGGAGAATAGATTAGTCTTTCAAGACATGTTTCAGAGAGCATGAAATGATCTCCAGCTTTGTTATAGATGGTAAGTGTCTTGCATGTATATTAAATGGCATACTTGCTACCAAGTCTGATGTTCCTGGACCCTGAAAGATGTTTATCAGAAAACTTCTTCAAATAAGGAGTGGTATGTTTATACAGATTCATTACATAAAGTCTTTCCCTTTGCCTTACTATTATATGTACCAAATGACGTCTCTTGTGATTAAAGCTCATATTCCTCACTCTGTTGTCCTCAGTCTGTACTTACACTTCAGGAACACTTATCTGCTGGAACATTAAATGCAGTGTAATGCCATGATTCCTGATTGCAATAGTTCAAGCCTATATTGTCTCAGAAGATCTGTAGGTTATGATAGTTTTTATTTCATTTTCTGAAAATAAAACATTATTAACAATATTAAAACTGGCATGTTATGAAGTAAGTCAAAATTTTAATTACTCAGGCAGAAAAGTTGCCCATTAAAACCGTAAGCCTATACTGTAATCCTGAGATTGTTTTACTAAAGTTGACTTTAAATTCTTTGTGAATCTATCCAATATCAAAAGCCTCTTCAAGGCAGTGAAGTACTAACAAAGTCTCCTGACTCTTAAGCAGAAATTGCTAACTGCTTATTCTTTGGGCACATGAATACTTTGGAGAAGTTCATAAAGAATAGATTATACTTTGAAAACAAATCTGTACAATGTAAGACAAACTACAAAGTTCTCCAAAGTAAGAGTATTGTAAAATAAGCATTAATCAAATTACTCTGCAATTAATGTTATCAGTCACACTCAGAATGTAACCTGCTAACCTTTCTTTTCAGGATTTGTATTTTCATTTTGCAGCCACTCAGATTAAACCTTTTGATTTATATTTCATTTTAAGACATAATCCCACATATTTAAATTACTATTAATACTTAGAAGCATTTTCTCCACATTGTTTTTGTGATAAATTTGGCAAAGTTCTATCCTGAAACTGCCATTTTCCTTCTCTCTTTCTTCTTTCTTTCTTTGAAACTGGTATTTTCAATACATAATGTGTACTGCATTTTAGTGGAACACTGAATATTTGTTTCCCAATGCATTTTTCATAGTGATGCAAAGGAACACTTGAAAATAAAGGAAACAGATACTTTATTTAGAGCACGTCTTTCTAAAAGTCTGATCATAGCTCATTCAAGATACCTTAGAAGTGAAAATTTTATTAACTGAATTCCTTTTATTTCTGGTCTGTTATAGAGTCTGTTATTTGAGTGTATTTTGAAGATTGTATTAAAGTAGCTGAAAATGCTTATGTGCATTTTATGGATGTTTTCTAACTGATTATGAAAAATATTATGATGGAATATTTTAAATATTGACAAACATTTTTAAAAGTACATATCCAGGTTTTCACTCATAAATAGAGTAGTTCTTCAAATAAATAGCCTTATTTTTGTCACTTTTTCCTTTCTCTCAAGAGAAAAAAATAGCAAAAACTGAGTTCTGAACTTAGAGAAGAAATGAAAACAGAATATCTTTAAAAAAGAGAACAAGTTCATTAGAGATCTCATGGAAAATTAAAAGGTAAGAATGAAAAAGAAAGTATTCCCTCTTATCTGTTCAGGTGTTTGAGGCTATACTGGATTTGTGCCCTTCAATCTAAAACTATTTAAAAAGCTTAGGTTTACTAACACACATGCTTATAGTGAGCTTTAAGTGATTTTCCCCTCTTCAAAATACTTATATGTACTTACTGATAATTTAAAATCCAAGTCATAAGACCATTTATGGTTTAGTGAGAAAATGCTTGTGTTTTTGAGATTTGAGAACTTATAGAAAGAAACATACTTTGAAGCATATTTGGATCATGTTAGAACTTAATCAGACTCAACAAAATCAAAATTGTACTCATGAGTTTTTGATTTAAAATATTTTATCTCACTCTTGCTCTCTATATGTTCAATCCTAACTAACTTAAATATAAGAATATATTTGTCATCTCATATTTTCATATGAGTGAAATAAAAATTAGCAATAATAAACAAATATTTTGTTACTAAGTTTTTCTGAAGAATAAATTAATAGTTTTCTGATTTATAATTTCACTGTCCAATTTAGGGGCATGAAGCATTATTGTTTCCTCAGTGATTCTTACAATGAAGAATAACAAATATAATGATATTGTTTGCTTGCATAAGGTTCTTGAAGTTTAATATATTTTCTGATAGGGTTTCAGAAGTTATGTATCCTTGAAGTGTTTCTGGAAGGAAATATTTTAAGGTACCAAAACAGTAGGGAAAGCTTCCAAAAATAATGTGGCCTGAGTGGTGGGAGAAGTCAAAGGAGGCTATGATTCATAGGTGAAAGAACAAGTTTTTAAAATAAACATACAAAAATTCTATCAATGAAATTGCAAGTAAATCATATTTGATACAATTTTCCCCTAGATCATCAACTAACTATCGAGTCTGACTATATCAAAGAGTGTATTATATAAAATACATGTATTAAGTAATTTGGCAAGGATACAAAAAATAGCTCTCTCTCATTAAGAACCACAAGTTACTATATTATGCATTTTATCATTAATTACATTCTAAAATGGCAACACACTGGCACAGCTGTGAGCTACTTACTAAAGAAACACAAAATAAAAAACTTCTTTCAAAAAAATGGAGAAAGCATTATTCATATAGGCAGAGTTTTTTTGTGATGAGAAAACTGCAGAAACAACAAAAAATAAACACTGACAAAGAATGAGTGGTCCAAAGAATGGTGAATATTTACACAGAAGTAAGGAGATATATGAAAGCTTCAGTTACTTGAAAAAGTACACATTAATCTTGAACATTAAGAAATAATTCACCAACCCACAAAAGCAGCTGACCTGAACAAGGCAGAGCTCTTGGATCCCAGACTGATGGCTGAGAGACCAGCATGGGGACTGATCCAGACCCCCTGAATGTGGGTGTCAGTGAGGAGGCCTAGGCAATCTGTGGGACCTTGGGTAGTAGACTAGTATTCATCCCTGGCATACAAATGGACTTTGTGTGCCCATCCCATAATGAAGGATGTTCTCTCGGCCTGGACTCTTGAGGGAGCGCCTAGACACTGCCCTGAATGAAATGATAGACTCTGGAGATCCTCCATGGAGGGCCTCACCCTCCCTGGGGAACAGAGTGGGCATTGTAGTGGGGGGCTGGGGTAGAGAGGGAGGAGAGGAGGGAGATGGACGTGGGATTGTCATATGAAGCAAGCTTGTTTCTAATTTAAATTAAAATTTATACAGAAAGAAACCATTCACCAATTCCTAGCTGCAATAATGTATATTTTAATAAGCACCAAAGAAGTGTAAATGTACAAATAAATATTTAATAAAAATCATGTGGGTAATAAGTTAAATTTACTTTGGTATTACATTGTTCATTAGAAGGAAAGATTAGCCAAGGAAGAAATGAAGGTAAAAGACAATTAATTGTTAATAAGTTTTGAGCTTAGCCCTGGGGTCTATAAAAATTTTTAATTTTTCATAACTTGGTATTCATGTCATATGATCAATTATCAACAAAATAAAGGAATATATCTTAACAGTTTTAAAATACATTTTCACTTTATTTAGCTTTCACAGAATTGTTTGCTTTTATTTATGATCTAGAGAGCAATGTTATTATCAAACGAAGTGTTATTATCAAATGAAGTATTACCAATGAGCATTCACTTAAGGCTTCAGCAGATTAGGGGTGTTCATGGAAAGCGCTTTCAACTTTCCACATCTTTTAAGTTTTCTCTATTTCTATCTGCTGATTATGCATAATATCCCACTACATTTTGTTAATATACTGTTAGCAAAAGCAAAATAGGTGTTTCCACATTGTAAAGGAACCCTGCTTGAAACTGGAGATATATTTAACAAGTCAGTGGTCATTTATGTTTGCCTCAGGATAAGCCCTTTGCTGTCAACATGATGACAGCAGGTGAAATGCTGGTTAGTTGAGGGAAGAATCACTGCATATCACGGAACCTCAAAGAAGAGTAATAGCTTCTGATAAGGTCTCTAAATACTTATAGTTGACCAACAGCTAAAACATTACAACATGGAGTGCTGTGTTCAATAGCATCAAGAGGAGCTTGAGTGACTGAGGAGTTGGTGAGTACGTGGTAGGTCAGACAATATCGTTGTAATCTTAAAAAAAAACCTTTGGATTTCAAGGACAGAATCTGTGTGAGCACTTGAAGCTGAACACATCACAAGAGGATCCACACCAGGATCCCATGCTTGAGTGGATACACTTCCTAATAAGCCTTACTATTAGACACCACCTCTCAAGAAAACACACCTGCTACAGCATAAATTTCTCCCTCTAACATGCAGGGGAAAAAAGCATAGAAAGTAGAAAAAAGTTCATCATTTAGAGACCTAACAACTTCAAACCAAAAGAAACAGCAAAGCAAATGCCAGATGTCCAATCTTAAACAAATCTTAGCACTAGATCAAAAATACTCTGGAGTGCCTTCTTTTCAGTTCTCTTAAAGTTGCAGCTGAGTGTGCTTTGATCTTTGGGCAATTCACTTTCTTGTGACTTTCGTTTACCCCCTTTCTTATTTAGAAGAGTTTCAGGGATAGGGGAAACTGTGTATTTGTATAATTGTTCGTTAAGCTTAGCACTATGTCCCACTAATTGGTCAAATGTGGCATGCAAATATAACCTCACTCCATACATTTCCACCCTTTCTTCAAAGCAACTTTCTCGAAGGTCAAGGGCACGTGACCATTGGCCCCTAGAAGATGAAACAGCTTTGCCCTGCATCCGTACCCTGGCGCTAATGGACTCAGGCTGTAGCGGGACCGTAATGGATGACCTGTGCTCATCAGAGCGTTGACACATCATTATTTTCCTATCCGCAAACAAACACAAATATCCTGTGAGAAGTACATAGGCTTACATCTTACTGTCTATGAAGTTGAAAAATCAGGAAAAAAATTGAAAGGCATTGTAGGAGGCTCAAAGGGAATGGTAGGAGTTTCTGGTTGCTCTGATACAATAGTGTAGAACGAGGCACCCGGGAATGATGGTACTATGACCCCCTTGATTGAGGTTTCTCAGGAAAATACATTACTTCTCTGTTTTTCTCTTTACTGGGTCCTCACATCCGTCGCATCCCACATAATCACACTGGGGCCACCAAGCCTGATAAGGGATAAATGTCCTGTTGACTGATTGTATCCTATAAGCAAGGTCAGTACAATTTTGTTGAATGGTATGTGTTTTCTGACATAACAAACTAACTTTCACATCAGTCTGGGAAAGTGCTTATAAGCAATACCCAGATGGTTATTTGTGAACATAATATCCACATTTTATATATGTGTCCAAATGTTCATGTATTTCCCCAGACACACCTATTAATTTGATGCTATTTAAACCAATTATGTAAATTCCTTCCTAGATTTCAGGCATCCTGTCTCAAACAAAAAATAAACAAATATATCATTTTTCTCTTTTAATCTACACATTGGGTTCACATCTCTCAGATTTTGTCAAATAATGCTGTGGTCTTGTAAGGTATACATCACATCTTGACTGATCTTGTCCTAACACCCAATAAATAAATAATGGGATTATCACATCACTGGTCAAATAAAGCATAAGGGAATTTCGAAAAAGGCTTTTCAAGAACAAAAAGATGAAAAAGGAAATTGAAGTTTTTGCATCTACCAAAATGATGTGTTTTTTCTTTACAAATATTGTTAACTAATGCTCATACAGGAGGGATGCACAGATGTGGTGACTAGCCATAGGTTATGGGAATTTAAATAATGCTATCTACATTACAAATCTGTGTAGAGTGAAGTCTTTTCCTTGTCTGCTGCTTTGGTTTTTCCCCACCAGTCGCCTGGGCTCTGCAGCGTTGTAGTCCCCAAATAACACATAAAATGCTGTATTAATTATGAAGCAGTTAGCCGGGCGTTGGTGGCACACGCCTTTAATCCCAGCACTCGGGAGGCAGAGGCAGGCGGATCACTGTGAGTTCGAGGCCAGCCTGGTCTACCGAGCAAGTTTCATTGACAGCCTCCAAAGCCACAGAGAAACCCTGTCTCGAAAAACCAAAAAAAAAAAAAAATGAAGCAGTTGGCCTTGCTTGTTTCTTACTGGCTATCTCTGACTTAAGTATTTATTCCATAATTGTTAATCTAAGTATTTCTCTTACCGGAGAAAAGTTCCAGACATCATACTTCTCTAGTGGGCTACATAGTGACTCTCTGTTTTTCTCCTACCCAGAATCCTTCTGGACTCCTATTCCCATCTATCTTGCTTCCCTATTGGCCAACAGTGCTTTATTGACATATACACAGGACTTCCCCATAAAATCCGGTCAAGTTCTTTTGGAAGTAAGTTCCAAATAAATCTTAGAATTAATGTGCTATGTCTACATCAGGAAATCCAAGTTTTAGAGATACCTCTGAATACATGAGTAATGGACCAGGTATATACAGTTATAATGCTGTGAGTTCCTGGTGAAGGGTCCTTTTCAATATTCAGCTATCAACGAAGTAGTCAGTGTACATTAGCAGCTATCCCTCTATTGTCATCCCAGGCTCCTAGAATGGTTTAATTCTTTTTTCCTATACACATCTTTTAATAACCATATCTAAATAACAATGCAGGTAGCAATGTTTCAAAAGCTATTCCCTCCCATGAATGTTCCAAGAGTGTTCCGTGTCATTCTATAATTGTATTTATGTTTTGTTTAATTATTTTATCATAAAAAACCATCAAGTAAGTCCATCTTTATCTGAAGCAGCTTGAGTATTTTCTTTAGTTTGCACTGGCTGTTCTCATTCCTTCCTCATTCCTTAGATTGCTTATATCTGATTGTTTCTTATTATACATTCTGACTGCAATTAATGATCCTTTTCCTCCTATACCATTTCTGCCATCAGGCACCGTGATTTCCTTTTATTTACAGCTCATTTGCATTCTTACCTGATATGTTGCACCATCACAGAAAGCTGTGCTTCCCACTGAACCCAATTACTCCAACTGTGCAAAGATGAGCAGGCTTGATCATCCCCTGTGAAAAAGGCAACATATGGTTGCTACCATCAACACAGCTGGAACATCTGTGTATGCATGCATGCTGAGTGTGCATTACTTTCATGGCATATACTTATTTGAGTCTCCAAGGATGTGCATAGTAGTAAGGCTTACAGACCATGTAGCAAAGAAATAAGAAGTGCTGTGGAATAAAAGCATCTTCCCAGTGACAGTACCCACTATGTTCTGCTTTCTCAGATGAGTAGAACTAATCATCATTTTTTCCATCTCATATCAGCAGAATATTCTCAAAAATGAGGGCAATGCTGAATAGAAATACTTGTCTTTGGCACACATATACACAACATACAGTATGTTTAAAACAATTAAATGAATGCCATTGTAACAATTATTCTAATTACATGATCTAAAGTATTTGCATTAATTATGTTCCCAAATACTATAAGAAGTCATACGGTTGGATTTCTTATTACATGAATTCTCATAGATAATTAGTAAGAGGTGCACCTGATTGATTCTCACCATTGTACTATGCAAGGCCAGTGTATAAAACCTTGAGATTCGACTTTATTAGTCTCATTTTTTCTTTGCTCAAAATACTTATAAAAAAGATTTACATAAATGTATATTATAGATTAACCATATTATGTTTAATAATCTTATTCTCCCTAGATGCATACCAAAATTGAATTGCTGTCATTAGGACATATTTGTGTAATTTGTTCTTGGCAATGAAACAAATTCAGTATTGATGGCATACCTGAGAAGCAAATAGGGATTCCAGAGTTGCAAGGGGAAATAAAAAACCATGGGGACAAATTTAACAGGAGTTGAGAATAGAAACCATCCCTTTCCTTTTCACATAGAAGTAAGTGACAACTAGCCAATGGAAATTCTTTCATTCCTAGCAAACTAAGAGTGATTTCATGTAAAGGAATGCTCCAAAGACATGGGATTTCTGTTGAAAAAGGTATATATAGAGAAACACGGAGAAAATAATACAAAGAAATAAAAAAGTAGCCACATTGTTCTGTTGCTACTGGAAGACAGTTTCCATTACAATTTTGGATTGATACAAGACATAAACAGATCTGTGATTTCTAGAAAGTTATATTTATAGGATTGTATATTGACACATTGGATTCTTAAATGAAGGGAAAAACTGTGAAAAGCAAAATGTACAAGGCTGAGGTTTTCAAATGGCAAAGATGCAGAAGGGTAAGTGAAGAAGCTCTAAAAAAACACACCTAATGAGAAACAAGAAACAATAAAATGGGAAGAACTCTGTCAGGAAAACAAAGTCTGAAGTAGATAGAAATTGAACTAAGATTCAAGGAAATTATTCTGAAAGTGTATAGTTCAAAAACAAACATTTAATCTTCCATTGAAGTATGAATTACTTCTGAGTCATCTGGCCTAGGTCTATGACATACAGATGACACATATATAATAAGTTCTTCTTATGCAAATATCTATGTCACTGAAATACAAGTGTGCAGCATACAAAGTGGGTAAGCAACACACACTCCACAGAGGATTTCAGTGTAGATGAGCGATGACAATATTGCTCTAATAATGAGGAACCTTCTTTATAACTCTATACATAAAGACAAACTACTTTGCCAGTCAATATTGTCTACTGAATGGTGACACCATTATTATATAAATTGTTGTGTTCTAATTAGGAGTATTAAATGAGGCAAAGTAATATTTATGACATAATATTTATTTGACCTTTCTTTTGAGTCATGTATTTACAGTATATGCAGTTGTTGTACGTAATCAATGCATATCCATATGTCTATGAATTACATATATATTTTTTCATCATAAAATTTCATTATGTAGTGTATAGCTTGTGTGTGTCTGTGTGAAGCAAATAAGGAAATCACAGTCTGAAGCATTATTCTTCATTTTCAAATACATGATTTTATACTTACTTCCAAAGTCTCAATATGTGTAACAGGTGACCACTTTCTTTTGATCAACTTGTATCTAACACAGTGCATCTAGAGAAATATGAATGTGATTGAATTTTCTTTACCTGTAACTGGGGTTGGTTTCTCATGTTTAAAAGATGCCAGAATAAACATAGCTCCAAAATAATGGATTCTCACAGCTTTCCACTTAACAGTAGCTTAATAAACAATGAAATGATCATGTTATAGGCTTAGTTCTTTGCATGCCACTAGAAGAGTACATCAAATACTGTTTGTTCACAATGATGAGTGGATAAGGGATTACAACTCTTCCATTAATTCTGATAATTTAATTAGGATAATTGAGATGACTAAAGGAACATTTTATATATATATGTATTAATCTGTTAATTTTTCAGCAAAAATCTTGGGTAAAATTAAAATAGCAATCATCTTGAAATTTGAAATTTCTCTTAGAAAAACAATCTAATTTTGACACTGAGCACTGGGAGTGGCTTTCTTGCTACTAGGTTACATGTTTCATTAGCTTTAATATTTCAATAATTTAGAAGCTTACCTGCATCTATTGCAACATAAATGTCACAGGAAAAATATTTCTTCTCATGAATTCTGGGATATTTGAAAATAAGTATAGTCTCTTATCTCTTTATTTTCTAGATCTACAGAAAAACTATACTAGCTAAAAAATTAATAAATATTTTAAAATGAATGACTACACCCAAGTTTTAGAAAAATAAGTCTGTCATAAAGAGTAAAAGCAGCCTTTGTCCATATAGTTTTAAAAAATTGATTGTGTAGATATTTTCTTATTCCTCGCACTAGCTCCGTTTGTTCTTAGGAACTTTTCTGTGAGAAGCCTTCAATAGGCAACACTTAAAAGGAAACTATATCCAACAACAAAACGAAAAACTCTGGGTTTCATTGGTGTTCAGGATCAGATTTTGATGCTCAGGCTGTTCTCCCTAAAGCATGATTTTTGTCTCTAAATTTCTATCTGTTGGACCTCAAAGAATCCTACTACCAAATTCTATTATTTTTGCTTTTGTGTTTATTTTAGTTTTTAATTTTAAATAGCTTGCTTCACATGTCAATCCCAGTTCGCCTCTCCCTTCCCTCCTCCTGCACCCCCCCCCCATCATTCTCAGCAGCCTCCCATCCTATTTCCACTTCCACATAGGGGATATCTAGAGTCTGTCATTTCACTCAGGGCAGGGGCCAGGCACTCCCCTAAGATTCCAGGCTGAGGAGAGAGTATCCCTCTTTGTGTTATTAATGTAAATAGAATAAAAGTAGCCAAAGGTGCCATATTGTAATTCTATTCATATATCTAAAAAGAAAAATGTGGCTGCTTTAAAAATAGCATAGAGACATTAGATTGTATTTAAATGGATAGTTATCTAACTATGGACACTGAAAACTTATAGGTAAGTACTTTACCACTATGACTATAATATCCTATGTGATTTATGGTTAAGATTTAATAAATATTTTAAATAAATCAAATAAACTAAACCCTCTACTACAAAGTAAACAGTGAGTAGCATTTACACTATTTATAGCCACTTGAATTTCATGATTGTCATTTTGTCAACACAAACTGCTATTATCTATGTGACTTTTAATGAGACTGCCAGCAAAAAAAAAAAGGATTTCGTTCATTTTTACTGTGCTCAGAAATAGTTTCCTGGTAGTGCTGAGAAATACCTCACTGAAATCTGATTCATATTCAAATAAATGATTTAAAAATGAAAACTCTTATGTTACATTGCCCTTAGCTAACATTGTTATGCTAATCCCAAATATGCATTATACATTCAGGAGCTTAAATGATCAACAGTGGTTGTATGTTTTCTCCTGAATAATATTTTTTGAGAAATTTTAAAACTGGACAAAATAAGTTTCCTATGTGTTTAAGTGAAGCAAATGTACCAAATAGCAAAGGAAGAGAAAACCATGTTTAAAATACATTCAGAAAGGCAATTGCAAATAACTTTTATAGTTTGACACATTAAAGAGTAAATAGAATAGGAAGTAAATTTAAAACATGTAGACAATCATTTGAGAAAGGGTTATGCTTTCTCAATAACTTTAATCCATGTTATCTTGCATACATTCAATTTATAGATTAGAAAATCATTAAGATGAAAGTGAAGTTTCTAAAGTAAAACAAGAAGTAATTTACTGTGATAAAAGCTAATTTGGTAAGATAGAACTATGACATTTAGGGAGAGGAGGGCATAAACATGCATAGGAACTACAGGGGTTGTGGAATGGACAAATCAAAGATAAGGTGAGGTCTTTGCAACAGTTGGACAAAATACAGTGATGGATTTTAAGAAGAGTAAAGGTGGTACAAAGGAGGATTTAGAGTGATGAGTGCGAAGAGAGAAGTGATGAAGATATATTAATCTCAAAAATATATATGCATTTATTCTATAAAAGATAACGGACTGGCTAAATAGGAGGTAAGCATGTAGTATGCATAATGGTCAATGGCATGATGAAATCCATTACTGTGCATAATTTCTATACTCTGTAAATGATGTAATAGTTTAACAATGCAATTTAAGGTAATGAGATATCAGACTCATAACAAATTCTCAAAATTTACATAATTTTAAAGTGGTGTATTAGCATTTATTTTTAATTTACTTGTAAATAAAGGATAAATGATCACTAACAAAACAATTAAAAGCTCAAATTAGTATTTTCTGAATAATAGAACAATTGTAAAAAACAGTAAGCAAGCATTGTACATATTTTCCTATTGGTTTTTAAAACGTTAATAAGATTATGTTTATATGACATTAAGCGGTCTGATTTAAATTTTCTTAATTTTAAAATAGTACATAACTCAATGACAATTTACTTTTTTTTTCTTTTTTTGGTTTTTACGAGACAGGGTTTCTCTGTATTGTTTTGGAGGCTGTCGGTCCAGCCCGGCCTCGAACTCACAGAGATCTGCCTGCCTCTGCCTCCCGAGTGCTGGAATTAAAGGTGTGCGCCACCACCGCCAGGCAACAATTTACTTTTAAAAAGAACATATTTGTGTTATGTGTGAGGTATTGTAGAAATTTACATGATTAATCATGACTTACAATTTTGCTTAATAATGTAGTTTATTTTAGATCACAATTATTTTAGGTATTAATTACTGCCATTTGATATACAGCTTTGATCATAGATAATGAACACTGGCAGAAGTGTTTTTTCCTTCTAAAAATACAAGTTTGAGAAAAATTGTTAATGAGTGCCAGCATGGTGGTACATGCTTTAAATTCTATCCATTAGGAGGCTGAGGAAGAAGTATCACAAGCTGTAAGACAGATTGCATGGTGAAATGTAGGTCAACTTGGGCAGACATGTGAGATCTTGATTCGAAAATAAATAAACAGAAAAAAGTTACTGATAGCACAATGCTTTCACATCATTTATAAACAAAAACTAACAAACTGTCAATAGTACTTAGAAAAAGTGCTTCATTCACTAAGTGAATCTACACAAGTGCACATACTCATCACGTTAACAAACTTTCCTGATGATCTGACTTCCACATGGCAACACAGCCTGGTATGCTAAATGCCCATCAATAAGATGGCAAAGTGACAACTACGTACTCTATAGTACCAGAGACTACAGTGACATAGAAAATCATTCTTTCCATAGACATATCTGTATTCACAAGTGATCTTGAGTAAACTTTAATAATTTGAGTCAATGAAACAGACATTGTTATGTAGCATACTATTTTTTAAATTTATATCAGGCTATTATTGTAGAGATTAATAACAGTTCCAGAAAATAACGTATTCCTGACCTTGAAGTATTCTTTGTGAGCTGACAGTCCTAGCAGTTAATCTTAGATTTGGCTGTCTTCAGTAATTCTTTTGATACTAGCTGAGTTGAGGGAGGTTTAAAACTTTTAACCTGGCTTCAGTGATTTACTGGGGCATTTCTACTGTATATACTTACACACACATGTGTGTTTGACAATGGGAAAACTGAACCATCTCATTTGTTGCAAAATAAAATCTCTGAAAATTCACCAAAGCTTATGCCTGGTGTGAAATAGAATGAACACTAAAAGCAATTGATTTAAGGGATATAGTCTCACTTGGAGCAGAATATATTTTGTGTATGTGAAACAGAGATATTTCATTATATTACTAATGCTATAAATTTTGAAAGAAAATTGTATGTTTAAATAATATACCTGCATAAGACTGTGTTCATCACAGAAAAATAAAATGCTGCTCTTTGCATCAGAAATTAATACAATTATAAAATCTTCAGAAGTTTTCACTAAAAACATAGATTAAAAAAAGTGTATCCAAGACAATTTAACATGACTTTCAAAACTTTCTAAGGTTTTTTTTTAATTAGTAGTCATTGCCATGGTGGACCTCGCCCTCCCTGGGGATCAGAGTGCAGATTGGATGGAAGACTGGGGACCTGGTGCAGAGGGCAGGGGAGAAGGGGAGGGAGAGGGAGCTGGGATTGACATGTGAAACAAGATTGTTTCTAACTTAAATAAAAAATGATAATTATTTTTTAAAAAAGAAGTCATTGTCATTAAAAAGACAACAAAGATAGCATATACACATTAGGTCTTGAACATGAATTCAAAGAAGCAATTAAATGACCAACTATTTCTCTTCACTCACCTGTGTTTCTGACTTGATAGTAAAATACATATCATTTAAAATGTAAATTGGTGCAAGCTAATAAGAGAATAAACAATGTGAGGTTATGGCTGTTCATTATGGTGTATGGTAGAGCAGAGGTTTAAGCCAAGGGTGAAACTAGGAGCATACTTCACTTTGGTGGGCTCAAAATGCCTTTGGAATTGGGATATACAAGGACCAGTGAAAACAAAGTTCCTACAAACAAATTCCTGACCTATGTATGTGTGTAAATGCTAGAAATCTAGCTAACAGCACATTTTGTTAGGTTAGCTGGTTATTGTAGGAGAATATACAAATACAAATTTATAAAATCAGCATAATCTCTTAAAATTTGTTCCTAGACACAAATATAAGTAAAGATTTTCTCCTTATCAAGAAACTTCTACTTAAAACAGATGAAGACCACTACAGAAAACAACAACCAAACATAATGTAGAGTTGTGGAGCCCAGTCTCCTTGTAGACATCTACAAAGTCTTCCTGTAATTCAGACAGGAATCATTGGGGACGAGGGAACCAAAAACTATAAGAGACATTAGTTGGGAGTTTGCTGTGAGATTATGTCTCCTAGTCAGCATAGAAGCTACACCCATAAAGTGTGATAAACATGTTGAGTTCCATGTGAATTGAACAAGGGTGGCACTAATGAGATTGCCAAATCGCCAAGGGCAAAGCCTCATCCCTATACACCACACACACACACACACACACACACACACACACACATGCAACTGAGGAAAAGTGCAGCAAGAAAGGTGCCCTTCCCCTGGAAAGAGCTCATGGATTACATAAATAGGTTGCCCAGTTCCAAATTATCATCCCCAGAAACACACAAGTAGCATTATACAGGTTATATATAAGAATGTGTGTGCATACACAAATAATATGCATGCAAAAATTCTTGGAAAAAAGGTCTTGATGTTGACAAAAGCAGGGTAAGTGCTATTTAGGGGTGTGAAGGGAAGAAAGGGAAGAGAGAAATGTTGTAATTAAAATATAATCTGAACCTAAACATACAATTTTAAATATAGTTGCAATTGACATATTAGTGTATAACTATTTCCAATTTTTCCAAAATAATTGCTTCTGTATAAAAGGAAAAGAAAAATCTACTATAAGAATTCAATAAACTTTGTAAAAATATTTAATAGTGTATTATGCTCCAGAATTTTACAAATAAGATATCATTTTTAAGACATACTCTATAGAAATCAGTATTTGCCTTATGTAAATCATACAGAATAAAGCTTCAAAATAATAATGAATAAGGCCTTAATGGTTTTCTTTTGAGAAAGGTGGCTTATAGGAACTTAAATTTTTTTCTGATGTAAAATGTGGCCACTTCAGCCATTAAATCTAGTATGGACTTATGAGAAAATACTATTGTTTTTAATCATTATTTGAACTAAACAACAGATTTAAAATGACGTTTTCTGTAATAACAATATTTATCATTTGAACAGAAATTTTAAAGAAGAAATGCAAGGCATGATATAAAATAAATGGTGATTTATAGAGGTCAAATGCCCAATTTTAGACCCAAAATACCTAATGTTCATTCAAAGAAGGAAAATCACACAGTTTCTGGAAAAATTACAATTTAAGGATAGTTTAAATTTAAAAGACTCTTTTACCAGTCTCCCTGGAATTGTAATATGTATAAATCTAAAGTCATAACTATTTCTGTTACTGCTATCAGATAAGTTCATAGCTAAAATGTATTGGTTCCTTAAAAAAATTCTAGCTCTAGGAACCTGTGAGACCTGTCCCTCTTTGAAGAAAAAATGATTAACAAGTCAAATCAGCTGATGATTAAAATATTCACAATATAAAATATAACTTTCTCTTCTCTCCTTGTCACCTTATCCCAGACCACACCTCTGGCAGAAGCCAACATCCTGTACCCCAGATAAGAGTGCCCCTTACCTTGCCAGCAGTCTATTAGCATAACTCCTCCTTCTCTCTTCATCACCATATTCTGTCCCAAATCTCTGTTAGAAATCTTCTACTTTATCAGAAGCCAGACCAGCATCTGAACCCCAAGACCAGTTCAACAGCCAGAAAAACAAACTGAAGCATCCTAACCCAATAGAAGGCAGTCTAGGATCCTGAACACCAGATGACTCTTGGTCAGACCAGAGACCAACCACAGAACCCAAAACGCAAGCTTGAGCCTTGGCAATATGCCCCTGCTAGTTAATAGGATATCCAGGACATCCAAAGTTCAAGCCCCAACATGGGTGCACACCCTCTACTCAAGAACAAGCCTCAGCATCCAGAAGACCAGAGGTGAAACAGAAAAAAAAGGAAGAAAACACCCATCCAACAATGACAATTCTAGAAATTGGCATTTAGGCCTATAATCACTCTAAATCCAGAGTTCAGCCATTCCACTACAGCAAGCCTGAATGTTCCAACACAGGTGAAACACAAGAAAATGATCTTAAAACCAACATCTTTAAGAGGAAATGAATAAATCCTTTAAAGAAATCAAAGAAAAGAATATCATAAAATTGAAGGAAATGAATAAATCTCTTAAAGAGTAGATAAAAACACCAAAAGAAAGAAAAGAGTAAAACTGTCCAAGACTAAATATCGAAATAAAAGCAATAGGATTCCATTGCTCTACCTGTCTTTTTTGTGTCAATACCAAGCTGTTTTCAGGACTATAGCTCTATAATAGAGCTTGAAGTCAGGGATCGTAATGCCTCCGGATGTTCCTTTATTGTACAGGTGTTGTTTTTGCTATTCTATGTCTTTTTTTTCATATAAACTTGAGTATTATTCTTTCAAGGTCTGTGAAAAATTGTACCGGTATTTTGGTGGGGATTGCAGTGAATCTGGAGATTGCTTTTGGCAAGACTGCCACTTTTACCATGTTAATCATGCCAATCCAAGAGCATGGGAGATATTTTCATTTTTGGTATCTTCTTTAATTTCTTTCTTTAAAGATTCAAAGTTCTTGTTATATAGGTCTTTCACTTATTTAGTTAGCATTATCTCCAAATATTTTAGGTTGTTTGGTGTTATTGTAAAGTGTGATGTTTCTCTGATTTCTTTCTCAGCCCATTTATCATCTAAATATAATAGGGCTACGGCTTTTTTTTTTTTTGAGTTAACCTTGTATCCTGCCACTTTGCATTTTTTTGTGTGCCCTTGTAGCATTTTTTTGTGTCACATATGTAAACTATCATATCATCTGCAAATAGTGAAAGTTTGACTTCTGCCTTTCCAATTTGTATCCCCTTGATCTCCTTTCCTTGTTTTATTGTTCTAGCTAGAACTTTACATTCATATTGAAGAGATATGGAGCAAGAGGACACCATTGTCTTGTTCCTGATTTTAGAGGAATTGCATTGAGTTTTCTCCATTTGGTTTAATGTTAGCTGTTGGTTTACTATATATTACTTTCATTATGATCAGTTATGCTCCTGTTATCCCTGATCTCTTCAGGACCTTTATCATGAAGGGGTGTTGGAATGAAATAGAAAACTCTGGTACTAACCCACACACCTACAAACACTTGATTTTTGACAAAGAAGCTAAAATTATACATGGGAAAAAAGGCAGCATCTTCAACTAATGGTGCTGCAATAACTGGATGTTGACATGTGGAAGACTGCAGATAGACCCATGTCTATCACCATGCATTAAACTTAAGTCCAAAAAGATCAAAGACCTCAACATAAATCCATCCACACTGAAACTCTTAGAAGAGAAATAGGGAGGTACCCTTGAAAGAATTGGTACAGGAGACCTCTTCCTGAACATAACACCAATAGCACAGACACTGAGAATGACAATTAATAAATGGGACCTCCTGAAACTGAGAAGCTTCTGTAAGAAAATGGACATAGTCAACAAGACAAAAAAGCAGCCCACAGAATAGGAAAAGATAAACCCACATCTGACAGAGGTCTGATCTCCAAAATTTACAAAGAACTCAAGATACAAGTTTCCAAAGCACCAAAGGATCCAATTAAAAAGTGGGGCATAGAACTAAATAGAGAATTCTCAATAGAGGAGTTTAATGGCTGAGAGGCACTTGAGAAAGTGCTCAACATCCTTAGCCATCAGGGAAATGCAAATCAAAACAAGTCTGAGATACCATCCTGCTCCTGTCAGAATAGCTAAAATAAAAAAAAAAAAACACTCTAATGACAGTTTGTGCTGGAGAGATTGTGGAGAGAGGCGAACACTACTCCAGTGCTGTTGGGAATTCCAACTGGTGCAGCCACTTAGAAAATCAGTATGGAAATTCCTCCGGAAAATTGTAATCATTCTATCACAAGACCCAGCAATTCCACTCTTAGGCATATATCCAAAGATGCACATTCATACAACAAAGACTTCTGATTCACTATGCTCATAGCAGCATTATTTGTAATTGACTGAACCTGGAAGCAACGTAGATGCCCATCAACTGAAGAGTGAATAGAGAAAATGTGGTAGGTTTACACAATGGAGTACTACTCAGTGGAAAAAAAACAATAGAAACTTGAAATTTACTGGAAAATGGATGGCACTAGAAGAAACCATCCTGAGTGAGTTAGCCCACTGACAAAAAGACAAACATGCTATGTACTCACTCATACATGGATTTTAGGCCTGAAACAGGGGACAGCCAGAAAGTCTGTGAAATAGGGAGGACCCTAAGAGAAGAAGAACAGGACAGAATATTCTGAGGTGATTGGGAGCACAGGGTGAGGGACGAGGAAGCTGGGAGAAACAGAAGGTATGAAGAGGAGGAAAGAGGAGAACATGGGAGAGCATGAAAGTTGAATAGGGGGAAGAAAAGAGGACAGAAGGATGAGAGATACCATCATAGAAGGAGCCATTATAGGTTTGAGGAGAGATCTGGTACTAGTGAGATGTCTAGAGGCCTACAAGGATGACACTAACTGGCAATCTAACCAATAGTGGAGAGGCTACTTTAAATGCCCTTCCCTATAACGTGATTGACAACTTCCTTGTGTGTCATCCTAGAGCCTTCATCCAGTGGCTGAATGAAGCAGAGGCAGACACACACACCCAAACACTGTACCTAACTACTGGAACCCAGCTGCAGAGAGGGAGGAATGATGAGCAAAGGGGTTACCCACAGAATCAGCTGACCTGAACAAGGGGGAGCTCATAAACTCCAGATTTGTACCTGAAAGGCCAAGATGGGACTGATCCATAACTCCTAAATGTGGATGTCAATGAGGAGGCCTCAACATCCTTTGGGGCCTCAGGCAATAAATCAGCATTCAGCCCTGTCATCTAGATGGACTTCGGAAGCCAATTCCACATGGAGGGATGCTGTCTCTGCCTGGACAAATGGGGGACTGCCCAGATCATATGACAGACTTTCAAGATCCCACAAGAAGGGCCTCACCATCCTTGGTGAGTGGAGTGGGCATTGGGGAAGGTGTTTGGGGAGGGTTGAAGGGGTTGGGAGATGAAGGGAGGAAGAGGGAGGTATGATTGACATGTGAAGCAAACTTGTTTCTAATTTAAATTAAATAAAAATAAAAAATAAAAATAAAGAAGATCAATAAAGAAAATACAAACAGAGATTTCTGGAAATGAAAAATCTAGGTATGTAAACAGGAAAAACAGATGCAAGCATTACCAAAAGTATATAAGAAATGGAAGACATAATCTCAATTGTTGATAAAATAATAGAATAGATACATTAGTCAAAGAAAATGTTAAATCTAAAGTTTTCTGAAATAAAACATCAACCAAATCTGGGATACAACAAAAAGACCAAACCTAAGAATAATAAGATTAGAAGTAGAAAATTCCCAGCTCAAAGGTACAGAAAATATTCTTTAACAAAATCATAGAATTGCCTAACCTAAAGAAAGATATGAGTAAAAAGGTACAAGAAGCTTTCAGAACACCAAATATACTGTACCAAAAAAGAAAGAGACTCTCACAACATAAAGTTCAAAACATTAAATACACAGAACAAAGAACCAAAATTTAAAGCTGAAAATAAAAACCACGTAACATAGAAAGTCAGGCCTAATAGAATTGCATCAGACTTATCAATGGAGAAATGGAGAGTGTAAAAGCCAGAAGGGCCACCACAGATGTCCTGCAGACTCTAAGAACACACAGATGCCAAACCAAACTACTAGACCTGAGACAACCAAGAAACTTCCAACCACCACAGATACAGAAACATGATATTCCATGTTGAAGATACTACAAGAAGAGCTCCAACACAAGGAGATTAACCATGCCCATGAAAACACAAGAAATAAATAATCTAAAACCACCATACCCCACAGAAGGAAATATACACACACACACACACACACACACACACACACACACACACCACAGAGAGAGAGACAGATGCAGAGAGAGAGAGAGAGAGAGAGAGAGAGAGAGAGAAATGCACAACTGCATACTATGAAAAAGTAAGGGGGGCATTAACTCTCATCTGTCAGTGATATCTCTTAATATCAATGGTCTCAATTCCTCAATAAAAATACACAGACTAACAGAATGGATGCAAAAAGAAAAATCCTTCCTTCTGCTGCATACACGAAACAACTAAACATCAAAGACAGACATTAATTGAGTAAAGAATTAAAAATATTTTCTAAGCAAATGGTTCCAAGAAACAAGATGGTTCATTCTGATGTCTAAAAATAGATTTCAAACTAAAATTAATCAAAAAATTTGGTAAAGTACATAACATACTCATTAAAATAGTGGAGAGGTAAAAGAAAATTGAAACAACTACCCATCCTATCAGAGCACCATGTATTAATGTTGTATTTCAACATCAGAAGCAACTGAAAGCCTAACATCTCATAGTAACTGAACAAGTCTCTACTAAATTACTACTTGACCAAGGAAGAAACAAGAAAGGAATTAGGAGTCCAGGAAACTAGAGAAGGCTGGGAGCACAGGGAAGTAGCTGTCCCTCTGGCATCATCAGGTAAACAGGCCGGCTTTCCGGCCTGTGTTCCAGAGCCTGCAGATCGCCTGGGAACTGCACAGAGCTCCCAATCCCGGCGGGAGCATCAGGGAAACAGGCTGGCTTCTGGGCCTGTGTTCCAGAGCCTGCAGCTCGCCTGGGAACTGCACAGAGCTCCCAATCCCGGCGGGAGCCAAGCACCCCAGACTCCAGATCTTCTCTCCCACCAACGATTCCAGGAAACAAGAGGAGGCTGGGAGTACAGGGAAGTAGCTGTTCCAGATCAGGTACAACAGGACCCAGCATAGGGTCCAGGGGACCAGGTAGGAGGCTAAGCGCCCCAGATTCCTGTTCTTCTTCTCTACCCACGGACCAGCATTTGGACAAGGTATAGAAGAACCACCAGATTACTGGACTTACTAGCACCCACCAAAAGGGAACTCTGGTCCCCAGACCAGGAAGGGGCTCTTTCTGCACCCACTAGAAGAAGAGATAGGAAAGAGACAATACAAAAACACAGTCAGCAACATAAAAACAAATATGACACCGCCAGATTCTAGAGACTCCACACCAGCAAGACCCCAATATTCCAATGCGAAGAAAGCAGAAGAGAACGACCTTAAAAGCACTTTCATGAAAATGATAGAGGCCCTAAAAGAGGATATTGGAAAATCCCTCAAAAAAATGGAAGAAAAAACAAACCAAAAAATGCAAGAAATGGAAGAAAAAACAAACCAAAAAATGCAAGAATTGGAAGAAAAAACAAACCAAAAAAGGCACGAAATGGAAGAAGAAATGAAGCAAAAAATGCAAGAAATGGAAGAAAAAGCAAAGCAAAAAATGCAAGAATTAGAAGAAGAAACATACCAAAAAAGGCAGGAAATGGAAGAAGAAACAAAGCAAAAAATGCAAGAAATGGTAGAAAAATCAAAGCAAAAAATGAAAAAAATGGAGGAAGAAACAAACCAAAAAAGGCAGGAAATGGAAGAAGAAACAAAGCACAAAATCCAAGAAATGGAACAAAAAGCAAACCAAAAAATGCAAGAAATGGAAGAAAGAACAAACCAAAAAATTCATAAAAGGCAACAAACGGGCGAACAGATAAACAGAAAATTGCAAGAAGCAATGCAAACGCTGCAAGGGTTGAAAACTGAAATAGAGACACTAAAAAAAAACACAATCTGAAGACAGGCAGAAAATAGAAAAGCTGGACAAACAGTCAGGCACTACCAATACAAGCATTACCAACAGAATAGAAGACATGGAAGAGAGAATCTCAAGTGTTGAAAATACATTAGGAGAAATGGATTTATCAACCAAAGAAAACCTTAAATCCAACAAATCCTTAACACAAAACATCCAGGAATTATGGGACACCATGAAAAGACCAAACCTAAGAATAATAGGTATAGAAGAAGGAGAAGAAATCCACCTCAAAGGGGCAGAAGGCATATTCAACAAAATCATAGAAGAAAATTTCCCCAACCTTAAGAAAGACATGCCAATGAAGGTACAAGAAGCCTACAGAACACCAAATAGAGTGGACCACAAAAAAAAATCCCCTCGCCACATAATAATCAAGACCCCAAACATACAGAATAAAGAAAGAATATTAAGAGCAGCTAAGGAAAAAGGTCAAGTCACATATAAAGGCAGACCTATCAGAATTACACCTGATTTCTCCATGGAAACTCTGAAAGCCAGAAGGTCCTGGATAGATATTCTACCTACACTAAGAGACCATGTATGCCAGCCCAGACTACTATACCCGGCAAAGCTCTCAATCACTATAGACGGAGAAAACAAGATATTCCATGACAAAACTAGATTCAAGCAATATGTGTCCACTAACCCAGCCCTACAGAAAATTTTGGAAGGAAAACCCCAACCCAAGGAAGCTAACTACAACCAGAAAAACATAAGCATTAGAGAATCCCTCTCTACCAACAGCCAAAAGAACAAAGGGGTGAAATTCCACCCATAATTCCACCAACAACAACCATCGCAAATCGAAGAAGGATGAGCAATCAATGGTCATTAATATCCCTCAATATTAACGGCCTTAACTCACCCATAAAAAGACACAGACTAGCAGAATGGATTCGAAGACAGAACCCTTCCTTCTGCTGCATACAAGAAACACACCTCACCCTCAAAGACAAACATTACTTGAGAGTTAAAGGTTGGGAAAAAATGTTTCAATCAAATGGACCCAAGAAACAAGCAGGGGTAGCAATCCTAATATCTAACAAACTAGACTTTAAAATAAAATCAATCTAAAGAGATGAAGGAGGTCATTACATACTCATCACAGGTGAAACCCACCAAGATGAAGTGTCTATCCTGAACATCTATGCCCCCAATACAAAGGCATCCAAATTCGTTAAAGAAACATTATTAGAACTTAAATCTCATCTAAAGCCCCACACAGTTATAGTGGGAGATTTCAACACACCGCTCTCACCACTAGACAAGAATACCAGACAGAAACTCAACAAAGAAGCAAAGGGTCTAATAGAAGTAATGACCCAACTGGGATTAACAGATATCTATAGAACATTTCATCCACATAAAAAAGAATATACCTTCTTCTCACCACCACATGGAACCTTCTCAAAAATCGACCACATACTTGGCAACATATCAAACCTCAGCAGCTACAAAAAAATTGGAATAACTCCATGCATCTTATCAGACCACCATGCCTTAAAATTAGAATTCAACAACAACACAAATTGCAGAAAGCCTACAAACTCATGGAAATTGAATAATGCTCAACTGCACCATCCCTGGGTCAAAGAGGAAATAAAAAAAGAAATTAAAGACTTCCTCGAATTCAATGAGAATGAAGACACAACATACCCAAATCTATGGGACACTTTGAAAGCAGTGCTACGGGGGAAGTTCATAGCACTAAGTGCTCACATGAAGAAACAGGAAAACAGTTATACCAGAGAATTAACATCACAGCTAAAAGCTCTAGACCACAAAGAAGCAAACTTCCCCAGGAGGAGTAGACGCCAGGAAATAATCAAATTGAGGGCTGAAATCAACAAAGTAGAAACCAGGAAAACAATACAAAGAATCAATGCAACGAAGAGTTGGTTCTTTGAGAAAATCAACAAGATAGACAAACCTTTGTCCAAACTTACCAAACAGCAGAGAGTGAACACGCAAATTAACAAAATCAGAAATGAAAAGGGGGACATAACAACAGACTCTGAGGAAATCCAGAGAATCATTAGGTCATACTTTGAAAACCTGTACTCCACAAAATTCGAAAATTTAAAGGAAATGGATGACTTTCTGGAAAGCTATCATTTGCCAAAACTAAATAAAGAACAGATAAGCAATTTAAATAGACCTATAACCCCTATGGAAATAGAAGCTGTCATCAAAAGTCTCCCAACCAAAAAAAGTCCAGGTCCAGATGGCCTCAGTGCAGAATTCTACCAGAAATTCAAAGAACAGCTTATACCAATTCTTCTCAAAGTGTTCCACACAATAGAAGCAGAAGGGTCTTTGCCAAACTCTTTCTATGAGGCTTCAATAACCTTGATCCCCAAGCCACACAAAGATACAACCAAGAAAGAGAACTTCAGACCAATATCCCTCATGAACATTGATGCAAAAATACTCAATAAAATACTGGCAAATCGGATCCAAGAACACATCAAAACAATCATTCACCACGATCAAGTAGGTTTCATCCCAGGGATGCAGGGATGGTTCAACATACGAAAATCCATCAACGTAATCCACCATATAAACAAGCTGAAAAACAAAAATCACATGATCATCTCACTAGATGCTGAAAAAGCCTTTGACAAAATCCAACACCCCTTCATGATAAAGGTCTTGGAGAGATCTGGGATAACAGGGACATACTTAAACATAATAAAAGCCATATACAGTAAACCAACAGCCAACATCAAACTAAATGGACAGAAACTCAACGCAATTCCTCTAAAATCAGGAACAAAACAAGGCTGTCCACTCTCTCCATACCTTTTCAACATGGTACTTGAAGTTCTAGCTATTGCCATACGACAACAAAGTGGGATCAAGGGGATACAAATTGGGAAGGAAGAAGTCAAACTTTCACTGTTTGCAGACGATATGATAGTTTACATCAATGACCCAAAGAACTCTACCAGGGAACTCTTACAGCTGATTAACACCTTCAGCAAAGTGGCAGGTTACAAGATCAACTCAAGAAAGTCAGTAGCCCTACTATATACAGATGATAAAAGGGCTGAAAGAGAAATCAGAGAAACATCACCCTTTACAATTGCCACAAACAACATAAAATACCTTGGGGTAACGCTAACCAAACAAGTGAAAGACCTGTATCGTAAGAACTTTGAATCTTTAAAGAAAGAAATTAAAGAAGTACTCAGAAAATGGAAAGATCTCCCATGCTCTTGGATAGGTAGGATCAATGTAGTAAAAATGGCAATCCTGCCAAAAGCAATCTACAGATTCAATGCTATCCCCATTAAAATCCCAGCACAATTCTTCACAGACCTTGAAAGAACAATAATCAATTTTGTATGGAAAAACAAAAGACCCAGGATAGCCAAAACAAGCCTGTTCAACAAGGCAACGTCCGGAGGCATCACTATCCCTGACCTCAAGCTCTATTATAGAGCTATAGTCCTGAAAACAGCTTGGTATTGGCACAAAAATAGACAGGTAGACCAATGGAATCGAATTGAAAATCCGGGTATTAACCCACACACGTACGAACATCTGATCTTTGACAAAGAAGCTAAAAATATACAATGGAATAAAGAAAGCATCTTCAACAAATGGTGCTGGCATAATTGGAGACTGGCATGTAGAAGAATGCGGATCGATCCATGTTTATCGCCATGCACAAAACTTAAGTCCAAATGGATCAAAGACCTCAACATAAATCCAGCCACACTGAACCTCTTAGAAGAGAAAGTGGGTGGTACCCTTGAACGAATTGGTACAGGAGGCAGCTTCCTGAACATAACACCAGTAGCACAGACAGTGAGATCAACAATTAATAAATGGGACCTACTGAAACTGAGAAGCTTCTGTAAGGCAAAGGACACAGTCAGCAAGACAAAAAGGCAGCCCACAGAATGGGAAAAAATATTCACTAATCCCACATCTGACAGAGGGTTGATCTCCAAAATTTACAAAGAACTCAAGAAGCAAGTCTCCAAAACAGCAAAGGACCCAATTAAGAAGTGGGCTGCAGAACTAAATAGAGAGTTTTCAATAGAGGAGTCTAAAATGGCTGAGAGGCACTTGAGAAAGTGCTCAACATCCTTAGCCATCCGGGAAATGCAAATCAAAGCAACTCTGAGATACCATCTCACTCCTGTCAGAATGGCTAAAATCAAAAACACCAATGACAATTTATGCTGGAGAGGATGCGGTGAAAGGGGACACTCCTCCATTGCTGGTGGGAGTGCCAACTGGTTCAGCCACTTTGGAAAGCAGTATGGAGATTCCTCAGAAAAATGGGAATAAACCTACCACAAGACCCAGCAACTGCACTCTTAGGCATATATCCAAAAGATGCCCATTCATATAACAAAGATGTCTGTTCCAATATGTTCATAGCAGCTTTATTTGTAATAGCCAGAACTTGGAAGCAACCTAGATGTCCCTCACCCGAAGAGTGGATAGAGAAAATGTGGTACATCTACACAATGGAGTACTATTCAGCAGAAAAAAATAATGGAATCATGAGATTCGCAGGCAAATGGATGACACTAGAAGAAACCATCCTGAGTGAGGTAACCCAGTCACAAAAAGAGAAACATGGCATGTACTCTCTCATATATGGATTTTAGTCATAGATCTGCGGAGTGCCAGCCTACAATCCTATGGCCAGAGAGTCTGGGAAACAGTAACTTCATTTACTGGCTGGTTAAGTACTGAGCTGAACTCAAGAAAGCCAGTATCAGAGAGGGAGGACTGATGATCAAAGGGATTAAGACTGGGCTGGTTGAACCCCCAGAAACAGCTGACCAGACAAAGGTTAACTCTTGAATCCCAGGCATCAGCCTGGGAATCCAGCATGGGACTGATCAAGACCCCCCGAATCTGGGTGTCAGTGAGGAGGCCTAGGTAATCTATTGAGCCTTGGACAGCAGATCAGTACCCATCCCAAGTATACACACGGTCTCTGGACTCCCATAGAACAATGTGAGGTGCACTCTCACCCTGAACTCTTGGGGAAGGGTCTAGGCCCTGCCCTATATGAAATGACAGACTATGGACACCCCCATGGAGGGCCTCACCCTCCCTGGGGGAATGAGGGGATAACGGGGGGGATGGGGGGAGGGCACGGGAGGAGGGGAGGGAAAGGGAGAGGGACCTCGTACTGACTTGTGAAGCAACCTTGTTTCTTATCTAAATTTAAAATGGAAAAAAATTAATAAAAAGAAAAAGAAAAGAAAAAAAAAGGAAAAAAAAAGAAAGGAATTAAAGACTTCTTAGAATTCAGTGAAAATGCATGCACCACTTATGGGACACAATGAAATTGGCGCTAAGAGAAATGCTTATAGTAACAAGTGTATTCATAAAGTATTTAAAGAGATTTCATATGAGCAACTTAATAGCATACCTTAAAGAAGTAAACACTCAGAAGAGGATCAGACAGCAGGAAATAATCACTTTAAGGCTCAAAATCAATAAAATAGAAACGCCAAAAACAATACAAAGAATCAGTGAGACAACCTGTTCATTCTTTGAAGAAATCAACAAAATAGATAAAACTTACCAAGACTAACTAAAACACACAGATAGAACTTCCAAATTTACAAAATCAGAAAAGAAAAGACAGAGATAACAACAGACACTGAGGAAATCCAGAGAATCTTTAGGTCATTCTTCGAAATCGTGAACATCACAAACCTGGATAATCTAAAAGAAATATCTTCATAGATATCAATTTCCTAAATTAAATCAATATCAGAAAACAATTTAAACAGACTTATAACCCCTAAGAAATAGAAACAGTCAAAAAATCTCTCAACAAATGAACCTGAATGATACCACTTAACTTAGGAGTTCTAAAAACCCACAGGCTAGCCTTGGCTTGTATGAAAACATTTATGGGCTCACATAGAGCCTTGTGTCACCAGTATGTAAATTATTATGAGAAGCAAATGTTTGGTAGATAATTGGGAAACAAAGAGAAGTGGAATGGTTCATGTATTTCTGTGAACTGTTCTGCTACCTGAGGACATGCTGGTATCACTGAGCCATGCTGCGTGACTATCATACAGCTCTGAGAATTCTGCTCCACTACTTGGGGCAAGACTGATCCCCATACCCAGGCTTCTGAAGAAGGCCATGTTTGGGATTGCAGTCATAACCCAGCAGGAGTTGGAGTAAATGTCCATGGCTCATGTTGCCAACAAATGACACAGGGAAACCCAGAATCTGTGTTGAAGTCTGTGGTGTTCAAATACCATACTGCCACCAGAGCAACACTGATCTGAGGGGCCTGTGCTGTCACTGAAGGCCATGGTGAGTTGCTGCCAAAGGCCATATTTGGTTCTGTAGCCCTTCAGCAGCCAGAGTCTGAGTTGTTGTCCATGGCTCCTGTTGCAATGTTGGTTGAATGAGTGGTTGCCCAGCATCTGATCAGAACCTGAGACCTGAAGGTGTGAGTGTAAAGATTTCATTAGACCCAAGAAAAATGAAAAATGGGTGTTTATTGAGGAACACTTACACAGTTAAGTACAAAGAACCACGGGAGCACTTCTCTAATGTTCCTAACAGATCACGTGACCCAAGAGAAAAGACTGTGTGCAAAAAGAAGCCATGTCTCAAACTTCCCTCTTTCTGCTTCTGCCCACCTGAAGTCACACCCAAAGGGGGTGTAGCCACCATTACAGCTTCACAAGCAAGACCACTACAAAAACCATGTTGTTCTCCAATTGTGGCGCTGCAGGTAGAGCCATATGGATCTGGCTGGCCTGTGCTGCTACCTTGGGCCATGGTGATGTCTGGACCAGAGGTGCAGCTGAGAGGCATATCTAAGTTCATAGTCATACTGCAGCCAGTGTTGACACCCATAGCTCCTGTTATCATCAAAAGCAATGTGGATGCCCAACGGCCATGATGGAGTTTGAAGGCTATGCTGTCACCGGAGCCAGATCTCAGTGGCCTGTGCTGCCACCTGGGACAGTGGTGACACACAGGCCCAACTTCTGCCTAGGAACATGCCTGGGTCCTTGGTTCTACTGGAGCTAGGATATGTGTTGAAGTTCAAGGCCCGTGTTGCCACCAAAGGCCAAACAAAAGCCTGTGGGTTGAGTTGTAACATGTGGCCATGTTTGTGTTCAAGGGCCATATGGTTGGTAGAGCCTTGCTGATCTGAATGGCCTTTGCTGCCACCCAAAACCATGGTGGCATCGGGCCTCAGTTGCTATAAAGGGTTAGGTCTGGAGTACATGATGTGAAATTCCAAAATAATCAATAAAGAAATTGTGTTAATAAAAAAATCTCCCAAGCAAAAAGGAGACAATTTTAGCCCAGAATTGTATCAGGCTTTCAAAGAAGAGGTAATACTAATATTACTCAAATTATTTCCCAAAAAATACAAAGATAATACTCAAAAACTGAATCTAAGAACAAATCCAAAAGATTATTCACCATTATTAAATATGTTTCATTCCAGGGATTCAGGTGTAGTTCAACCTCTGAAAATCTGTCAATGTAATTCATCATATAAACAAACTGAAAAAAAAATTACATGATCTTCTCATGAGATGCTAAAAAAGCCTTTAACAAAATCCAACACCCATTAATGATAAAAATCATGGAGAGATCAGGGATAAAACAGATATACCTAAACATAATAAAGTTTAATGCAAGCTCATAGACAACCTCAGATTAAATGGAGAGAAAATTAAAACATTTCCAATAACCAGGAATGAGACATCGCTGTTCACTCCCTTCATAGCTATTCAATATAGTACTTAAAGTTCTACCTAGAGCAATAAGACAATTTAAGAAGATCAAGAGGAGGCAAATTAGAAAGGATGAATTCAAAATATCCTTATTTGTAAATGATATGATAGTATATATAAGCAACCCCCAAAATTCTACCAGGGATCTACTTCAGTTGACAAATACCTTCCATAAAGTGGCTGGACATAAGATTAACTCCAAAGGAGAAAAAAACAGTAACCATTCTATATACAAACAATAAACGAGATGAGAAAGAAACCTGGGAAAAAGCACTCTCAAAATAGTAACAAGTAATATAAAATATCTCAGATAATTCTCACCAACCAAGTCAAAGACCTGTAAGTGAAGAACGTCAAATCTTTGAAGAAAGAAATTGAAGATTTCAGAAGATGGGAAGATCAGTAGGATTGACATTTTACCAAAAGCAATCACAGATACAATGCAATCCTCTTTAAAATACCAACAAAACTCTTTGCAGACTTTCAAAGAGAAATACTCACCTTCATGTGGAGAAGCAGAAAAGAAAAAAATGCTAAACCAGTCCTGTACAACCAAGGAAGTAGAAGAGATATTACCATCCATGATTTGAAAGTCTACTACCAAGCTAAAGTAATAGAAACTGTATTGCACTGGCAAAGAAATAGAACACATCAAAGACCCTAATGTAAATCCACACATACATAGACACATGATTTCTGACAAAGAAGCCACCATTATACACTGGAGAAAAGAAAGTATCTTTAACAAGTGGTGATGGTCTAACTGCTTGTGTGCATTTAGAAGAATGCAAATAGATCCATATCTATCACCCTGCACAAAACTCAAGTCTACATGGACCAAAGAACTCAACACAATTTAAGAAACACTGAACTTGATAGAAGAGAAATTAGGAAATAACCTTGAACTCATTGGCACAGGAACTAACTTCCAAAATAAAATACCAATAGCACAGGAACAAAGACTGGCAATTAAGAAAGTTTCTTTAAGGCAAAGGATACCATCAATAGGACAAAACAGTAGTGTACATAATGAGAAAGATCTTCACCAACTACACATCTGACAGTAGGTTATTTCCCAAATATATAAAGAAATCAAGAAACTATATATTAAAAAAAGGTCAATAAAAAATAGGATACAAAAGCGATCATGTGGGGCTTGTGGGGAGAGAGTCTTAAAAGACCTGAATAGAAAGGGGTCATTTTAGAGGCAGGTAGAAGCTTGGTGTAAAGGAAACACCCAAGAATCTACAATGATGACCACAGATAAGACTCTAAGCAATAGGAGATATGTAGTCTGAACTGGCCATGTCCTGTGACCAGGCAAGACTACCAGTGGAAGTATTGGGACACGAACAAAGCCATGTAACCTTAGACCTACACTATGTTTGGCTTATGGGATACTCTGTGTAAGGTTAAGCTTGTGGAAGTGGACAATCAATAATTGATCCAGCCTGAGATAATGATGCTTAATGATATTCTGCTATACTCATAGCCTAGCCCAATTGTCATCTGAGAAGCTTCATCCAGCAACTGATGGAATCAGATGCAGACCCACATCCAAGAATTAGGAAGAGCCCAGAAAATCCTACTGAAGAGAGGGAGGAAGTATTGTAAGAGTCAGACGTGCCAAAGGCATCACAAGAAAACCCCAAGAATCAACTAACCTGGATACATAGGAGCTACCAGAGATTGAACAGACAACCAGTGAGCCTACATGGGACTGACCTCTCCTAATTGCATATGTATGAGAGTTGGGTAGCTTGTTCTACCTGTGAGACTTCTAAAGGTAGGGCAACAGTTGCCTTTGACTCTTTTGTCAGCTTTTGGGACCCTCTTTCTCATATTGGATTCCCTCCCCCACTCTTTATACAAAGGGAGGTACTTAGCCTTACTGTTACTTAACACTCCATGTTTTATTGATATCCATGGGAAGCCTACCTTTTTTTGAATAGAAATGGAGGAGGAGAGGATTCACAGGTAATAAGGGAGGTGGAGAGAGGGATTGTGGGGAGAGGACGGTGGAGAAACTACATTTGTGATGCAAAAAATACATTTTAAGAAATTAAAAAACAAATAAAAATGTGTATGTTCTGACTACTTTCATACATTTTAAAAATAGGCTGCATAAATGGCTCAGTAGTTAAGGACATGTACTAATTTTAGAAGGGATGTGAGTTTATATTCCATAACTCAAGTTAGGTTATTAACAATTACCTGTAACTCCAGCTTCAGCTATCTGAGACTAGCAGACATACCTCTAGAGAGACACATTGCACTTACATGAAAACACTTAAAACAGTTCTGTTATAGTAAGAGAACCTTAATATAAACAAGCATATCAAACATTTTGAAGACTGTTGAATTTCTTCCCCTGTCCATAATAATTAGAAAACACTGAATGGAAATGAAATAGTAAATCTGCCTATAAACAAATTACATCTGGATTTCATGGCCTTATCACCCACAGGTAGTAGAATAAGCTCATGGTTATTGGCATGAATTCCAGCTGATCAGGCCTTAATACAAGTTAAAAGGCTATTAGTTATTTCTAAGATGTAAATGCCACTATTGAATCTTGCAGAGTATGTTGCCATTCTGTTCATATTGGTTTTCATAGGCATTACAACTCAGTAGGGCTATGGATTGAATTTCTCCTATGAGGGGACAATCTAGAATTATTACTTCACAATTTCTAAATGCATTCCAAGTACTTACCTTTATACCCACAGGTAAGCATAACTCTCACTCCTTAATAAAAATGTTTCTTTTTATAGCAGATAATAATCATTACAGAAGGATACAACTGAGCAGAATGAAGAAAATAATTGGTACTGTTATGCCCAGCCTTAGTTAATATGCATATACTACAAGATATACACCTAAGGCTCAGGGAAAATTGTGTAAGAGAGAACAGTAATTTCAAGAGTAGGAGGACTAGTGTGACTCTTCCCACCAGCTGCCTTTGTCCCGTAGTTGTCTCAACCCTCAAATAACACAAGAAACACTGTATTAATTATGCAACTGTTTGCCATTTTCTTGGTTGCTTATCGGCTAGCTCTGACTTAATTATTAATCTGTAGCTGCTAATCTGAGTATCTCTACATGGTCTTCTTTTACTGGAGAAAGGGTCCAGACCTCTTACTCCTCTGCTGTCCTACCTTGTGACTGACTGTGCCTCTGTTTCCCAGAATCTTACTCAACTCCTACTCCTGCCTATCTTCTGTCCCTATTTGCCAACAGTGCTTTATTTATATGTACAAGACAAACATATACACAGAAGGACTTCCCCCATCATCTCCTCTTGTCTGTCTATGTAAAAAGAAAGGTTTTAACTTTAACATAGTCAAAGCATATGGAACAGAACAGTTATCAAGTAATAATCATAGTTACAATATTTAGTCTATTAACATTTAGTAAGATTTAAAGAAAGTATTTTATCATTATCCTATCTGTGTGAGTCTAAAGTCTTATATGTAACTTATCTTTTTATCATAACTAAGAAAAACCATAATTATAACTAGCTGTCTTCAACTCCATCAAAGACCACAGAAGGATAATATATAAACTCTAGAATTGACAGAGGAATCTTGCTACCTGGACAATCACCCAAAGTTCCTCTGTAATGTTGGGGCATTCCATCTTCAGCTGATAGGTCACAGTGTTTCTGGAAGACTTCTCAGCAAAGCTTGATATTTAAACTGTCCATCTGCATTGGCAGTTTGTCAGTCATTTTTCTGTGTCCTGCAGAATGTCTGGCAGACTCTTACATGAAGCAAGACCCCTTTAGGATTGTCTATCTTGTTTTTAAGTTCAGCATTCAGTTTCCTGTGGTTCCTATATGTTCAGTTTATACAGCAAGAGTCAAACATTCCAGGCAAGATCAGGTTCTTGCCCAAATGACTAATCTTGCCATGTTAAAAGCAAACTTCATAATGACTTTCTTTGATGCCATCATCTTCTCTGACATAGATTGTTGCTGCCAGGAGCAGACATTTCTCATTATCAAGAAAACACTAAACCATTTAAATACCATAGAATCTGTAGGTCTTCACAAGGTTTAAAGAATATATGTCCCTCTCAAATATATCTCTGTATATCTAGAACACCTAAGAAACCTAACTAAAAGTCTTGACTATTATAGGTAACTATCTATAATCTGTACTTAATTATACATTACATTTTTAAAAGCACTATACAAACACAATATCTAAACAAGAGGTAAATATATATATCACAAAATAGAACTTAAATTTTTATTATAAAATGAAAATCCATTACAACACAAAGTATTCATTTGTATACCATAATTTTCATTTTAACTTTAAACAGAGATGTGTTGTGATCATTAATCATTTATAATCAACCCCATTAAAAGAAAGCAAAAATTTATAAACAATATTTAGGCATTGTTTATTCCAAATTCCTTCCTGCTGGTTGTGGGCAATATCCATACCATGGAGATCATGACAAAACACGGAAATCTGGCTAAGTCCTTGTTTTTGTTGTCTGTATTGTGGATTGGCCCAGTTGCTTCAGATGCTGGACTTCCTGGGACACTGCTTCAGGAGGTCTTGTTTCATCAAACCATAGAAATCTGGAAATAATCCACAGCTTTTCATTTTTTGTGGAAACACAAATAGGATCTCTTTGCCAAAGTAGCATATCTTTATACTTAAATTTTTAAGTCAAGGCATTTCAAAAGATTGTAGTTGGATTAATTGAGCAGCATTTATAATCAAGTATGTTTCAGTAGTTTTTCCTTGCTTAGCAACTGAATAACTAAAAAACACAATAGCCTGCAGTTCCCAGAATCTCTGTATTTTCCATCTTTACATGGCTTTTTTATTACTCTATTTCTTTTACTTTTATATATTTTTCTCTGAGACAGGGTTTCTCTGAGTAAATCTGCTAGCCTCTGCTTCTGGAGTGCTGGGATTATAGGTGTGTGTTACTACACTCTAGCATCTGTATTACTTTTACCATTATTCTGTTTATTTTTCCTCTCTGAAGCCTACATATATTTTTAAACACACTGTAAATCTTTTAGAGGTTTTACTTCATCTGAATCTGACTTTATGGTAAATCATTATGTTTTTCTGGCCACATGTGTTTTATCTGCTAAAAACCATCATGGCTGTTTTCACTGGTGTCTTTCCAAGATGGCAGGCATAAGTTTACTGCCAGCACTGGCCACACAAGTCTCTTCTTGTCTCTAGCAAAACAGAGTCCACCTGAGGAAATGCTGCCACCAAGAAGCCTTGCTTCTCTCTGCTCTTCTGTTTCTAAAAATCTCTTTATAAACTTTTGTTAAGTGGAAATTTGTGTGCCAAGTCCAGTCGCCATATGTAAACTGTATTCTTTCTGTCAGCTGCCTAGGTCCTGCAGCTGTCTCAGCCCCCAAATAACACAAAAAAACACTGTATTTATCATGAAGTTTCTGGCCGTTTTCTTGGTTTCTTATCAGCTAACTATGACTTAATTATTAACTCATAACTGCTAATCTGACCACGTGGTCTTCTCTTACTGGAGAAAGGGTCCAGACCTCTTACTCCTTTCGATTCCTACATGGTGACTGACTGTGCCTCTGTTTCTCAGAATCTTCCTCGACTCCTAGTCCCACCTATCTTGCTTCCCTGTTGGTCATCAGTGCTTTATTTATGCCAATCAGACAAACATATACACGAAGGACTTCCCCCATCAGACTTGGATGAAACATATAATGTGAGATACTGGCTCTACAATTGACAGAGAAAGAAAGCTACCCAAATAAAATATCAACAATCTGGTTGCCTATACAAGACTCTAAAAATGACAACATTAATTGCATGTCTTCCCAGCTTAAGCTTAGAAACCTGGCAAGGATGTGGAAGAAACAAAGGAAGGACAGGTACATAAAGAAAAGCTGGAATCAGTTGACTCCTGATTACTCTAATGAAGCAGCACCAACTACACAAGCAACCTGGAGCCTCAGCATGCTTATTATATGTAGTATAAGTAGGAGGAGTTATTTCAAGAGGTCTCTGTAGGGAAACAGATTCAGGGTTGTTGGGGAAGTCCTGTGCATTTGTCAATAAAGCACTGTCTGGCCAATAGGGAATCTAGATAGGAGGGACTAGGAGTCCAGAAGGATTCTGGGTAAGAGAAACACAAGAGTCGAGATGTAACCGCCATGGGGTAGGAAGCCCGGAAACTTCTCCGGTAAGAGACATACTTAGATTAACAATTATGAGGTAATTACTTAAGTCAGAGCTAGGCAGTAAGAAACAAGCAAGGCCAACAGCTTCATAATTAATATAGCCTCCTGTGTGTTTATTTGGGACTGATGCGGCTCTAGAACCAGGCTGGTGGGAAGGCTTCTCTCAAAGAAAAAGCTTCTCTTTACACAGGGTACTATCATCTAGTAGGAAGTTGCAGTTGCTACTTTTTGTATACAGTGGTCATTTGTTTATGAAAAATAGTATTTGCCTACGCTGTCTACATTTGTACGTGGGTCAGAGGAAGTCTTTGTCATCCCTCTGAGTCTCACTTGGGGAAAATATTGTCAGTTGTCATGTATCTGATCCATTGGTGTCTCTGCCATGGCTGTGTCCTTATCAAGAATACAAATCGACTCATGACATCATCCAGTCTTTACACATTCACTCAAGCATTCCTCTGCTCCCTAAAACCAGCATGAATTGGGGGATTCTCAGAAAGATTAAACCTGCAATAGCTATAGAAAATAAGTGGTTACTGAGAGATGAAGAATAACCTTCTGTGGGGATGAGTTACCTAGTAAGCTAGAAAAGACCTAGAGACTAGCCCTAAACAAATATGGACGTCATTCAATGATTCAAGCACATTGTTTTTATGAAAACACCTGTACAAACACATGTAAAAACCATGAGTAAACAATTACAGGCCACAAATTAAGCAGTGGGAGGGTCACAGGATGAATTGGGTTGGGGGAGACTGAGCGGAACAATAGAAAATCATTAGGCATATATGAAAATTTGAAAAATAAAAGCAATGCACATTTATAATTATAGTTGCATCTTAAGAAAAAATCCATTCAGAAATCCTGAATCTTTCCAAACAAGTTGAACCTAGACTCCACAGAAATATTTACCACGCCGTTGTTACTTCCTCTTAGGCTCCCTGTGTGACAAACTGCTACCTTCTAGGCTCAATTGGCAGGTTGCTTTTGGATTCACTAAGTTGTGGTTCTATGCTGTGGCTTGCCAACTGGGCCTGTAAGTTTTGTTGCTTGTTGTTTGTTTGTTTTGACAACTTGACACAAGCTAGCATCATCTGGGAAGAGGAATTTCAGTTAACAAGATGCCTCTCTTAGATTGCCTGGAGGCAAATCGGTAGGTCATGGATGTAAGGATTTGAGAAGGTACAGCTCAGCTGAGTGATATAAGAAAGCAGGCTAAGCAAGGGCTGGGAATCAGTGCTATAAGCAGGCTTTAACCATGCTCTGTATTAGTTCATATTTCGTTGTTCCTTCCCTGTTTGATGTCCTGACATGACTTCTGTCAGTGATGTACAGTGATATGGAAATATAAGTCGAACAAACCCTTTCATCCCCAAGTTGTTTTTGGTAATGGCGTGTCCCATAGCACTCAAATGCAAACTGGAACATTATCAATCTTAAACACTTTGTCCTTGTTGTTCTTGTTGATTTAGTTTACAAGAAAATACTCTCACGTTTACTTGTTGTTTCGCACAGGTTTTCTACTTGGCATTTCATTTTGATTTTGCAGAGGGCTCTTCATTTGTATAATACCAGCATTCTTTCATGGTTTAGAGTATTCCATTAAAAATATTTACCTGTTTGAAGTACTGAAAATATTATCAATATTAATTAATATTAACAAATACTAACAAATTATTATCAGTAAATTCAGAAATCCATAGATATATCACTTGGAATCATAGTAAATGATAAGTAGTTTGGGAAGTAGCGGCTTTTTGCAGAAAGAAAGAGGCAGTAGGAGCATGTTTTAAATATAATATTTATTTGAGTGTTTGTGATATACCAAGAACTGCAATAAAATAAAAAACTACATCAATAAAAATAACTTAGTTGAAGTTAGAGATTGGTTAATCAAAACCTTGGAGTCAGTTCAGCTCCTGTCATTCACTCATACACAGTTCATAGTAAGAGTTACATAGCAACACTACTAGGATCATCCATGCAAGTGGCTATGTAGCAACCAGAAAATTAAATACATGCACTTCACTTGAGAAAAAGTATTATACTGTAATATAAGACACCATAAATTTAGACTATGACAACTGTAAATATACAATTATAGATAAACCTTTGACTCTTAAGATAATGTATTAATATTAAGTTTTATTGTTTTTATTATAGGGAAAATACATTTTATTATAGGGAAAATACACTGTCTCCGTAAAAATTATTCATACATTAAAATACTTCATAACATCTAGTGACTATTTAGCAAAAATCAAAAGTGATTCTTAGCCAAAAACCCCTCCATTTTGCAGGCTTCCTCTCCCAAGATGCTCTCCTGCATGTGCTCTCTCCATGCTGTAGACAGTACTTCAAAGGGCTAAGCTCAAGGAGCTGCTGTATTTTCTGTATCAGCAAAGACTTTCTTTTCCTTCAAGCAAATTATTAAAGAGAGAATGAGAATGACTTCAGGGAAATATATTCCATCTTTCCCAGAGACAGAATTTCATCCCACATAAGCACTCTTCTGCCTATGTCTTGTGCAGAACTGCATTTCCTAACCCATGTCTGGACACGCAAATCAATCCCATTACAGAATAACAGGATTTGTCTGCACACCTCTGTGTATGCCTTTGGTAACTGAGGAGTCCTTCACAGTAGGTTGGGCTTTTTCTTTAGGGTTATTCTGACATATGTCCAAATAATTTCACTCGGTGATGCATTTGTTTCATTTAAAACCACCAAGTGGGTGAGAGACTAGTGACTGATAAAATTGTTGAATACCATCACTATTCTCCATGATTTCACCTAAGAGGGCCTGAAATTAGCCTTTGTCTGGGAAAGGACCAACATTTAACAACTTGCAATGTAACTACAAATGAAGCCAGCAGCTGGGTTCTTACACTACTATTTAAATGCCTTATATGGCTAAAGGCTGTCAAATAGCAGTTTTGTTTATAGAAGAGGTCTGCAAAATGGAAGCAGCCTAACAACCTGGCTAAAAAATTTGTACTTTGGAAACTCCCAATACCACAGTACAATTTGGGAGCTGAGTGATAAATTACACTAGCAGTAGCATCAGCATGGAGCTAGACCTGTACAATTGATATGTACAGAAGTTTGTCCCAAATGCCCCATATGCCCTTGTCTTAGCATCAACCCAATAACAGTATTTAAATTCACTTCAGCTCTTCTTTGGAATGAGCCTGTTCTTTGTAATCTCATCTTCAAATAATACTGAGTAGAAAATCACTACTGTGTGTCATGTTCCTTACCCATATTATCTATAATCCTTAAAACTTTCAAATATAGTAAAAATAATTCTATCACTTTTAAATAAAGAAGTGTGAACCTAGAAATTTTAATCTCCAAAATTTATAACCATAGCTAGCAAACACAGACATCAGTTTGAACTGGAAATACTAGGAATAAATCTATGATCTAACACTGAAGACCAATTATTAATATGAGTTCTATTTATGACCCCACTATTACATAAAGAGAAGATTTTCAAAACTTTTATTGTGAACCCAGTATTAAAAACCTTTTCTTTTCCTCTATTAAGCATGCTTTTGTCAAAAACGTTCTTTTTCTAGACCCCAAAGCATTCAGTGGCAGTGAGCCTGCCCAAGATAGGACTTGTTTTGTAACCTCCAACTTTTCTACTCGCACTGAAAAACAACTAACCTAAATGTTATTTTCAAGTTCATGCAAAGATGCTTCTTTTCCCATCTTTTAAAAGTTCCACTCAAAGTCTGTAAATTAGGTAAAATGACAATAAATTAAACTTCACTCAAATATTGAATTTTAATTGGTTTTAAAGATAAAGTACATGTAGTGTTTAATACTGTTTATAACTTCACAGAGATCTGAGCAAGACTAAAATCTTTTGGCTACATATAAAATTCCTAAGCTTGGCATGGACTCTTCTGCCATGATATAGACACACACATTTTAATGAAACATAAAAGGAGGTGTTCAGAATTTCCTAAACTTTGCTATGCAGAAATAATCTATGTTGAATGTTGAGTTGGTCAGACTATCTGTATGTACCAAGATGTATCTGTATGTACACATGTATTACATCAGCATTAATGTTCTGTGTTTGCTTCTATAAAATTTTAAAGTATGTAATCTCGACGCTGGCAGAACTTAAGTGGGTAATATTAGTAGTAAATCATGAAATGATAATCATATTATTGGATCCTGATCTTAAAGATTATAAAACACATGCTGTCTTTCATGTTTAACCTTATATTTAGTTTTTTTTCATGAGTGTTAACTCAGGATATTGTAAAACAGTATTGCATAGTGAGTAATTCCTAAATGCCATAAAAACATATAATGCCAGCAGTATAAGGCAAAATGCAATCAATTGTAATTTATCTACAGTTAATTTTATTTATAAAAATATTTTTCTATAAATACCTCTTTCCCGAAGACAGTTCAGGTTACCTTATTTATGCTCAGTATATTTGATTTAGAGTTTCATGTTATTTCTTACTGACTCTCCCTTCATCGCTGATATTAAGTATGGAAATAAGCAGCTGCACATTGCAAACCATAAGTGGGGCATGCAGATCATACTCTATCATACCCAGGGATCAGTGAACATAACAGACGTGTGAGTGGAAAGACTCTAGTAGCCAGAATTTGGGAAAAAATGCTGGTAAACAGCTTCTACTGGACTGAAGTGGGCATCACTCAAGAAATCACAAAATTATACAATTTAATGTTTCATTATTATTTTCTTTTACCTTTATTGTCAAATGGATATGTGCTTCTTATCTGAACATAAAAATTACATGAAAATGAAAATATTTTGTTAGATTAGTGTGCATTCTTTCCAAGGAAATGAAATGAGAAGCAGGATAAACGTATAAAGGAAAAATCATGAGAAAGCATCAAATTAAAACAGACAACCAAAAAAAACTTTTATTGCACAAAAGCATAGTCAACTAGGTGTGCTAGTGCAGGCAGGATGATATCGATGATTTTGAAGCCAGCTTGATCTACAAAGCAAGACATGTCTGCAATAAAATAAAATAAATAACAGCAACAAGAAACCAACCACTCATAGCACATGCAGATTTGTAATATTTTTTATATGAAGGGCTCCCTATTGAACAGTCTTATTTCATTGCGAACGTAAATACGTTCTCATTACAGTATATTCTTTTTCTGTTCAAACATGTTCTCAAATAAAAAAAGTTTACAAATTGCAAAGTCAAGAGATGTCTGTTATAATTATAAATTTCCTTTGCAAATATTCTCCAAGTGTTCAAATATGTTTCACTGGATTCTTAGCATAAAAAAATGTATGTACGCTTAGGCCAGCAAAGAGGAAGCTTAGCCTACTGGTATTGTAAAGGAGGCCAGAACCATAATGTAAATGAAAAAATTGAAAGTTAATTAAAATAATAATTATTTTGATTACTATTTGTATATTTTCTTACATGTGTTGGTATACGTTTGTGAGTGAGCTAGGTGCATATATGTAGTAGGAAGGCCAGAGAACTTAGATATAGTTTCTGAGACACTCTTACCTTGTTTTTGTGAAAAAGTATGTCTCACTGGCTTTGAGCATACCAAACAGCCTAGTATGCCAGAGAGCCCCAGGGGTTCCACTATCTATGTATTCCCTTGCTGATATTACAAGTATTTGCCACCATTCAAGACTTCTTTTATTTAGTATGTGTTCTAGGGAACAGACTCACATAAACATGCTTGCAAGTCAAGCATTTTACACACTGAGTTATGTCTCCAACCCTGGTTCTTAAACAATGAAATTGAAATAGGCCAAGCTAGATTTTTACAGCACTTGGAAAAGTGCAAAAGAATGTTCATCTGTCTGGTTTACCTTGCTCTTCTATTAAGCATATCATTCTGGAAGGGCACAGAATTGGCACCAAAGAAGAAAATTAGCAAATGTAACTCTTTATTAGCTCAAGTTTATATTAATATATACAAATCAAGAAATGAGCTCATATTTTGATTCAGCATGAGTGGCAATCATGGTACCTTGTATATGGTACAAAATTATCTTAACCCTAATCTACATCTACAGTCATCAAAATGCTTTAAAAGATTATAGATATCCATAACATGACTTGACAATGAAATTAGGAGCAACACTTACTGACTCATGAAAACACTATTTGTGTTCTCCTGTTCCATGTGAGACCATTACATCTTTCAATGCATGAAGAAAGACAAAACCTATTCTATGACTTTTCCAAAGGTAAAAGTCACTTCCATGATAATAATTGACTTCCTGCCATGATTGCATGAAGTGACTCTCCTTTTTATATTGAAAATAGACTTTTTTTCGCACATAACACATTTTCCCTCCTATTTCCTTCCAGTTCTTCCCCATCTCCCTTCCAATCTGGATCCACTAGATTTCTGTTTCTCCTTAGAAAAAGACAGTATTCTAAGGAATAATGCATATATGTTAAAAATACAAAACAAAACCTTACACATCTAAGTAACACAAAGCAAACAGAAGGAAACTACTTCAAAAGGAGGTACAATAAACAAAGACTTACTCTTACATTCAGAAATTGCTTAAAAGCAATAAATTTGAAACCATTATATATATGCGTGTGTGTATACTCATGTATATGCATGTATGTATATATACACATGTATATTATATAATATGTTATTATATAGAGTAAAATAAAAATACAAATGAAATATAAAACTATTAAGGTAAAATAAAATAAATTGAAAAGTGAAAACACTGAAACATTAAGAGGCAAGGAACCTGCAAAAATGCTGCTGAGTTAGTTTCCTGTTGGTCATTTACTACTAGACACATAGCCTACCCTTAAGAGTAGTTTGTTTTTCCAGTAAGACTTCCTTGGACAAAAAAATTCATTTACATGTGATAATTAATTGGAGGTAGTGTTAGCATGCAGGCACACATTGGCCCTGCCCCTTGGGGACCTGGGAGAGTGTATCACCTGTGAGTACATGGCAAGCAGTACCCTTACTCTATATGCAGGCACAAAAAGTCCCTTTAAGACACTGTTCCATCTGCTTCCTCTCTCTTTTTTGGCCCTTGCTCTGAAGAGTCAGATAGGTCTCTGTCTCTTTCTCTTGTCTCTCTTTCTGTCTCTGACACTCACATTCTCTCCTCTCACTCCTCTCTTCCTTCCCGTCCCCTCCTCCTTTCCCTTCCCCCAAGAAAACTTTTCCCTTCCCATGAGAGTTCTGCCTACATGGCATATTTATCTCTCACCTGCCATGGAATACACTAAGGTCCCCTCCACACCCACCACATATCATAGCACATAGCTTCTGGGTTAGTGATGTGGCATGTGTACACATCTTTCAGGTACCTTCTGGCGCAGACCAATGCAGATCCTGTAGATTCTGCCTCAGCCTCTATGTGATGTGGAATAAATCGTTCCATACACTGTGAATATGTATTATTATCATTCGTTAATACAAAGGTGAAAAGCTGGTAGCCTAACAGGAAGTAAAGGTGGTATAGCCTGACACAGAGAGAGAATGCTGGGATGAAGAGGAGCAGAGGGAGGGAGATACCAGCCAGTTACTCAGCTAGCAAGACATGTATAAAATGAGATAACCAGTCATCAGCCATGTGGGAAAGCATAAATATAGATGCTGGTTAATTTAAATGGAACTGTTAGCTAGTAACAAGACTGAGCTCTCTCAGAGCAATTGTAAGTAATATCAAGCCCCTGAGTAATTGAGAGTGGACATAAGACAGATAAACTTCTCCTACATATGAGTTCATATATGTGTTGATCCTGTTGATTTTGAGGGTCTTGTCCTCCATGCTCTCTTGCTCTTATATTCTTCCTGCCACCTCTCCCTAAGAACTTCCTGAGTCCTGAGCCCTGAGAGGAGAAATTTGATGGAGGTATATGGTTTAGAACTGAGGTTTGTAAGGTCTCTCATTCTTGCATAATATCTGGCTGTGGATCTCTGTATTTGTTTTCATCTGCTGCAAGAGGAAGCTTCTCTGATAATGACTGAGCAAGTCTCTAGTCTATGAGTATATAGCAAGATACCATTAAGAGTCATTATTTTTGGTTTATCAAGACAGGGTTTCTCTGTATTGTTTTGGAGGTTGTCCTGGAACTCGCTCTGTAGACCATGCTGGCCTCAAACTCACAGAGATCTGCCTGCTTCTGCCTCCCAAGTGCTGGGATTAAAGACATGTGCTACCAACGCTCAGCTTAGGAGTTATTATATATACATATATATATATATATACATATATGGATGGATATATGTATGTATTTAGAATAGTAGTTTTTGAATTTGCCCTAGGTCCTTGAGTTATTTTTCTCAAGGTCCTGGTCACCCAAACAGTGTTACATATAGGTTGTATTTCATAGATTGATCCTTAAATCAAATCAGATATTGGCTGGTTATTCCCACAGGTTGTGTGCCACCATTACACTAGCATATTGCCTTCATGAATGTATAACTTTTAGAAAGCTTCTACTCATGCTGAACATTTGAGTTTCTACCCACTTGAATATCCTCTTTTGTCATTCTCTGTTTATATCTGAACCCAATTTTTAAACCGGGTAATTTGGGTTTCTTAGTATTTAGCTTTTTATTGTTTGATTCTTTGTTTATGTTGGCTATTTACCCTTAATTGAATGTAGAGTTGCTAAAAATTGTTTTCCCTTTCTGTAGGGTGCTGCTTTGTCTGAATGATGGTGTCCTTTTCATTACAGAAGCTTTTCAGTTTCCTAAGTCCACTTTATTAATTGTTGATCTTAGTACCTGTGTTAAACTTGTTCTCTTCTAAAATTCTTTCCCTTTGCCGTAAGTTCAATACTGTCCACAATTTTCTGTTGTATCATGTTCAGTGTATATGGTTTTAGGTTGATGTCTTTGAACTTTTTGAATTTGAGGTGTTTGCAGGATGATAAGTATGTGTCTATTTGGACTCATACATGAGATAGTACAGCTTGATGACTACAACTTGCAAAACATGCTAGCTTTTCCCAGTGTGTAATTTCTGTCTTATTTACCAAAAATCTATGGTGCCCATAAGTGTACGGATTTATGTCTGGGTCTTCAATTCAATGCTATTGATCAACATTGTGCTAATACCATGCTATTTTTATTACTATATCTATGTAGTAAAACTTGAAATTGGTATGGTGACATCTTAAGCAGTTCTTTTATTATTGAGGGCTATTTTAGATATCATGGGTTTTGTGTTTCCATGTGAAGCTGAAGAATATTCTCTCAATATCTGAGAAGAATAGTGCTGTGATTTTGATGGAAGATTGTATTGAATCAGCAGATTGCTTTTTAATAGGATATCAGATTATACTGTATTGACCCTACTGATCCATAAGCTTGGGAGATCTTTCCATCTTCTGATATATTCTTCTATTTCTTTGATCAATATCTTAAAGTAATTTTCTTCATACAAGCCTTTCATTTTCTTGGTTAGAGTTATCCCAAGATATTTTGTTATTTGTGGCTATTGTGATAAACATTGTTTCCCATACTATTTAGCAGTCAATTTGTAATTTTATATATACGAAGAATACTGATTTTTGAGTTAATTTTAAAGCTGTCTATTTTACTGAATTTCTTTTATCAGCTGTAAGAGTTTCCTGGTGGAATTTTTAGGGCCATCTACCATATCATCTGAAAATTAAAATATTTGGATGTTTTATTTTTCAATTTGTATTCCCTTGATCTCCTTTAGCTGTCTTTTTGCTGTAGCTAAGACATCAAGTAATATATTGAATAGGTGTGGAGAGAGAACAACCCTGTCTTGTTCCTGATTCTAGTGTAATTTCTTTGAATTTCTCCTCATTATAGTTGATGTTGGCTAGGGGCTGACTGTAAATTGCCTTAATTATGTTGAAGAAAGTCGCTTGTATACTTAATCCTTCTCAGATTGTGTCATGAAGAGGTGCTGGATTTTTATCAAAGTACATTTTGAAATGATCACATGTGTTTTGGTTTGTTTGTTTTAGTTTGTGTATATGGTGGATTTTATTCATTGAATTTCATATATTGAGCCATACCTGCATCTCCGGGGTGAAAGCTATTTGATCATGGTAGGTAAACTTTTTCATGTGTTCTTGGATTGTGTTTGCAAATATTTTAATGAGATATTTGCATTGCATCTAAGATCATATGTATTAATGGTCTGTAATTTTCTTTGTTGGGTCTTTATATAGTATGGGTATCAGGGTGACTGTGACTTCATTAAACAATTCATGTCACCTTTTTTTCTGTTTCCACTTTGTGGAATTATTTGAATAGTATGTGCACTTACACTTCTTTGAAAGTCTGGTAGAATTCTTCATTACATCATTCTGGCTCTGGGCTATTTATTGTTGTTGTTGTTGGACTTTAATCACTATTTCTTTTTCCCTAGGCATTATAATTTTGTTTAAATTGCTGTCTGATTTTGATTTAACTATAGTCATGGCTAACCAGTAAAATTATCCATTCACTTTAGATTTTTAAATTTAGTGGAGTACAGGTTTCAAAGTATGTCCTTGTGAAATTCTCTGGATTACCTCAGTATTTGTTGTTATATTTCCTTTTCCATTCCAATTTTGTTTGGATTTTCCCTCTTTGCCTTTTAGTTACTTTGACTAAGAGTTTGTTAATTTTATTATTTTCCCTAAGATTCAACTCATCATTTCATGGATACTTTGTATTTTTTATCTGCATTTTTTTTATTTCAGCCCTGAATTTGATTATTTCTGGCCATCTACTCCTTTTGTTCGGGATTTCTTCTTTTTCTTATAGGGTTTTCAGGTGTCCTGATATGATACTGGTATGAGATTTTTTTTAATGTGGGTACTTAGTTCTGTAACTGTGCCTTTTAGAACAGGTTTCATTGTGTCCCATAAGTTGGGTTATGTTGAAGATTCATTTTTATTCACTTTGAAATTTATTTCATAAATTCTGTCTTTATTCACTCAGTAATGAGTTGTTCAGTTTCTATGAATTCATAACACTTCTGCTTTTACTATTGTTGTTATTCAGTTTTAAAATTTGGTGGTTGTAAGAACTCAGGCATTATGCTGGTCTGCCGATGTCACCTGCCAGAATGCACTCAGGCAGTGCCCTGGTAAGTCCAGGGTTCCATAAGTACTAGTCTGCAGGCAGATGCAAAGGACCCCTTAAAAAGAAAAATACCACCCCCACTCATACTCTTTTTTTCCAGTTCTCTTCCCTGCTGTTCCCCTGAGCCAGACAGGACTTTTTCTGTCTCCCTCTTCTCTTCTGTCCTTTCTCTGTCTCTCTGACTCTGTACCCATTTTCTCTTCTTCCACCTCCCTACCCTTTCAAATACAACTTCTCACAGAAGCTCTGTCTGCCTGGTATGTTTGTACCCCTCCTCTGTCACTGTTGCCTGCTATGAAACCCGCCAATGTCCGCCATGCAAGGTTCCCCTTGTGCTTTGTCATAACAGTGGTCAGAAAGGATGCAGGATGTTATGTCAGTTTTCTTGTATCTATTGATATTTTCTTCATGTGTGAGTATGGGGTCGGTTTTGGAGAAAATTTAATGAGGTGCTGAGAAGGTATATTCATTTTTGTTTGGCTAAAATGATCTGTAAATATCTGTTAGGTACATTTGTTTTGTAACATCTGTTGGCCTTAGCATTTCTCCGTTTAGTTTTCGACTGGATAACCTATGTCGTTGTGAGAGTTAAGATATTGAAGTCTACCACTGTCAGTGTCTGAGGGTCAATATGTAATTTAAATGTTAGTAGTGTTTCTTTATGAAACTGTGTGCCCTTGTGTTTGATGCATAGGTGTTAGGAATTGCAATGACCTCTTGATGGCTCATTCCTTTGATGAGTATGTAGTATCCTTCCTTATCTTTTTTGGTTAGTTTTGCCTTGAAGTTTGTTTTGGAATGGCTACAACAGCTTGCTATTTGGGCTACTTTTCTTGAAAGACCTTTTTCCATTTATGAGATGGTATAAATTTTTTTCTTTTTTCGAGACAGGGTTTCTCTGTATTGTTTTGGAGGCTATCAGTCCACCCCAGCCTCGAACTCACAGAGATCCGCCTGCCTCTGCCTCCCGAGTGCTGGGATTAAAGGCGTGCGCCACCACAGCCCGGCTGAGATGGTATAAATTTTTAATGTTAAGGTGTATTTATTAGAAGGAGAGGACTGTAATCTGTTTTATATCCATTCTGTAAGTCTGTGTATTTTTATTGGGGAATTGGGAGTATTGATGTTGATGGATATCATTGAACTATATTAGTGGTGATTTTTGGTTCCTGTTTTTTGGTGTGTGTGTGTGTGTGTGTGTGTGTGTGTGTGTGTGTGTGTGTGTGTTCACACTTTGTTTGCTGGTCTGAGATTATTCATTCCTTGTTGTTTTCTTGGGTGTGTTTAACCTCTTCAAGTTAAAGTTTTCCTTCTAGTGCCTTATATACGGATATGTTTGTAGATACCCATTGCTTAAATTTGGTTTTTATCTTTTTTATTATTAAATTTTTTTAATTTTTAAGATTAAATTTAGATTAGAAACATAGTTGGTTCACAAGTCAGTTCCAGGTCCCTCTCCCTTTCCCTCCTCTCCTCCCATGCCCTCCCTCCAACTCCCCCATTATCCCCTCATTTCCCCAGGGAGGGTGAGGCCCTCCATAGGGGTGTCCATAGTCTGTCTTTTCATCCAGGGCAGGGCCTAGACCCTTCCCCAAGAGTTCAGGGTGAGAGTGCATTTCACAATGTTGGATGGGAGTCCAAAGTTTAATATCTTTTAGTCTCTATTAATTGTGATTGATACAACTGGGTATAGTACTATAGAAAGGCACCCATGTTTGTGTTAGAGTGTGTAGAGCATCTGTCCAGGTCCTTATCTCTTTCAGAGTCTCCACTGAGATGTCAGATATAAATCTAAGAGGTCTGCCTTTTATATGGTGGTCTGTTTCTCTAGCAGTTTTAAATAATATTTTTTGTTCTACATGCTTAAGTTTTTAATCATTATGTGGCGAGGATAACAACTTTTCTGTTCCAGTCTACTTGTTGTTGTGTGTGCATCTATACTTAGCAAGCATCTCCTTTGGGTTAGGAAAATCTTTTGTGATTTTGTTGAAATATTTTGTTCCTTTGACTTGGGTTCATCTGGTCCTATTATTCTTAGAATCTTTTCCTATTGTCTCACATTTACTGGATGTTTTGTATTCCATTCTTGTATTCTGTTGTTGAGACTTGTGGCTGAGCTTTTTGTTTGAGTTTCTAATGCTTTGTTTGTTTGCAGATTTCCTTTAGTTTGGGAGACCATTTAAACTATATTTCCACTTTTAGTCCTTGGCTGATTCCATTTATTTCCTTATATCTTTCATGTGTTCATGGATCTCTATAAGGGAATTAATAATTTCCTCTTTCAGGACCTCTGTCATATTCATAAAGGTTTTTTGTAGATCTTCTTTGTCTTGTCCTTCAGTGTTGTTGCAGTATGCAGGGCCATGCTCTAGAATAATTGCTGAGCTCTAGTGGAAATGTAGTCCTGGTTGTTACTTCTTGTATTTTTACTATGATGTCTTGGCATCTGGGATTGGCAAGATTATAATTCTAGTTGGTTTTAACTGGTCTTTCCTTAGTTAGGTGGGTATTTGCTCCTTGTTTTTATCTTTGTTAAGAGATGTTGTGTCTATATGTTTCTGGCTTACAAAGTGGTTTTGAATCCTCATACATGTGGCCCCTGCAGGTTCTGGATAAAATATGTTTCTAGATAATGAGAGCTAAGACTTAGAAATGGAAGCGTCTCAGAGGAGGAGAAATTAGGGAGTCCACAGCAAAATCAGGTGTTTTTCCAGGGTGTATTCAGTACCCTGAAATGGGGTCAGAGTAGAAAGAGAGGCCATAATAGACAGTTTTCTGGAAAAACAGGGATGTGACTAGGTGATTAGATATTGAGGAGAGAAGGGAGAGTGAAAATGTGAAACTGGCCTACTTGTTTCTGTGACAGGCTTGACTGGGTTCCCAGACAGTGCCTGTTGGATTTGGTGATTGAGACAGCAGATGGGCATGTATCAAGGTTGAAGGAGAAAGTTTGTGTGGTTTGCTGCACATGGTTAGAGAGATTGGAGAGGTCAGAGGAAGTAGTCTGCTGTAGAAATAGAGGTAAGACCAGAACATTGAATTGTAGGAGAGGAATAAGAGGAGATAATCACAGTAGGCTAATTGCTTCCCTTGATGTAATAGTTTTCTATCTCCCATGGAATGTCTGCTGGAGTTAGTGGCTGGAGTAAAGCAATGAATGGGGGGAAGGAAATTTAGAGGAGAAGTTCTAAGAGATCAGGGTAAGGTGGGGTCAAAGTGGAAGGGGATGTTGCAGCATGTTGTATGCTGAAGTATTGGGGACAAAATTGTGTGACTGGACTTTAAGAAGAAGAGGAACAGATGAAGATATGTAGCTACCCTACCTGCGTCCTTGACAAGTCTCCCTCCTCTCTAACCACGTGCAGCAAACCATACCATGTCATTCTTAGTGGTCAAATATGAACATGTTTCCAAGTTTACAGCACCCAGAAAAGTTAGATTTGGAGCACATATTTCATGAGAGTTTTAACATAGGTTTAAATGCCTCATCATGGAAACAGAAAGGTGATTAGAAGAACCAGAGTTGTCAGGAGAGTAGTGTGGGGATTTTGGCTTTTGTTGTTTCAACTTCTTTCTATTTAGTTCATTTATTGATTTAGAACCCTGATGGTTCCAAACCAATAAATGCAATCAGGATTATTTTGGAACACAACTTATATCTATAACTGATCATATTATCTACACTGCAGCCTTTTAAAACTAATTTCTTGAATTTCATCCTTCAAACATACAGTCTTTATAAATCTTGCATTCACCATCTTTTTCTTTTTCTTCACAACAACAATTTCCATCCTACTTTACTTCACCTAACGTGATGCTTCCTTACTGGAATGTTGTTAGGGTTTTTGCCAGAGCATGTTAGTAATGCCTTAAAATATTGTCTCAGTATTATTTGCCGACTAGTGATATAGTAAAAGAAGTTAAACTCAGTGTATGTACATAATATTTGATATACTTGTAATTCTTTAATCAAAAGAAACACATTTTGTTATACATCACCAATTTTGTTTACTGAATTTTTTTTCAAATTACAACTCTTCATGATCATTATCATATTCTAACAATGTCCATTTTCACTAAATTTCACATAAAGTTTTACTGTACTTACCTAAAAACATTTTCTCCTACCAGATGTATTTTCCCCTGATCAGATAATATACCAGGTCAAAGAAAAGTTTCTGTCATTTTCTTTCTTTGATGGAAGAAAAAAAAGTCAGGATACATTTATTTACTTCAACACTAAGGCACTTCCAGACACAAGACAATATTCTGTGCCTTTCATTGTTACAAAAAGCTGCAATTTCAATGCACGATTCCAAGACAATGCATTTTATATACACAGTGTAACTGTTAATTTTATAGTGTTCTTCTGCTCATGTTAACTAGTTTAAATGCTTTCAAGAAATTCCCATAAGAATGAGCTACAACATATGCTTTCATATCATTCATCTTAATCTTCTACCAGAGAAAAATAATGTTGCATGTGAGAGTATATTAAGGTAACCGGTGAGAATATTGAAAGAGCAATAAATTACTAGTCATAATGAAAATATATTGATGTGTTAAGTGAAAAATCTGTCTTTTCTAGCCCTAGTTTATCAGACAAGAAAAGTAACAATGCCTTATTTCAACTCCTGACCAATCCACAATACTTGAGAAAACAGGGAGCGGGGCTTGTTGTTGGAGCAGGACGCAATGACCTGGCTTGCTAAGGTACATTGGTCTTCTATTCCCATGGTAGACACAGAAATTCTTGTCTTAAAAGAGAAAAACTTTCTTCTTTTATTTACAAAGCCAGTGTCTACTCTAGGAAATTTAATGGGAAAAAATAAGTTTCCTCTTCAAGCTTAAAGCCATATATTTGATCTTTTGTGTTTCCCACACCTATATTTCAGTATCTTTCAGATTGAAAGAGGACACTCATGATTAAGTTACCTCTGTTAATATTTACTAAAGGACCTGAGAGAGGCAAGTGTAAGTTCATGTGTATGTGTTTAAGATACAAAAATGAAATTATCAATAAATTAATAAAAATATTACTAATAAAGGATATTAGTAAATATTAACAGACTAGAAAAAGGGGGACTAGAAAAGTGTATTTGCATAGACAAAGGTATATTTTATGTGGAACTTTTAATTGATGCACCATTCCAAATTCCATTCTATAGAAACACTTCTGTTTTAATACCATTATTTCTTTCATGAGGAATCTTCTTCTCTCTACCCTATCAAGACTTTGGAAATAAATTAGTATAAGATATTAAAGGGGGTACACAACAATGAGATCCAATGATCAAAAAAGCCAATGATTTGTAAATCATGTATTCCAAGTTGTGTGAAAATAAAAATGAGGCTGTCTCACAGAATTTCCACTGCTGCAGGCTTATCAGGTTTCCTGTCAAGCTGAAGGCTCTGAGAAGGCTACCTGTTGTTTTCCCTGACCTTAACCTTACCATCTTTACCACAAACAATAAGACTGTGATACAGAACGCTTGCTAGAAAATGTTAAATGGAGGGTAGAAAACCACAAGGTGACCCAACTGCTCTTGTACTCTGACACTGGACCACTTGCAACTCCCCTTTCCAAGTTCCATTGCTTTCGACCACTGCATTCACTTCCCATCTGACCAACAGATAGGCACTTGTTCTGTAACACTGGTTTCCAGTTTCTTGTTTTCTTAAGAGAAAAACCACATAAATCTCAGCGAGAGTGGTGACATAAGGGTAATACTCTTCTAACTATTACAGTATTTCTTTTCTTTGGTACAGTTTGGGCCCCAGTCCTCACTGATCACATACACATCTGAGGAAAACAGAAGTAATATCAATTTAACTTCATATTTTCTTATAATTTTCACTTGTTTCTCTTGACATACAATCTGGATAGATAGTTCTCTTGGCATTACCTCATTCTCTTATGCATTTTTTGGGAGAACAACTTAGTCAAATATACTAACAAATGGATTGCAGCAAAATGTTATTTACCTGACATTTGTGTTATATGAAGATCTCATAGACACTGTCAAATTCATTTTGATAATATGAAAGTTTAATAAACCAGGAACAATATTTTACAAATATTTTATACTTTTAAATTTTACTTGTTTCATTTGGCAGGAAATATTTATCCTTTATTTAAAAAATTAATGAGTCAGGAACCTTGAACTCATTCAGCAGGAAATGAACCTACATTGATTTAGGGAAAAACAAACCCAAAGAATATAAGCCAGGAAAGTGCAAATTGGTTTTAAAAATACAGTTTTAAATAGCTATCAAATGTGGTGTAGGCTCTGTAAGCTGCAGACGGCTTGCTGAATAAAATATGAAGACACGGAGCTCTGTGACTATCTATCTCGGTTAGTTAAGAAAAGAAAAAGAAAAGGAGAAGAGAAACGTTTTGAAGAAAAATCTCTAAATAGGGCATATACTATCTGCCCAGGGATAAACAAAGTAGCCTCAAGTGACAGTGTTTGCCTTTCATGTGCTAGAGCCACTAGCAAACAGGAGGCCCAAACACTGTCAGCTCCTCATTTGCAAATGAAGTTGTGAAAGGCTACGCTGGTGACACGACATGCAACAGTTCATATTTGAAGCCTGGCACAGTGAACTGACAGCACAAGGATCTGCAGAGGCCTAATCCTCCCTTTCTGCCTCCCAGCAATCATAGGTGGGGAAAGAGGGGGTGGTTAATAAATATGTGATGAGGCAAAGCTGTGGAAGAATGGCACATCTCCTGTGTAGGAACTCATCTTCAGAGATAATTAACTAGGTGACAACACACAATGCACCCTTAACAACAGCATTCAAGTCATTGCTGGACTTAAGTACAGTTTTAAGCCGCTTATCAGATTTTCATTTCTGAATCTATTCAGCTGTCAGGCTAACATCCTGGCTCTTTATTGCAGCTCACATGGGAATCTGAAAACCTTCTAATTTTCTATACAGATTCATTTCAGAATCAATTAGAGCTGGTGGCAGGCTTGTCCCTGTGTGCAAAGGGGATTAGCCGGGCACTTGCTCAGCTACCTCGGGATGTACATTCAACCTTCCATCGTGAATGAGCTTTCTCCCCCTTTAGAGGACTCTTCAGCAGTGCAACACTGTAGACAACAGATGGTAGATAATCACCCGAACAGCCTCCAGTTTTGTCAGGAAAGGAGAAGCGATCATCTTCCTCTCTCTTACAGTAGGTAAGAGACCCCCAGGCACCCAGAGCATGATCGGCCTGTGAAATGGAGAAATCCGCAGTGCTCCTTTTCTCTGGCAGTCTTTTACCTGTGTCATCTGTGAGTCCTTGTCGCTGACATCCTGTCAGCAACCACTGGCTCAATGCTAGCTTTGTGCCTTCACAGTCCACATTTTGCCTCACAGAGTTTACATGAAATCGTCACCCTTTCTGCATGCTGCCAAGGTTATCTGTAATATTAATGTTGAAGTTGTTACTCTTTCAGAAAATGCAAATATGCCTCATATTGGTTATTTTACAGAAAAAAATTTTTATTTAGTCTAAAAATACTGTTAATAATTACCAAGATAGCCTTCCTCACTGCAATGGCCTTCATAAAAATTACCACTAATATTTATTTCTGATGATTGCTTTTTAGCTGACTAAGATATTTTTGTAATTTGTTTGAAATAAATAAAATACAAGTTTCCAAAATGTGCAGCAAATACTATCATCTACCATTTAGTGACTTTCCATGGTCTTAGAAGTGTCTCTTGGCATTTTCTGTCATATATTACTATTTTTTAATCTTTGATGTCAGATGGTACATGTGAATTCACTAAAGCTGCCATTTTTCTGTGTGACATTGTACTTCTACATAGCTATACAATACACCTACCCATAAATGCTTATACTCACATAAACATGTACAAATTGTCCTCTTCCGCACTATGTTCACGTGTACACACCACACACATTTTTACACATGCATAGGACACACAGACATAGGCACATCCATATATAACCACATGTGCATACTCAGCTACACATGCATATACACTGTCGATCCACACATTCATATAAAATTGTATGCACATACACTTTCATGAATTCAATGAAGGAATATGGATACCGTGCAATGCATCACACTCCCTAGCATCACCCTTTTTAATCCTAGTCCTTTTTTCTTCTTAAATTTATGAGTCAAAATTTAAATTTACCCTGGTACTCACAAAATAAAACACTTCTAAAACTATTACACAACGTCCTCTTATTTTTACATATTTTTGTGTGACACTTATGTTATAATGTCTTTAATGCTAATTTATAAGTGCATTTTATCAAATAAGAGATAAATTAGTTAAAGCTTTTATAATAAATTCTTTTTATTCAGGATCTGTTTGAAAATTACTTATAAGCCTCATTTTTTAATGGGTTCAAAACAATATCATCATCCTGTATAGTATCACAAGGGCTGGTAGTAAAGTATACTGCAAAAGACACATCTACTGGTGTTTTCTGGATTGTTTTCAAACTTCTAATAACCTGGAATTTTCTTGATCATAAGAGAAAAGAGCAACAGAAACTTCAAAACTAAGTGCTCATTACCTGAAATGTCTTTGTCTAGGCATGTCACCGAGAGGCAGGTAAACGCAACAATGTCTTACATGATGCCTAGACAAGAGTTCTTTAAGTCTTTTTACTGCTGTGTATGGTTGCACATGCCTTTAGTCACAAAACTCTAGAGGCAGGGGAAGTAGATCTCTATGAGTTTTAGGTGAGCCTGATCTACAAAGTGAATTTCAGGACAGTTGGAGCTAGTACATAGAGAAAATGTTTTGTTAAAACAAAAACAAACAAAAACCCCACTTTTTGCATCTTATAAAATTGCAATCTCATTTCCAATATGTACAAATAATAAAAACATCATTTCAGATCAGGTCAATGCACATACCTCCCTCCATTGCTGACACAACTAAGGATTAAAGCTCCATGGAAGGTAGTATGCATGTTGAGGGTTCAGAGAACCAATGTGTGATGAACAAACTTTTTGATTTTAATTGCACACAAAAGTTTGCTCTTGCTAGGCTTAGTGACATTCTTTTTATGTTGACTAATTTATTATTTATCATCTAGTAAAGCTTCCCTCATGATTATCCATATGAAAATTTGAACTTGACATAGCATAACATGCCAGGATGACTTTTACTATCTCTAATATGTCTTGTTCCTATGCTCAGTGTGGAGTGACTGCTTCCAAAACCTAAGACTTATTGTCCTTTCATATCTTGCTTTAACCTCTTACAAATGTAGTAATTAGAGATTTTTTTCCCTTCCTAATGGAACACATACTCCAAATGGCAGCTAACGCAGTGTTCATTGAAAGGAAGTGTTTGGAATATCATTCATTTGGTGGTGTGACTGAGCAGCAAATTTAGATGAAAGAGAAATAACTTAAATGTCACTCTCATGAAATGTCAAAATGGATTCATAAACAAAATTCACACAAAATGGAATACTATTTAGCTACCAAAATGCTGAAAAATGCATGATAGCATGAAAAGAAACCGAGATCACTTCATGAAATGAGATGACCCAGACACAGATGATTGCTACCCTGTGGAATCGCACACCATCAGTTTCATGGAAACTGAAAGTAGAGTAATTTCCATGAGAAGATGAACAAAATCTGCTCATAACAGATTCATAATAGTATTTATTGAATACTATTTGTGGAAGGAAAAAATACATGTTTATTCAACATGATTTTTGATTTTCTGCACAAAAGAGTTTATAAAAAATGATCAGAATTCCCATGCAAGGCCTCAATGTCCCTAGGAAATGGAAGGGGGATAAGTACAGAGAAGTTGGTGGGGGTATGGGAAGATGGAAGGGAGAGGGTAAATAATATGTAAATTTTACATGCAAAGTAAAATTGTATCTAATTTAAATAAAAAATGAAAATTTCCAGAAAATATGGAAAACACACACACACACACACACACACACACATACACACACACACACATGAAAAAAACCAAAACCAAAACCAAAACAAAACAAAACTATCATCCTCGCACTAACTGTGAAACTACTTTCATCTCTTCCTAATTCAGGCCTCCATAAGGCAAAGATGTGATCAGATGTTCCCAAAATGAAATGAGAAGAAATTATATTAAATTGAAAGGGCTTTCCAACAATAGGATATAATAGGAAGTATTGTTACTTGGTCATTTGTTATCTAAAAAGTATATGTCACATGTATCTTCCAAAGATTTAGGAATATAATTGCAATGTATGTTGAAAATAATATCTTGTATATATAGGATAAACACATATCTATATTTCTCTGTGTTTTTTCTCCTCATTTAAAACAGACATGATTTCCTATTTTTTTATATATTTCCAGTTTTGACAGTGGACCTATCAGTTGATGTAATTTTGTTGTCATGAAGTTTTCTTATACTCTACTCTGAATTTATTTTGCCTCATACTCCTCAGAAAATAAAACATTTAAAATAATTAGTAAATATCATGACTTTGAGAAACGTGTGTAAGAAAATGCTGATGTTATCAAGTTTGGGGCCAACTATGAAATAGTCATCTCTTGTAGAACTTTTTCCTCTTTGTACTGTGGACAGTGGAAGAAAACTTAGTTTTGGTGGCAGAAAATACAATTGAAAGATTGTGGCCTTCTTTGGCATCCTGAATTCCCATACAAAGGAACTAATTTCCTTTTAATATTGGCATTCTAAGTAATGCAATTTTAAAGTGAGATTCATTTATGCTTCCAGATTTTAGTTCATACTGAGTCAGACTTCTTCACTTTGTCAACTAAAGAAATTTTTGCAAAATAGTACATAAGAATATACCAATTTTTAGCAGAGGAATTATAGTTCATCCCAGCAGAGATTTAGGGCACATAGCTCAGAGCTTTTGGGATTTCCTGCTGTGTCTGGACAGCAAGGGCATGAACACAAGATTCCTTTCCCAAGCCATCTGGTTAATGTTGGATAAAATCTGCTCTGTAATTCCTCAGTCTAGAACAAATTGTTACCTCTAACATTATCATTTATGATACCACTAGTCTTTGCTAAATACGTGTATGCATAGTCCATATATAAGACTGTAGTGCTATTTATTTCTGACTTAACAATGTAAAATTTTGTGTAATGAACATTAAGTGATCATTCACCCAATTTTCAAATGCAATTATTTTCACAACAAATTTTTTTCATGTCAATTAGAGACACATTATTCAAAGGTTGGAATGGAGAAAGAAGGGACCAATGACTGAGAAATAACAAAAGATCATAAAATCTCAAATTATTTTATTTTGCATATCTATGGATTTACAGAGTTTAAGGGTTTGTTGGCAGGTATGTTTTAATATTTGAAATAACTGAGTGCTTAGACAACCAGCCATTAAATAATGCTTGGAGCATCATCACTTGAGTGTAGACAAGGGTAGATGCTTTCTCCTGTGCATGGACACTATGAATTCCCTTGGCTATTTATCAATACTCATAACTAGGATGAAGCCCTCTGGCTACCATATGTTCCAATGTGCTGATTACAGAGTTTGTTCTAATAATTACTCTCTAGAGGGAAGAAAGTTAACTATTGTTTTTACCATTTATCTAGGGGTGTACACTGAAAATGAGGTCATCATAACTGCAACAGTTCAGAAATTCTTTCTCCACATTTTTCCCTTCAGAATAACCCTCTTCCTACATACATTTAAAATCCTGAAATGTATCACTGCTATAATGATTAATCTGTAATATTATATTTGAAATAAATCTACGATATTAATTCTAGTTTAATTTTTAAAAATTTGAGTATGGTGGTGAAGTTTAATTTATTTAGAATTTGTCTTCAGAATATGTCTGGCTCACTGAAAAGCTATTTGCTGAATGACATCATCAGATACCTATTCAATTGCAAATGGACAAGGAAGCTCTCAAAGACATCATAATTTAATGGACTACGTACTAAAAATTTAGAAATGCTGGAAGAATCAAATGACACAAACAAAATATTGAACTCTCACAATATTTTCTTATTGTTCCTATTATCTCCTATATGGATTTTCTTGAGGTTTTGACAGTCGAATTTCCTCTGAATTCATTAAAATACTGATTATACCTACTCTTCCTCCTTAATAATTATATAAAACACGACCAAATAAAAAGCCAAATTTTGACTTTGTCTAAAATAAGATCTATAGTGTTTCCATAATGAAGTCATATTAGAAAGATATTATATACTCCAGTGACATATAACAATAAAAACTTGTTGCAAATGGAGAGGTAGATGAGAAACTAAGCAGCCATAGCTGAAAAGGTAAAGTGATGGATACATAATTTATTTTACTTCTTCATATGACTACATATTTAAGTGTTGACATTACTAATATTTTTAGTTTGATTCTCCAAATGAGATTAGAATTATTTTGCCATTATGCAAAGATCTCGCAGTATCCCTACATTTTTCATTTGCCTATCCTTTGACAGAACAACCTTACTTATGAAGGATATACATGCATATGTACACTGCAAAGGCACAAAATAATATTGTTGCCACTATTTGTTATAACTTAGCAAAGAATGTTCAACAATAGCATAAGGGATAACTGTGTTGCAACCATACAAGGGACTATTTATATCCAATAAACTTATATCTGTTCTTACACCATATAACAGCATGAATGAATCTACCACCATGTTGAATGAAATACTAAAACATACATTATGAGCTTTATGGTTTTATTGAAGTCTAAATCAAGAAAAAATGTAAAATAATGTGTAAATTGCAAGATTAATATCTTATTACATAGCAGCATATGTATGGGTCATGAGAAATCTTTGAAATAATGACATTCCAATGTGATGAAACTAATATACAATTAAAGGGTTTTAATGCACAAATGAATAAAACTAATGCCATTACATAAATCTCCATTCACATATGCACTTTATAAATCATAATCCAATTTAAAAATCATAGTGCAAATAATGATTGTAGAAGTATTTAATATATTAATATATATAGTTTTATAAGACAAAAATAATCCAATAAATACATCATAGTTTTCTATGCATTTATTTAATATTTCTGTAACTCCTTTTTCATGAAGTTCTTAGAAAAATCACCAGTAGATATTACCATGAGCAATATTAAAATAAGTTTTGTGATCTTGCATTAGAAGCGTGTTATAAGTCTATCAGTGCAGTACTATGACTGCTTGGATGATTGTATTTGAACATCCTTTCCATTGTTTTATCTGAGTTTTTCACACTGATGCAGTTATCCTTAATGTTATGTGAGCTATTTTAAACTGAGTGAAAAGGTTTATTTATAAAAAGCTAAGTGTGTGATTATCCCTCCTATTGTTATATGATCAAATAAATGTAGAAAAAATAAAAGTAACATCTTTCATCTATTAAGTTTCACACTCTATTTTTGGAAGTTAACACAGCTTGCAGTTTAAGTAGTTTTCCACTGTAATCATGCAGGGAATTATAATACTATCACTTTTTTTCATTTCTCTGCATTCAAGCAGTATGTAGCAATTCAATACCCATTTCAAAGATGCAGCCAGCCATTTTCCACCATCTCACTGGCTGAGCAATATTCTTGTTCCCTTGCAAGACCCATTTATTTAAGTGACACATCCCAGTAACTGTTTCTCAGATATCATCATTAGTATTTCAGTACATTATTTCACTGTAGCCTGTGGGGAGGATTTTCATGCTTCAGCACAGTCTAATATTTAAATTGAAAATAAAACTTTTAAAGCTGGAAGGAAGTAGGGAAGCTTGGTGGATTGTGACCACCATTTTGAACTAGCTACTCTGACAGAATGCCCTATTTCTTCTTTTCAAGGTTCATTTTCCATTAAAATATAATCTGAGCAACTCAAATGTGGACTGAATCTCATACTTCTCAGAAATCCAGTTCTTCTTTGTGGTTTCCACTTACTTCAAAGACCGAGACATGCAATGAAGCTTTCTTTCCATGGTTAGCACAGCAAGGTATTTACGATAAGAAGTCTTCCTGCTGCATAGCTAATGTGAAATGCTACACCATGTTGATTTGGTTCTGTACATGTGGCAAAGGGAGCAACAACTGCCACGTACAGTACTGATAACCATTGCAGTCTACATTCCAGACATTTAAATTAACATGAAAAAGCATTATTGATGAGAAGACAAGGTGATATGACATCCAATAAAAAGAGTTGCACTGTGACCGCATGCTCCTATTTCTGAATTTTCTGAGTTTGCCTTTATGATACATTGAAAATTAACAGAAGAGGATTAAAGACTATGGTGCTAAAGGGAATAATGTCAGCATAACATGTCAGTTTGAACTACAAAAGGATGAATTTATCTCCAACTTTTATGTAATTTCCATGTGTTTTTCATGGTCACTGACCCTTATAGAAGTCCAAGGGTTTCTGTATTTCAAACCACTTAGTTCTCAGGGGAAGTTTAGTGATCACTGGTAAAACTTGTTAGTGCCCTTTTAAAACCAAATAAATTGGAATTTGCTTTGGAACATTACTTTTTGTCTATGGGTAAGCCAATCTAATTTGTAAAATGTAAAAGAGAATTTGAATACTTCAAGAGATATCTCCAAGTGATAACCACATGCAAAGGAAAACTAGTTTTCTAAAAGGAATATCACTGGGAAAACAACATATTCTTTCTTTCTAACATTTTTATTTATTCTTTGGGAATTTCACATTATGTACCCCAATCACCCTGACTTTCCAGTTCTTCCATGTATGTCTCAACTCCCGTAACCCTCCCAAATAAAATAAGACTAATTAAAAATAGAAAAGTCCAGTCTGTGTTGTCTTTATGCTCACTGGAGCATGGTCCAAATCTTGATAGAACTGAGTCCTTCCCTTCTATCAATCCCATCATAAGCCATAAATTTTGGAGATCTATACTTCTGCATCCTTATCACAACTTCCAAGTGTTGTCTTTTATGGCTTTCTTTTTAGGTTTTTACATTTAGGGGATGTGGAGTGGGGTAGGGCTTGTCACAGAAGTCTAATCTGTCTGTCTCTCAACTGTGTGTCTGAAGCCATGAATATCACTGCAAGAGGAGCTAATTTCCTTGATTTTTATGGTAAACAGGAACATGGATCATAGACTGTCATATTGTTGCCAGTGATAGCACATACCACAATCATTGTTCCAGTTGTAGCAGGACCACAGATCCATACATGGCAGCACAGACAGTGAACATCAACCTGTCGCCAGGTGACTAAACAGGTCACTCATATTAGCCCTCCCCTCAGCAGCAGCACACCTCATGAGCATCAATAGAGCTTCAGATCACAGCATAGACCATGGTCTTCTCAATGGCCTTGGGTGGAAACACGTGCCATGGACATCAGCCCAGACTTTGGCTGCATCATGACCCCACGCATTAGCCTTTAGTGGCAACATGGATGGAATACATTATCATGACTCCAGGCAACTACTTCAGTCACTCACTTCAACATGGCCCCTGGTGTGCATCAAAGAACTCAGACACCAACATGGCCTCAGGTGGCAGCACTGACGGCTGATATCTGTATTACCTTCAATGATAACACAGGCTCCAGACATCAACATGGCCACCTGCTGTATCAGGACCACCAACCCACTCAGGATCTTCAGCAGCAGCAGGGACCACCAGTCTCAACTCAGTTCGTCCTCAGGTGGCTATACAGGCCACTGTCATGCCCTATTGATTAAAGTGGGAGCCTCCTGTATGCTCATTTGACAAGTGAGATAAGGTCCTCTAATTTACCCAGTCTGTCTTTGAACTCTGTGTAGATCACAGTGTCCTATACTCTGAGAATACCCTTGCCATACAGTCACATGTATTCCAATACACAGTGGGGCACATATTTAAATGCAGTTTCTCAAGTTCTTCACAAACCTATAAAGTCTTACTTTTGCTAATAATGTTACATAGTTTTCAGTATCTTTTATTTCATATCAGTGTAGTTTGAAGAATTAATCAACATTCTTAGCAACATTTGTTTTTTCTCAGAGAAGTTAATACTATGATTGTTACCCTTTAATTGAATTACATTTACTAAGGTTGAAAACAAAAAGATTTTCCCCACTTATTTCAATGTAGAAACCACTTAATAAAATATGAATTTTAAGAGCTATATCCCCATGTTTCAAACTTTTTTGTTCTTGAACTAATGACTTAATCCTAAAATATTTTGCAAGGAAACTTTAAAATTTGTCAAGCATAAAGACTGTTTCAAACAATTCTAATTTGCCTGATAAAATTGCCTTAATTTGATATGAATGGAAAATTCATAGAAAATAAATCTAACAGTGTTTTCTCTACTATTTTGTCAAAAATAATAACTCTAAATTAAAGCCATCATTATGCATAAAATGTTAGTAAGTACTATTTCAGGAACTGAAACTGAGTTTATCTTTAGGACATTTCTAAAACTATCTTCATTTAGCCATTTTCTGTCTTGACACTCACCATCATGGCTTTAAAAATAAAACAAAGATTGCAGTATTAAAATCTGAGGAAAAACAGTATTTCTACAATTTTGTGGTTTTGAATAAGTCTTATAAGGCTCACCACGTTTCAGCGAACACTACTCTTTCCAAGCTGTAATATATCATAGCACACTTCTGAGGTCCTATCCAATAGAATGACTTATTACAGATTTCTAGGCCTGTAACCATATTCACTCTTAATTAAAATATGATGTACCGTATTGCTAGAGTTCTTCTAATGTTCGAGTGAGTACATGAAGTGGTGCACATGTATATAACACATACACTGTTAAGTGGTGGTTTGTGTCTGCAATTGTCTCACAATTAATACTAATAATATCAGTATCCGAAGTGTCTGTTCTTGAGCTATGTTCTCTTTTGCCCTTATTAGTATCATGAGTTCCAAACAGAAATTTACATGTGAAGTTCTATTTGAGATCAAACTTAACATGAACAAATCAAAAATAAAATACAGGGTCTTAGTATTAAGGAAATTAATAAGGACTTTATTTTCTGAGAAATTTGGTTAAATAGTATCCTGGCATATCAAGATTGTGGTACATTGCTCAAATACTTTCTGTAGTACTTTACTTTTGTGTCCATAAAATGGGCCTACAATCTCTGCTTTAAAGTAAGATTATGAGTTTTAATTCAGAAATATGTCAATCATAAAAAAGTTAATTCAATGATTTTAATACAGTTCACTAAGAAGATAATGCATTTAGTGCAACATTTTACACTACTTATAGCACTGAGAAATGTTCAGTGGTTTAAGTGAACATAAGACTTACTGCTTTAGTGGAATCCATTTTGACACTAAATTAGCAGTTGCTCTACTTATCACAGCAAGGAATCCATTTTACTAAAACTAACGGAAAGGGATGTGCTATATCCAAAAAAATAAATATTGGTTACCTTCAAACAAATGGATCTGAAAAGTCTAAATAGTACAGGCCTTCTAATTCCATTCTCACTTTTCCCTGACTTTTAACCAAAGCCTTGCAGTTACCCCAAAAATATGCTGCCAGTCTTGAGACATATGTTACTGCATCCTAGGCAATTATTTTCAAAGAAAAAAGTATTAAATGTTTTTTAAACAGAAGTTTCTTTTTGATAGTTATAAGTACTAACTTATGAATAATTTTTATTCATCAGAAATATATATGAAACATATAACATATTAAATTCTAACAGAGTGAAACTAAAATTTTATTCTTGTCTCTGTTTGTATGTGTGTCCGTACACGTGTGTTTGTGTGTGTGTGTGTGTGTGTTTCTTCATGTATATACATGCAATGTACACATGTAGCAGCCAGAGGGAGAGGACTGTTGCAATTCTCCATTATTTTCCACTTTAATCTGTGTTATAAGAGCTTTCATTGTACCTAGAAGTCATCATTTTTGCTACAGGGAAATTCAGCATGACCCCAGAATCCATCTCCATGGCTGGGACTAGAGAATTGCAGCAAGCCCAGATTATATTATTGCTATTCCTCATATTTTTATGGTATGCATTTTACTAACTAAACCAAATCCCCAGCTACAGATTAGTATTTAATCTCAAGATATTCTCACAATTGACAAAATTTTTGAAATGAACATTAATGGATATTCACAATAAAATCATATAGTTAGTCATATACATATTATATACGAGTCATCAGTTGACAGATGCATGTCTTATTTTTCACATATATGATTGATTAATCTTTTTAAACTGTAGATGTAGATTTGATATCTGACTGCAAATTTTATAATAAACCATTTCACAGACTCACAGATATGAAAATAAAAGATTATTGTAAGGAAGACAGTTCTTCAATGGCTGAGCTTGTGATTCAGTGAATATTTGAAGGTTACAAATAAAAGTTTATATATTTTGTACATGTAAGACACATATGCATCACAAGGCCATAATATTTTACAGCATCAAGTATGGTTATAGAACAAAATAGATATACATCTAGCAGGTTAGTTAAATGTCTGAATTAAGAAGGAAAATTTTACATGAAAAATTCAGTGTGATGGACATTCAGTTTCTCTTCCAGCACCATTTTCTCTATTTCTAAATGATCAAATCTGAGAAGCAACTGGCATTGTTTGGACCAATCTTAAGATAATTTCCAGCAAAAAATAGTACCTCTAAACTTAGAAAACATACTTTTGTATGGAAAGGGAGTGATTCTAAAACCACAGGTGTCTCCTTAGGTCAGTAGAAATGTAAGTGTAATAAACACAATGGTAGAAATATTCACTGATTAAGGTTAAGTGTGAAGAGTAAAAGGAAACATACTAAGTATAACAGACATACCCAGACCTTCATTTTGCATCCAGAATTCCTCATATATTCCCACAACTAAGATCATACCATATCAAGGAATTGGAGACTAAATGTTGTGAAACACAGCAAAAAGATACTCTTTAACAACAACAATTGTCTTGAGAACAAACTAAACTTTTATGAAAATTTGCTTGTTAAATGAAAGGCACACCCCCAACTCTTAACCTGTTGTAGGATTTCTTCTTGAACAAGAGGGTAGGTAAAACAGCCAAGATTTAAATAAATCATTTGCAAACACCATGGCCAAGAAGGCAACAAGAAAGAGTACTGTTAGAGTTCTACTGTTAGATAAGCCACAGTCTTACTCAACAGTCTTGCCAAAACAGCAGAGCCAAGAAAAACAAAGGGAAAAAGGGAAAGTCCACAACTTGAAATAAAGAATCAGGTATTGATGGGGGAAGTGCTTCTGTGTATAAGTTTGTCTTATTGGTTGATAAATAAAGTACTGTTGGTCAATAGAAAAGTAAGATAGGTGGGATTAGGAGAGGTGGAAGATTCTGGGAAGCAGAGACAGCCAGTCACCATGTAGGATGCAAGAGGAGTAATAAATGGTCTGGATCCTTTCTCCGGTAATAGAAGACCATATGGAAATACTCAGATTAGGAGTTTTGAGTTAACAATTATGTAGAACTAGACAACAAGAAACTATAGCAAATGGCCAACAGCTTCATAATTAATATAGCTCCCTGCATGTTCATTTGGTGCTGACATGACTCTGGGACCAGGCTGGTGGGAAAACTGCTCATTACCAAGTATGACAAAGATATGTGGTGTGAGGTGTATGGGGCACATTGCTAGAAAATAATGTAAAATAGTAATATCAAGGGCTTTGATTAAATGTATGCATAAACTGCATGAACAAAAGTACAATAAAAGCAGAGAGAAAACACTAAAAATAAAATATTCTAATTTTAAAATTAATAGCTTCAATAAAGAATAGCTGATAGCCAACCAGGTGGCTCACTAGGCAAAGATGCTTACTGTCAAGCCTGAAGACCTGAACTCAATAAAGACACTCACACTAAGGAAGGAATAGTCTGTTGGGATTTCATGTCATGGGAGGCATACAAAGACAGAGGTATACACACACACACACACACACACACACACAAACAAGGTAGCAAAATATTACTTTAGATTATTCCTTTGTTAGAACTGACACAATTACAGAAAGATTCAGTGTCCTTCAGGGGAGATCAGTGGTGACTTTCCAAACTAAAATGAAAAGAGAAAAGTAAGTGGGACAAAATGGAAAAGGCAGTATGGCGAAAATAGGAAGAATAGATATTTTAATGAGCCACATGTCTAGTTAGAATACCAGGAAGAGAAGAATGCAATACTAGGAAGAATACCAGCTTTTGTTCCCAATATGAAAACAAGAAGTAAAGATACAAAAATTTCATAGGTTATCCAATGATTCATCGTAAAAGTGAAGATGACATTTAAATTAACTAATGAGAAGCCATGACAAAAACTTTTTGTAAGAAAGTAAAAACATAAGTAATATAATGATGTTTAAAGTTCATAAATACATAAAATTAAGAGTTGTAATCACTGAACTCTTCAACAATTTTATTTTCTGAGTTTTATTTTTAATTTCAAGAATATTTTTATTAGTTTTTTTTAAACAAAAGTCTATGTCAGATAAGCTGTAATCCTCAGAAGTTACCCAGAAAAGGAAACTATGATAATGAGAAGGATAAAAATGAAGGGGAGGATGAGGAGGAGAGAAGCCATGTCATTTAATCTGGAATGGAAGTCAGCTACATTACTGAGAAGCAGCTGCATGTGGGGACTGAGGTATTAAAGAGAGGGTAAGGAAATCCAGTAAGTTGGGTAAATAAAAACCCAGTGTCCAGGTCCAGGAAAGCTTGCTTGCTATACAGGTTTAATATAATTTCTGTAATATTCTTACTGTTATTATCATCCAAATATCAGTCATAGTTTTTCCAAATACCTATACAGCCAAATAATGCATCAATTTACTCCATTAGTATAACTATTTTCTGGGGTACTGCTGTAACTGATATTGAGGTATTGACAAGGTTGCACTGCCAATGATACATCAAGAATCTTGCTTGGGTTTGGCATGGTGTCAGTAGGAAAATTATGAATAGCATCTGGAAAAGTTGACTATTGAATTTATATGATTTGAAAAAGAGGAGGATGTTGTAAAATCAACAAACTTGCAATTGAGGCAGAAAACAACTTTTATCTGATCTGGCTCAGTTCATATGGAAAAGCTCCTAGGAGTGCATCATGGGAAACTAAGTGCTAAATATGGAAAAAGCAGGAGAGTCAAGAGAATGAGAGAGAGAGAGAGAGAGAGAGAGAGACAGAGACAGAGACAGAGACAGAGACAGAGAGAGGCAGAGAGAGAGACAGAGAGAGTTTCTGTTGGTAATTTGAATGAGCAGTGTTCCTCATAGACCTGGGCTTTGAAAACATCTATAGTTGGTGGTAATGTCTGGGAAGGTTTAGGTGGAGTAGCCTTTAGGGAAGAAGAATGTCACTTGGGGTGGGCCTTAAGATAAGAAGTCTCATGCTACTTCTAGTTCACTTGTCTGTTGCCATGACCATTGTGCAGCCTGGCTGAGAACTGGCCGAGAATGTGTGAAGGGTGTCGGGATTGATGACACAATGACCAGTTGGTGGTACAAAGAAAGCTTCAAGAAGGCCCCCTTTATTCTTACCCTGGCTGGTTATATGCCCCTGACACCACCACAGTCAGCGGAGGGTGTCAGGAAGAAACAGTTAGTTATTGGAAAGGTCAAGGTCATGGTGTTCTCGTGGGTGAGCCCTTCTGAAAACATCAGGAACATATTGTTCTGGTAAACATGTTTTTATGGACACCGGATTGTTTTTTGGTAAACATGTTTTCTACCAGTTACAGCTGCCTGCTCCCAGTCTGATGGGGAAGTGGGCCTCTGGCCAAGGTCTCTTGTTCCCACAATTTCCCCTTTTTTATTTTCTAATGAGGCATTCCTGTCTTAAGTCAAGTAGGGTCACCCTCCCTTATCTGTCTTTGAGGGACCTGGTGACCCCTGTCTTAGGCGGAGGTCTCTTCCCCACTGGTTGTCTGCCATCAGAGAACCTCATCCTTGAATCATCTGTAACCAGACTTCATGGCTACTGGCATTGCAATACTTGGTGATGGATCTGTTGCCTATGGAACAAAGCACGTTTGAACTTGGCATAAAGCCAGAATGCCTACTGCCACTGCCACCACTCCCAGGATCCCCATTGACATAGTGCCTCTCCATTGCCGTGCCCTTCACCTGATCTGGGCCATTATATTCTACCAGCCTTCTTCTGTTACAAGGGTAACCCTCTTATGATTCACAGTTACAATTTGATGGCCAAAATAGTGATAAAGTTTACAAAGATATCATTCCAAGATCCACTCAGGAAAGCATTTAGAAAGTACACTTGCACAGATACAGTAGGTATACTCATTGAAGTTACACATATAGCATGATAAAATGTGAACAAGAGGCTTGTTGCATTTCCACAGAACACCAATTTAATCCTGGAGTGATGCAGTTTGTTGATTTAAAGTCAGCAGCCTCAGCTGAATTTGTGAATTGAGCACATTCTGGGTGGACAGCGCTTCACTAACTTTACCAGTAAGGCTGTTAACAATCTATGCTTTGGCAGAAGATTGGGCAAAGGCAGCCACAGTGGCTGATATGGCGATGGCTAGGACAGCAGTGGTCGTGATGTCAAAGTCTCTTTTTTGCCACAATAGGACAAGTTGCATTTCTCCAGAACAATACACTGGCATAGGTGTGATTCCAGAAACAGGAGCCACCAAGGCTGATATTTCAAGTGGCCATGCTGTGTCCTGTTAAAATACTGAAAAGGGGCTTTTGCCACACATCACGGTCCACACCAGTGTCCAATTGTTGTAAATGGGTCCTTTTTACCCCAAAGGGAAAAACTAGCAAAATGAATTCTGTTGTTTCAAGGTGTGTCAAGGGCAAACTGCTAATCTTCCATTTCAATTCACCCATTTTCAATCTATCCTCCAACAGAGGATGATCTCTCAGGCAAAAGCTTTAAGATTTACTCTATCCACCTTCCAACTGAGGGCCATCTCTCAGGTTCCACTTTCTTTCCCGAACTTTGTGTCGGGTGAAGTCATGGAGATTTTAAATATTTTAATAAAACAGAGATTTCCCTTTGCAGGGAGACCTCAGATTGCTTAGTTTCTGACTTTTTAATCTCTCATTGGCAGCAGCTGTTCCCATTGTATTATTGGTGCTATAAAATGTGATGAACAGAGAGCTAGAATGACTACCTGGCATCAAAATGAGGTGGGGGTGGTTCCTCACCAGGGACCATACTTCCCTTGCCTGACTGTTCAGAAATGGTTGGACCATCTTGATCATGGCGAGCATTCCTAGTGTCAGGAGCAGTATCAGTGTTAACATGCCTGATGCACCATTCAGGGACCCAAATGGGCTTCTCACTTCCTGGAGGGAAAATGCAAACAGCCCGTCGGACTCTAGCTAATAGGGGAGTTGGTGGCTGCCATTTTCCTGTAATCAAGTCCTTCCATCTGACCCATCGCAAAGACTGGGAGGATTTGTTCAAATGTCTCTCCATAGCAGACAAATTATTACTGTCTATGGTCAAAAAAATTTAAAATGTAAAGTATGGTGGATAACTGAATATTGAGGTAGGTAACATACTCCCCCTTTTTTATTTTCTAAAAAATTTGTTTTAGTTTTTGTATCCCGAGGCAGGGTTTCTCTATATTGCTCTGGAGGCTGTCCTGGAACTCTCTCTGTAGACCAGGATGACCTCGAAATCATAGAGATCCATCTACCTCTGCCTCCTGAGTGTTGGGATTAAAGGTGTGTGCCACCAACACCTGGATCTCTGAAGATCATGGCGAACCTCCTCCCAATCTGGGACATTTAAGCCTCCTCCAGTAACAAACTGGGCTGACTCGTTCGATCCATTTTAGAAAGACGTCTAGGGTTTTATCCTTGACTGTAGTTCCCTGTTCTTCAAGTAACTTTTTTACTTGATACCATAATTCAAGCTTCCTGGGACTATTCTTTTCTTGTTTTCCCCAATCCTTCCCTGGCTGGCAAAAGGGATGACCCCATCCACTTACCTTGCTTTCACATCTCAGTGGGACCTCCAATTGCCTTACCTGCTGCACAGCCTGGCCAAGAATGTGCAGAGGGTGTTGGGATTGATGACACAATGACCAGTTGGTGGTGCAAAGAAAGCTTCAAGAAGGCCCCCTTTATTCTTACCCAGGCTGGTGATATGCCCATGACACCAGAGAAAGCAGCGGGAGTCAGGAAGAGGCAGTTAATCATTGGAAAAGGTCAAGGTCAGGGTGTTCCCATGGGCTTATTGCTCTGGGCATCTCTGGGCACCATATTGATTTTACTAAACATGTTTTTAGTAAACATTGTCTTACAACTGCCTGCTCCCAGGCTGATGGGGAAGTGGGCCTCCAACGTCTGTTTCAGCTTACATTTGAATATATGAATCTCATCTTCCTGTCCCTCACAGCTTGCCAGTTATTTTCTCCCATACTTCTCACCATGATGAACTTTCATTTTTCTGGGACTATTAGACAATTAAACTCTTCCTTCTATAAGCTGCATTAGTCATGTTTATCATAGCCAACTAGTACACCCCCAAGAATTCACAGTAATGGATTTATCAGGAGTCTTTTGAAATACCTAACATTTAGAAGGAGGCCAGTTAAGGCATATTATTTCTTAAAATTTTCCATAGTTAGTATGTTGTAAATATTTATTGAATGCTAAGTATGATGTCAATTGTCCCTAAATGAAACAACAAACAAACCAAAAAAGCCCTGAAAGTAATTGCCTCTAATTTTCTGTGTTTACACATGCCATATTTAAAAATTAGTAAATTATTGCTTACTCTACCACATATTTTAATATGTGAAACATAGAAAGTTAAGGTGTGTGATCAAACAAATAAAATTTTATACAGTGTTAATTATACAAACATATTTTCAAGCATATGAATAGAATGATGCTTCATTTACTTCCATTTATAATCAAATTATGGTAAAATTCTTGAGTGTGGAAAAGCACAACCTTAAATTTCCTCCTTCTCCTGTTGTGTATGTACCTATGAGATCATTTGGGTATTTTCCTGTTCAAGTATGTAAAGCATTTTTCACATACTAAAATCTACAAAAATTAAATTGATGTCACAATTTTGATTTATTCACTACAATAATACAGGTGAATAAAATAATCCAAATCCCTCAAGACTTGTTTTATCATGAGCAAACACTCGCAAACATGCACATGTGTTATGGAAGCAATATAAACAATCTTAGCTGTGGGGTTACAAACATTTCTTCAATAGTGGGCACAAGATGGTCAATATGTATTTTTTTGTGGAAAGTACAAGTTTAATAACTAAGTCCAATCCTATATTTAGAAAGGGAGAGCAGTAATAGTATTTATGCAACTGGAATTGTTTTAAAAAGATCATATCCACTTTACCACAAGTCACTTTTACTTAAATCACGACTGCCAAAGAAAATATTGTTAGCTATTCATGATCTGAATTTTGGTGTATGAATTAAATTATGGTACATATTAAAAGTCATGACACATTTATTTTGTAAAAAATAAGGCAGCAGAATTACTCATTAGTAGCTTTTTTAAGATAAGCCATTTGGTCTGCCCTTTCTCTCTTCTTCTTAATTTCAGCGAAAATCATTTTTGTTCCAGGGATGTATGTTTTGGGATTCTCCAAATACTCCAACAGGGTATCCTCTCCCCGAGTGATGGCTTTGTTCTTGTTGGCATGTGTGAGTGAGAATCCAGCAGGCAGACCTGTCTTCCTTCTGAACAGACCATCGAGATTTGGTCCAGTCGTATGCTTGCTTCCCTTTTCCACGGTGTGGTACTGGGTACGCTTCTGAACAAAAACTCTTCTTACCTTTCTCAACATCAACCATTTTTAATTCACACACAGGGGATCAGCACTACAGCCACTGAGACCTGAAGATGGACGTCCTGCTCTCTAGATGGTCAATATGTATTTTTAATTAACCTTTAGCCTAAAGTTTGCTTGCATGTTCTTTAAGCAATCTAGTGAGTGTGAGATAGAAGAATGTCTACATGTGGACCTGCCAATACATTTAATATACACAGATGAAATTGATTCTGTAATGTCAAGCAGGTGATTTTCGGGAGAGTGGATGCCACACTAAAGGGCATATTGTGAAGGCAAGGGCAATGGTCTATGTTTTCTATGCTACAGATGTCAACCTTAGTTCTTTGATTAGATTGTAATTGAGTTTTACCGAAATAAAAACTCTCTCATGACTATTTAAATGAAGACTTTCCAGAATACTTTACATTGCTTTCTAATAATTTAATAATTGAAACATCCCCCAAAATGGATAGTACTTCAGTTCATGTTTGCCAAATGCCTTTTCTCATTTTTGTTTTGGTAAAATATAATGACATTATATTTTTATGAAATTGAAATTATGGGAATATTTCTCTGAATAAAAAGTTACAAGTGCTTCAGAAATCATTTAGTCAGTAAAGTGCTTACTACACACGAGAAACCGTGTAAAAACCAGATATGGCCGTGCACACTTACCATTCCACTGCTAGACAAGCCAGAGACAACAGGATCCATGGGGCTCATTCTCTAGCCAGCTTAGATGAATTGACTTGATTTTGGACCTCCATCAAAAACATGGGAAAAACCTGAGCTATATATGTAGTGCTGATTTCTGACCTCCACCCTGCCACACACAGTAGAGAATAAGTAAAATATATAAATAAAAATTCTGTTGAAACACTGTATTTAGTGTCCATGGTGATAGGGACACCTTTGTGATGGATAGAAGCTGAAGTGAACATCTAGGCAAGTGTCTTTAAAAGTCTGATGGCACAAACACCAACAGCTTTCAGTACTCCATTTTCCTAGAATGGGGTAGAACAGCTGCAAATATAAGGGTCTGTTCTTGTATCACTCATGAAAATTGAGAGCAAAGAATAAAAATATGTGATTATAAAATAGGTAAGTGGTAATTATGTTGCTATTTATAAATCTCATGAAAATGATTCACTTCATTTATTAATAAATTGTTTTCTCAAATTGAGGTTTAGTGTGTGAATTTTTTAAAAGTGCTATAACTCTGCATACAAAGCCCAACAAATAACCTTCAGTAAAATGCACTAACAAAATGAGAAGCATGATACATATTTTAAGACAAATGGAATTCGTCAAGAACAGTGGACTATGCTGACAACCTCTATTCCTTCAAACAGTATCCATCACTTTCTCCAGTACCCACAATGAACCAATTTCCCCCTCAATGTTTTTACTGTGTTTTCATTATTGTGAGGCATTTGTTCAAAGATTCACTTCTTCATAGTTCACACTTTTTTTTTTTTTGGTTTTTACGAGACAGGGTTTCTCTGTATTGTTTTGGAGGCTATCTGTCTAGCCTGCCCTGGTACTCACAGAGATCCGCCTGCCTCTGCCTCCCGAGTGCTGGGATTAAAGGCGTGCGCCACCACCACCGGCTCATAGTTCACACTTTGAAAGCTACACAATGAGTATAAAACCATTGGACAATTCGTTTTTTTTTTTTGAACTTTTTTTTTTTTTGGACAATTGTTTTTTAAAAGCCATGTAGTCAATAAATTTTGCACTCATCCATTAAGATTTCTTTTTCTTCATGTCACTGGATAACTAGAAATTTTATTTAATTTGCTCTTGAGAACACTTTGCCCACCATAAACAACAATTTCACTCTGGTTTAAAGGTTCTGGTGAATAAATATCTTCTGACAGTTCAAGGACTCCCATTGCTACCACATAACCTGGACCCTCCATAACGTGGAGGACAAGTTAACCTTTTATTGTTTTACACTGTTTCTGTCAGGTATTTGGGTTCAGTACACAAGAACTGTGATCAATTCAGTTTAGTTAGTACTGGCTGTTTAACTGATTAACTTTAACCACGGCATGAAATTAGGAATTGTATGTGATCAGCATATGAAGTTCTTAAGTCTGGTTTGACCATTTTGAGAGACCTTTTGGACTGCAATTCACTCAAAAGAAAGGTTGATAGGATATGATGGCTAATTTCCCTATATCTGAACCTTGTGATCCTCTTGTTTCTACTACAAATACATCAACATATTGATTTTAAAAAGTAACACACTTATAGAGTGACTCTTAGCCATAAAGTTAGCCAAGAGTAATGTAGCAATGTCAAAATTACTGCCAATTTTCTTGAGTGTTATTCAACATGTAAATCTAGAAAAGTTCTTTAAACTATCTTGGAGGCAAAAGTTGATCTCAGTATTATTCCATCAGGGCTTTGGTCAGAAATTATTTTTACCACAACCACTAATGATAGCAATCCAGTGTTGTGTGAATAACCAATTTTAAAAAAATGCTAAGGAAGTGTTATTTGAAGAAAAATTTTAAAAGTATAGACTGTACTTTTCTTATGAACTGGAGTTAAAGGAAGAAAATTGGATAGGCACCTGTCACCCTGATTTTCCCAGTTATTTTAGGAACATTTTGCCCATCATAAGCAGCAACAAATAACATTGCAAATTAATGTCAACCTTACATATACATTTGTTGCTTGCTACAAACTTTAAAACACAATGCTATTAATAGCAAGTCATGACTTTTAAAATAAATGTGGGCATATTATTCAACTCATAAAATGTAAGCAACCTAATAAATTATTAACATAACACCCTAAGGCAGCTTCATCATCATTACATTCACTTGCTACACTATCAATTAGTTACAAATGGAAATCAGAAATACTTTAAGTAAATTAGGCACAGATTACTTTGAATGCTTACTGATTTTCTGCTCTGGCATACAGAGATTTAATGAACTATTCAATAAAGAAGTATCTCAGCCTCGTCTTTTATTGCTCCCATAATGAGCAGGATTTATACAAAGCATATGGTGTCAGAACTATATTTCCAACACTCTGAAAAGTAATGCAATCTGTATGTAATGGGTCATTTACATAAATTCATAACAGGAAAAGGATACTAAGCAATTCTAGTCTACTGTGGACCCCCACATTGAAAGTAAGTAAGGGGTTGTCTACTTTCTAAAGGATTTATTCTAAGAAATTGTTTGTAAAACCATACTCGATTCTTTTTATCCAAAATGAAGCTGTGTGCTATTTTCTCTAGATCCTGCTTGGTTGTCCACAAACTTTTTAAAAACTTCTGGCCTCTTCCTGATAACAAACCATTTTTTCCATTTTAAATGGGATTTTTTTTTCTATTCCTCATGAAAAAATGCACACTCCTCAAGAAACCTGTAGACTTGAGATGTGTATACAGTTCACTCACTCAGTGTATGTTAATCTTATGAGTTTACTTCAGTTCCTTTGGGAGTTTGTTGAACTTTAATTCAGCGAGAAGTAGGAATATTGTCAGATCATGTGCTGTGGTACAAGGAAGATTCCTCTACTTACCCAGAAGTGCACCTGCCCTCTGCTGCACCAGCCACTCTAAGTAAGAACAGAATGTTCAGAATTCCAGATACTTGTACTAAATCATCACTTCAAATGATAAGAATAGGAACCTAATTTACAAAGGAATGTGTAAAGACAAAGCATGTAATAATCTTCAGTTTGAATATGATTATCTATCAAATAGGTCCCAAATAGGAGTCTTGAGTTTATAATTATCTTCTATAGTATATTGAACAGCATCTCCCTGAAATAAATATCCACTCCTAACTAAGAATGTTGAATTAGTTTTAAATTGGATCTTAAAAGAAATATTTTAGATGAGGTTTTAAGGAATTTAACCATCATTGTGGTATATGCTTATAACCCTGACACTAGGAAGGATTACCATAAAGTGAAAGTGATCCAGGATACATGGTGAATTATTTATCATCCTAGAGTATATAGTAAGCAATTAGACATTGACTCAACTAATGTATTATTATATGGGAATAGGCCAAAAAAGGTTAACTTACTTACTGTTACTTATTAAATGTTTAAGATAGAAACAGTGCTTCATAACTTGATTTTGGCAATTGAAAGTCTAACATGGTTATTAATATATCAAATGGAAGACTGAATTAGAATAATTTATAAAGCTGTGATAATTTAGAGAATTATAGTAGAAAGAATAAGGTGTGATAAGAAGGTAGTTTCCAGCAGGGCGTTGGTGGCACACGCCTTTAATCCCAGCACTCGGGAGGCAGAGGCAGGCGGATCTCTGTGAGTTCGAGGCCAGGCTGGACCGACAGCCTCCAAAACAGAGAAACCTTGTCTCATAAAACCAAAAAAAAAAAAAAAAAAAGAAGGTAGTTTCCATAAAAATCAAGAAGAATTTAAGTCAGAGTAAATGCAGAACAGTATTTCCCAAGTGTGCTTTCACAGAACACAAATACTCCATTTAAATCTACACTGTCACAAGGCAGTAAGGCAGAGAGAGACAGACAAAGTTAAAGATACTAGATATACTGCTATGCCCTTTGCATGTGTGAGCATGGGTGAATACGCTTACATACACAAGTGCATGTAGCATACATACCTGTCTCAGGCAACACACAACCCCCACACACAAATTCAACAAACGCAAATGAAATTTTTGAAGAATTTTTTGAAGTGATTCAAATATTTAAAACTCTGAAAGTGTAATTTAGTCATAGGGTAATGTCTTGGGACATGAGTTGAATTTAAGGCATAAAATAAAATAAGTGATAAAATAAAGTTGTAGCAGTATGTTTTAATTATTATAACTTATTGTTGATATAAAGCAGAAAGTCCTTCTTACTGTTATTTTAATTGACATGTTCATAATTCCTTTGGGTAGTTTTTCTACACAGCTTTAAAATTTGGCTTATGGTAGGTCATTTATAAATCTTTTTCTGAATCAGATTAGTTTTTGTCAATACAAATGTTCTTAATGGTGAATTATTTATCTGGGCTGCTAATAGGATTCTCAGTCTATTAGGTCTTATCCTATGACATTGGGTAAAGCTTTCAACTTCTTATGGTTTTTCTCATTTCATCTTAGATTTTATCATTTATTTTGGAGGAATAGTGACAGAAAACTTTTTCCATTATGTGTTCTTACTGGTGACTGATGGTATATGGGGAAGATAATATGTTTTATATGATGGTCTTGTACAGGGAAAATTTTTTGGTTTCTTTCATTGTTCTCTTGGGGAACTATTTATGTGATAGTATCTTCTATAAATAATGGCAATTTTATCTTTTCTCTTATGTTTGTCCACTTCCAATTTTGTTTGTTCTGAACATTAGCTGTGGCTTTACTCCATTTTCTTAACCTTCCACAGTGGGATTTTTAACAGTTTTGAGACAGAATATATTAAACATAGATTTCACTTGCTTTTATATTCAACACAGTGTTTTAAATGCTGATTTATTGAAAAGAAACATTAAGGCGATAAATTATAAAGCACTTCTACTATCCTACTGCTCATTATTGTGCCCCTGTGCGAGTCATTGACTGATCCCCTTCCTGTTTGCTCCCTCTACTGTATGGCACAGTAGATCAGTCCAATTTGCCCTATTCTTACATTTTGATTTGCTCTTATATATGTGTATATTTCTATTTGAGTGTACAAGAGGGCAAAAGATGCCCTGCAACTGGAATTGCAGTGAGGAGTTATCTGCATGGTGTCAGTCCTGGGAACCAAACTGAGGTCCTCTGGAAAAGCAGTGGATGGTCTCGCCACTAAGCCATTTTTCTCTTCTGTTTCATTTTTTATTATTAACAGCTTTTCTTTTTCAGTAAGTTCTGAAAGTATCATTTTGTTTGAATTCACCTAACAGTTTTTAATTAGGAACATAGATTAAGGTTTCTCCCTTTTCTCTAATCTCTTGAAATAATTGTTTTTCATTGACTGTAGAATTCCACAATTTGGGCTAACTTATATTTGATCCCCCACTCCTACTTTGGGTAAACATATATACTAAGAATATAAAACAATCTGTTCCATTTTAACTTCTCACGTGACTGCATGAAAAATAGCTTCTCTTAACAATAACTATCTAACAGTTTGCATGATTTTTGTTGAGACAAAGTAGATTAACATCGTTGTTTGTAAATTCTGATTGATAATAGCTACATATGGTGGTTATTAGGGCTGTATCACGCCTGGGGGATCTTAAAAACATGTACTACATGGGGTCCATATCCAGTGGTACTGACAACTATTCCACTCTGTTTGGTCATTTTGTGATGTCTTGTATTGTACCAATTCACAGTGTGGTGATTGGGACATTTAAAATCATGGGCACAGAGCTGCTTCTAACAGGTGATTTGTGACCTAGCTGTGGAAGTCACTTGAATCCATTTTTGATTACAAGTGCTTTCTAGTTCATTTTCTAAATTCATTTAACATTTTTCTTGTGTCCTTACTTAGGCTTGTGCTTCATTTTACATGAGAGCATCTAACTTAATGTAGTTTTGCTATTTGTCAGTATTTGATTGGTTGGGTTTAGAGTCACCTGAATGATATTTGAATACTTTTATGCTTAGGACCCTTTCTGAAATGCTTTCCCTTGAAATCACAATATAATTTATATAATTTTAACCCCCCCTGGAAGAGAGGTATAACTACAGAGTAAGAGAAGAATTAGAGAAAGAAAGTTACATTTCATTGTATACATGAATGAAGTTATCTAAAACAATGAACAGTTACAGAAGCCTACACCTCTTGCTACATGCTAAATTGTTCTGTTGCATTATTGGTATTTGCTGACTTAGCATTTAAAAATTTTATTGGCTGCATGTACTTGCTCTTGGGTTCATTACTGACATATTTCCCATGTCATCCAAACAGGTTGTTGTCACAGTCTTCCTTAGTAACAATTACTTGATATGGGGCAAGGTGAGGTGAGTGTGAGTGGTTTACTGCTGTTGGTTATTGATTATTCTAATGTATGCTCAATTTATTTTTCATTCTATTTCTTCTTGGGACTTCTGTTTTTCATGCATTAAATTTAATTAGGTTGTTTCACTGAAACCCCAAGAATTTTTAATTGTGTTTGTGAACTTGTAGATGAATCCATAAAAGCCCATTTATAAGGGTTTCAAGGATTTATTAGGATACACAACAAAGTGAATAGCCTCTATGGTCTTCCATTCTGGCAGGGTGTGAATGGAACCAACAGTTTGATCTCTGACCACGGAGAAACCAAGAGAGAGCGAGAGAGACAGACAGACAGACAGACAGACAGACAGAGAGATAGAGACAGACAGACAGAGAAGCTGCCTCCCTCTTTCCTTTTAAGAGGTAAAGTCAGCAGACAAAAATGACCATAGCAACACCCCTGTCTGGACAAATAGCCCAAGGTCATGGGGAGAGCAAATACCCATTACGTGAGCTTGTAGAATTATATTTATTTTATTTTTAATGTCATTGAGTCAGTATACATTTATGTTTTTTCTTCTGTTATTAATCTAGTTGTTTCCTTTATCTTTTATATACAGTTTTAAAATATTCATTTCATTTATTTATGATTTTATTTCTTTGCTATTATTTCTTTACATTAACATTTTTAGAAGTATGTTTTTCTCTAATAATAGATTTGGTGCATACCTTTGACCCCATGACTAAAAATACCTTTAGTGGGTTATTCTCAGTAACTGGCCTACATTGATTTGTATTCAAATTAACCAGTCAGTTTCTATAAGGTTCAGTTTGATATTTATTTATTAATTGCCTTACCTTTTAAATTTGTGTATAGTTTACTTTTCCATATCTTTTTTTTCTTCTTTTTTATTGCATCTATTTTTCTCATTGAGCAGCCTCATCCATTCAGTAATTTATACTATCTTTAAATCATTGAAATGCTTGATTAATTGAATTAATATCCTTTTCCACTTGAATTTATTTTATTTATTTGCTCACTTATCAGGATTATGAAGTATTTCTTTACATGTAAAGTAATTTGATTTTTCAGCAGCAATTATGTATAGAATTCATTGCCCATTCTGAACTTTGTAATAATTCTATATTTTTCTAATAGGTAAAAAGATATTAGCTAATCTATTAAATACATAGTATTACCTGTTCTCTACTTGCTTAGTATATTTACATTCATCCTAAATAATTGGAATAATTGATTACATGTGGAACACAGTTTTTACTTAAAATGAAGCTTCACTGAAGAGTTTAATGTGTTTTACAGATGCCTGCATGTCAACAAACTTCAAAGGAAAATTTTAGTTTTTCCAGTACTCGGTGGCAACTTACATCAATGCTTAGAAATATCCTTGTGGGGCTGAAGTATTTGTGCATTCCTTAAGCACTACACACAGAAGTACTATGCAAAATTAGTCTGAGATTTGTGCACATGTCAGATATAGAAACTAGATAAAAATATGAGTCAGATTGTTTTCCAGGATGGGTACAGTCTATTTTCCAAGATTGTGAAAGTTATCATCCCAGAAGAAGTATGCCTGTAAGTTTGTATTTGAGTTCAATGATTTTATATAATAGATACAGTGTAACTCATTTTCCAGCTTTCTTGTTTACCTATTTTAGTTTTGGTCCTATAGTTTTAATGGTTCTATGAGGAATGTTAATCAGGCACAAGCTAATTTAGCAAGTAAAACTTTTACTTTAAATTTACTTATGTGTGTGTGTGAAATAAATTCATTCAATTCATTAATGAATCTAGAAATTCATTTAATCAGGCATATGAAAATTATTGGAAATATTGGAAAATTATTCTCATAGGTTCAGGACAAGAAAAATGATTCCTCCACTTCAGCTTGCTTACTTTGAATGTCATTGTACTCTCTAATGACAAAGACACAACCATTCCTCTAGTGATAAACATATGGTCAGGATAGGTTCCTCCTTAATTAAATTCCCACTTTCCTGATCAAATCTGAAGGTTTACCTTCAATTCTTAGCTAAGTAGTACTTCCCACAAAAGGGATTATATTCAGGATTGAGTGTGGTCTCAAATAATTAAGAATCCACATATGAGAGAAAAAATAGTGCATATGTTAAAAGGAGTTCATTATTAGTTAAATTTCTATGCATGAAAGCCTATAAGCAGAGTATAAAACATTTCATAATAAAATAATTTAACCCTGAAGGTATTTGATGCAGATATGACCTGTTTTACCAGTTCCTCAAGCTTGTTCTGTAAGGACAACTAACATCAGGAAAAAGCAGGTGATTAAAAAGGAAATAAAAGTGACTCTAGGGAAGCAAACACAAATACTGTTTAATTAAAATTGAGTATATTAGTGATATCTCCTGGCATGGGGACTGCTGCAAGTCTACTCACCCCCAGAAGACCAAGCAGCCAGGAGCCTCATGAGAGTGGGTCTACTCCTGGCCTACCCAGGGGAGAGGGCAGAGGTGAGCTGCAGCCACCACCTCAGGCTGACTTCCCTGAACTTGTGCTCTCCTGGCTTTGGGACTGAAGTCAGGTCCACTCACCCCAGGAGGACCAAGCAACTAGGAACCTTCTGAATGCCAGTCTACTCCCGCCCACACCTGTACCCATTGGAAGAAGGGATGGGAAGAGGCCAATATAAGAACATATTCAGCAAAAGAAAAAAACAACATTATGTGACCAGAGTCTAGGGACTGAATACCAGCAAGACCTGCACATCCCAACACAGATGGAACAGAAGACAACGACATTATAAACAACTTCATGAAGATGACAGAGACCCTAAAAGAATAAATGAGAAAATCCTTTAAAGAAATGGAAGAAAAGACAAAACAAAAATTGCAAGAAACAATTCAAACAGTGCAAGGTTTGAAAGCTGAAATAGAAACAATAAAAAAACAAAGCCTGAAGGAATGCTGGAATTAGAAAGGTGAGTAAAAGATCAGGAACTACAAATGTAAGTATAGACAACAGAATACAAGAGTTGGAAGAGAAAATCTCATGCATTGAATAGCAGATTCATTGACCAAAGAAAATCTTAAGTCCAACAAATCCCTAACACAAAATAACAAGGAAATATGGGATACCAGGTAAAAGCCAAATCTAAGAATAATAGGCATAGAAGTTGAAGAAACCCAACTCAAAGGTGCAGAAAACATATTCAACAAAATCATACAAGAAAATATTCCCAACCATAAGAAAGGCATGCCAATGAAAGTACAAGAAACAGAGAACACAAAAAAGTCCCTTCACCACATAACAAACCAAACCCCTAAAATACAATTTCTTCTATCCCTATTATTCTTATATTTGGCTTTTACACGGTGCCCCATATTTCCTGGCAGAGGACCTTAAGAGAGATATGCATGATAACTGGGAGAAGGGTTATGGGATGCAATATCCTAATTAGATTGTGGAAGAGGAAAAGGGGAGGGCAGAAGATGATGGGAGAAAGAGAGGGAGAGAAGAAGAGGAGAGAGGACTACATGGGAGAGCAGGAAGGTTGAGCCAGGGTAAGAATAGAGGAGAAACTGATGGGAGATACCATAAAAGAGGGAGCCATTATAAGTTGGAGGATATATCTGGCACAAGGGAGATCTTCACAGATCTACAGGAATGACACCAACTGGCATCAAGGCTACCTTAAATGCCCTCCCCTGATGGTTAGAATGATGACTGCCTTATATGCCATCCTAGAAATCTCATCCAGTGGCTGATTGAGACGAGGCAGACACCCATAGCTGTGAACCAAATTGGACTCTTGGAACCCACTTACAAAAAGGAGTAATGACCAAGGGAATCTGGATCAGGCTGGCGAGGCCCACAGGGGCAGCTGACAGCTGACATAAACAAGGGCCATCACATGGACCACAGACTGATGATTGGGGGACCAGCATGCGACTGATCCAAACATCCTCCCACCGAACCTGGGTGACAGAGAGGAGGCCATGGCAATCTGTGGGACCTTGGAGAGTGGAGCAGTATTTATTCCTGGCATACAGAAGGGCTCTGTGAGCCCATGCCACGTGGAGAAATGCTCTCTCAGCCTGGACATATGGGGAAGAACCTGGGCCATTCCCGGGACGATGAGAGGGACTCTGGAAATCCCTCATGGAGGCCCTTGACCTCCCTGGGGATTGGAGGGGGAATGGAGTGGGGGTGAGGGGTTGGGAGTTTTAGGGGGTGGGAGAGGAGTGGAGGGAGAGGGAACTGAAAGTAACATGCATAAAAAGTTAAATAAAAATATGGAAAAAAAGATGCACATTCACACAACAAGGATGTCTGTTACACTCTGTTCATAGCAGCTTTATATGCAATAGCTAGATCCTGGAAGCAACCTAGATGCCGGACAACTGAAGAGTGGATAGTGAAAATGTAGTAAATTTACACAATGGAGTACTATTCAGCAGAGAAAAACAATGGAATCTTAAAATTTGCAGGCAAATGGATAGCATTCGAAGAAACCATCCTGAGTGAGGTAACTCAGACACAAAAAGACAAACATGGTATGTACTCACTTATATATGGATTTTTAAATATGGATCAGGGGAATGTCAGCCTACAATCCCAGTGCCAGTGAGTCTGGGAAACAAGGAGGTTCCCAAGAAAGATGCATGATACCCCAGAGAAGTGGAATGAGGCAAGATCTCCTGAGCAGATTGGGAACAGTGGGGGAGGGGAGAGGGAACCAAGAAAAAGAGAGCGGGATAAAAGGAGTAGAGAAGAAGGCATGGGGGAGCAGGAAGGTTGAGTAGAGGTTAGAATAGAGGAGAGCAGGATGAGAGATACCATAATAGATCGAGTCATTATAGGCTTGAGGAGAGAGCTGACACTAGTGAGATCTCCAGAGATCTACAAGGATAACACCAATGGCAAACTAAGCAATTGTGGAGAAACTACATTAATAGCCCCTCATTGGTGATAGGGTTGATGACTACCCTATATGCCATCCTGGAACTTTCATCCAGGAACTTATGGAAGCAGAGACAGATACCAACAACTAAACACTGAACTTAACTCCTTGAACCTAGTGACAAAGATGGAGGAGTGATGACCAAAGGGGTCAAGACCATGCTGGTGAAACCCAAAAAGACAGCTGACCAGATAAGGGGGAGCTCTTGAATCCCAGACTGATGGCTGAGAGGCCAACAGGGGACTGATCCAGACTCCATGAATGTAATGCTAGTGAGGAAGCCACAGATATCACTGGGGCTTTGGTGTATGAATGATCTTTGGGAGCTCATTCCAAATAGAGGGATGCTCTCTCAGCCTGGACACATGGAGAAGGACCTAGGTCCTTCCCTAGATAAAATGACAGACTTTAGAGATCCCCCCAAGGAGGGCCTCACCCTCCCTGGGGAATGATGTGGGGATTGGGTGGAGGTCTGGGAGGGCTGATGGAGGAACAAGGGAGATGGGGTGGGAGAGGGAGCTGGGATTGACATGTGAAGCATTAATGTTTCTAATTTAAATAAAAACATATATTGAGGAAAAAATGAAAAAAGAATACGATAATTGAAGTTATTAGGAAACAATTTCATCAAAACAATGTTGTTATTCATATTTCTGAAGCTATATTTATTAAAGAAGGAAAAGCAGAAATTTGCTTAGGTTAATAAATGGGAAACTAATATTAGATTAACTGGTTTAGTACTTAAAAATTAATTTATTTATTGTACATTACAGCCACAGTTTTCCCTCCCTTATTTTCTCCCATTCCTTTATTGCCACTATCTAATCCATTCTTCCTGTCTCTTTTTAGGAAAGGGCAGTCTCCCATGATTATCAACAAAGCATGGCATATTAAGTTGCAGTAAGACTAAGCACTTCCCCATATACCCAGTATGATGAATAGGGTTCCAAAAGTCAGTAAAAGTGTTGGAGACTGCCCCTGCTCCCACTGTTAGGAGTCTCATAAGCTACACAACTACTGTGGGGACACCAGACCTTGAGCAGAAACCCACTTCCCCTTTGGCCTGGGAGCAGGCAACTATGAGATAATGTTTACTGAAAACATGTTTACTGAAAACAACTCAGTGCCATAAAGCTCTTTATAGGGCTCCTTTAAGGGCTTGCTCACTGAAACACCATGACTTTGATCCCCCCTAAGGCTAGATGCCTCTTCCTGCTCCCTGCTGTGTCTCCCCAATTCTGGGGAGGGAGATTAAACCATCAGCCATGAGGGTAAGAAGTCTGGGAGAGCTTTGAGAGCTCCTTTGGAGAATTGTATGTAGATGGATGGCAGAAGTCCTTAAAAAGGGATGCGTTTTTTTCTTGGGGGTCTTCTCCTAAGCCAACTTGGGGAGCATAAAGTTTTCTTAAAGCAACCGACTGGTCTCTGTGTCATCTATCCCGACCACCTCGCTACATTCTCGGATGCAGGCTGCACAGCAGGTGCGACAAACTACAACATATATTCAGAGAACCCAGGTCAGTCCCATACAGGCTCTGTGGTTGTTTGTTCGGTCTTTGTGATGCCCTATGAGCCAAGGTTATTTGATTCTGTGAGTTTTCTTGTGATTTCATCAACAATTCTGTCTCCTAAATCTCGTTTTTGTCACTCTCCTGCAGGATTCCCCAAACTTTGCCTAATGTTGGGCTGTGAGTGTGTATCTTTTTTCGTCAGTTTCTAGATGAAACTTCTCTGATCACAATTGGTATAGGCACCGATCTGGTCACAAGAGATGAACAGTTATGGCACACATAAAAAAGCTACATATTTACTTTTGCTAGGAGTCTTAGCTGGGGTCATATTGTTGATTTCTGGGAGATTCTCTTGCACGACTTTTCACCTTTCACTAACTTCCAGTAGTCTATTTCACTACTCTCACCCTCTATAGCCCACCCAAAATGATTTCTCATGTTCCCATCCCCACCTGCCCTCAGTCCACTCACAAAATATCTTCTATTTCCCCTTCTCAGGTAGATTAAGGCATACCTCCATGAACCCTTCTTGTTACCTAGTCTCTCTGGGTCTGAGACTTATTCTATTTTACAGCAAGTATCCACTTATGAGTGAATACATGCAATATTTAGTCATCTTATTAGATGCTGAAAAAGTCTTTGACAAAATCTAACATCACTTCATTATAGAAGTCGTAGAGATATACCTAAAGAAAATTAAAATAATATACAGGAAGATGGTAGGCAACAATAAATTAAATAGAGAAACTCAAAACAATTTCACTAAAATCAGCAACAAAATAATGTTGTCCACTCTCCATAACAATTCAGTAGAATACTGCAAGTTCTAGCTAGATCAATAAGACAACTAAAGGAAATCAAATGGATATAAACTGTAAAGGAAGTTGTAAAAGTATCATTATTCATAGTCAGTTTGATAGTTTATATAAACAACCCTAAAAACTATACTAGGGAACACTTATAACTGATAAACACCTTTAATGAAGTGTCTGGGTACAAGGTTAACACACACACACACACACACACACACACACACACATAAAAAACTACAGTAGCCCCCCTATATACCAATGACAAAGGGGTTGGGAAAGAAATCAGAAAATCAACACCCTTTATAATAGCCTCAATTAATATCAAATATATTTGTTTAACTGTATCAAACAAGTGAAACATCTGTATGACAAGAACTTCAATTCACAGATTTGGTGCAATCCACACTAAAATCCCAACACAAGTCTTTATAGACCTTGATAAAACAATATTCAACTTCATATGGAAAAACAAAAACCCAGAACAGCTAAAACAATCCTGTACAATAAGAGGACTTCTGGAGGAATCACCAGTCCTGGTTATAACTCTACTGCAGAGATACTGTGGTTGAAACTGCATGGTATTGGCATAAAACAGATAGGTTGATCAATAGAATTAAATCGAAGATCCCGACATAAATCCACACACCTATGGTCACCTGGTTTTTTGACAAAAAATCTGAAATTATACAATGGAAAAAATAAGCATTATCAACAAATGTTGCTGGTCTAACTGGATGTTGGCATGTGGAAGAAGGCAAGGAGATCCATATCTATCATGCTGCACAAAACTCAAGTCTAAGTGGATTAAAGATCTCATGCAAATCCACATAAACCAAACTTGATAGAAGAGAAAGTGCCTGAAATAATCTTAAACACATTGGCACAGGAGATAAATTCTTGAACAGAATACCAAATAGCACAGGCACTAAGACTGACAATTATTAAATGGGATCTCATGAAACTAAGAAGCTTCTGTAAGGTAAGAATTACCACCAATAAGATGAAATGGCAGCTTGCATAATGGATAAAGATCTTCAACAACCCCACATCCTACGTATTCAAGAAGTTAGATTTCAACAAACCTAATAATTCAATAAGAAAAGTGGTTCACGCCGGGCGGTGGTGGCACACGCCTTTAGTCCTAGCACTCGGGAGGCAGAGGCAGGTGAATCTCCATGAGTTCGAGGCCAGGCTGGACCGAAAGCCTTCAAAACAATACAGAGAAACCCTGTCTTTTAAAACCAAAAAAATGGTTCACATGTAAAAATTCTCAACAGAACAACTTCTAATTGGAGAGAACACTTCAGGAGATGTTAAACATTCTTAGCTATTTGAGAAATGTAAATCGAAATGATTCTGATATTCTGTGATGCACCTGTCAGTAACACCAAGTTCAAAAACACAAGTGACAGCTCACATAAAGGGCTTGGGCAAGCCTTTATAATCTCTTTCAGTTCATATGTGAATCTTCCCTATTGTGTCTAGAAAGCAGGTTCCTTGAAGTTATCAACCATCTCCAGCTATTAAATTTTTTTCTCCTTTTTCCACATAGATGTTTATGTCTTGGGGAAGATATTTAGAGTAATCTATTATTATTTGCATGTGTGTGGGTTTCTGTGATAATTGCCATCTATTACAAGAAGAAGCTCATTTGATAAGGATTAAGAAACGCATGACTCTATAGGCATAGCAATATTTAATTAGGGGTCATTTTATTGCCTTGTTCATTTAGCAGAATAGCAATAGTATATTTTCTGCTAAAGGCCATAATCTTTCTACCCACTGGTTTGTGGCTTCATTTACAGTTTCATGTCATGGAAATCCAATCAGCATTGATAGGTTGCTCACACGAGATTCATTCCCATTATTGCACCAGTGGAAAAATGATGTGAAACACATATCATTATTGTATTTTTTTGTTTTTCATAGCTGGATGATATTGATGGCATTCTCTTATCTCCGGTAACATATATAAATTATAGACACTAGGCATAAATGTTCCAGTTAAATGCCATTCTAATTGCTCCTTCTTTTGTGCTGTAAGTTTTTGGGGGGTCTTCATGATTTGTCGTCATATTGTTAAGCACAGGCAGGTAGCAAGTATGATTAGCATTTGTTTGTAATATTTAGGGAATTTATGGGATTCCCTTGGCTAATGACTCTTAAAGAGGTAACCCATTGCCAGTATTGGGATTTTCACATGGTAGCATATGATGTCTAGTGGGAATAATTTCCCATGACTCCATGGAATAGGGATCAATGGTGTAGTACTTGACTAGCATGCACAAAGTGCTTCGTTCTAAAAACAGTACTTCAAAGAAAACCATGTCTTTGATTTTAGAGTAGTGCTAATCCTATAAAAACTGTAGCTGAATGCTGTTTTTTTGTTTTCTAGTTTGTTTGTTTTGAACGTTCTAATTGAAAGGAATAGAGATGTTTAGAAGCCTGTTATACTGAAATTCTATAAAATATTACAGAAAGAGTGTAACTTTTCCATTTGAAATGTCTTAGTCATAATTTAAAACTATATTATGAAATGTCCACAAAAGCTCACTTACCCACATTCCTAAAGATTCATTAATTATACTCATTGTCCATGATATAAACATATCTGAAAATAAAGTCATAGGGCCTGATGACACTTTACTAATTTGCAAAATACAGGATTCCTATGTCTAGGAATTTCCTACCTCTGATGTCATTTTGTAGAGTAATTGCTGTTGACTGAACACATTCTGAAAACAATGTTTCATTGCTAGGAAGCATTTCCCACAGTGATGAATAGACTAGATCTACTGTGTCTTGATACTATTAGCTTTTCCTTGGGTTACTGGGCAACTTTTAATTCGTTTCTTAGGTTAGGTGACATTTATGATGAGACTATTAAAATAACAATAGAAGACTACAGATGGAAAGACTTGAGAATATTCTCACTCTAGGAATCCACAGTGTGAGAGAAAATTTGGGATGAATAAAAGGGGTAGGAAAGAAAATTAGGGCATTGTTCAAAGGCTGCTGAGGGTTGGTTTCAGGAAAATAGAGATCACACAATCAAGAAGCAGGATGATTGGTGTAGCCTTTGAATGGGCACTGTGGTGCTTTGAATGGATAACAAATAGATAACAGTAAGCACTAATCAGGATTTAACTAGATTTGTTTTTACAATATTATGCACTGTTCTTTGGATACAGCAAACTACTCAGGCAATGTATCTGCAAATGCGGTAACTGTGGAAAAGTTGATATAGTCTTTGTATGTTGGAACTAGAGAAGATGATGCTTGCTGAGGTATTTGAATCTGACAAGTAGAAGATGAAGCTAAAACTAATGATAGCTGACATGTATTAGTTCACTTATGTGGAAAAACAATTGTCATAGTCAGAGAGGTTGGATTTTTAAGGGTAAATAAAAGGGTTTTTCTGATGTGCTAATTTTTCGTTATATTTTTGACATTTTATTTAACATGGCATAATCCAAGCTCCTTTGAGGCAACGTCTGTCCTTTTAATACCTATCATTAAACTGTTGTTCCTGTTTGTGCTTGAAATTCTTCTTGAGTAGATACTTTCACTTCAAGTTCATAAAGAAGCTTAAAAAGCATAATTTTGGACTTCAGTGGTGTAGCACTTGCCCTGGGTTTATCAAACATTGAACAATCTATACAAAGTAAAGTAATGAACATACTCTAGAAGTATTCTGTCTCCTCCTGTCTCTGACCCATTAATTCATGGTACAAGGATAGTCTATCATTTGCCTGGTGCAAAACTTAGAGTTCAGGAAGTTGCAAAGATGTAAGCACAGAGACAATTTGCCACAGGTTCTTCTGATAGTCCAACGCAATATAGCCATATCTAACCTACATTTTGTGTTATTGATCATCTGCACCTCTATGTTCAGCACTTCAAAAGCCTCTGACATGGTGATACTTAAGAAGATGAACTCTCAGCAGGATCTTAAAGAAGTTCCTCCAAGACAGTTGTGCTGGGGATTAGCACCAGCATCTGGTCTTGATTCTTCTGGCCCACTGACCACCTGCTAGTAATGAAGCCCAACATGTTTGTTCAATATGCCTTGCTGAGTTTCCCCTAATTGCAGGCCTGGGAAGTCCCTCCCACTTCAGATTCCTGAGGAGGATGGAAGTAACAAACACGTGCCAAAGTACAGTATATCTCATACAAAATTGGGGAAAATATAAAAAAGTATTAAAAACATCACTCTTACCTGGTCCCAAAAGGCCTCTCTGGTGCTTTAGCACAAAATCCCCCATGTCTTCATGTGTCTCTTATTGCTGGGCTGGCTTCACCTGTATGAAAATTACTTTCATTAAAAACCTCTTAAAATAACAACAGTTTTCCAAACATGCTCTGAAGAGTCCCCACTGTGAATACACAGTAGCTTAAGTACTAACCATAATGCTGGGAAGAACATAGTTTTGTTCCTCCCTGCATCATGTAAGAGATGTCATTTAGAAGTGCATGTCTGTGGCCTCAGTCAGGGACACAGATCTGAAAGGCCCATAGGAATAGGAGCAATTGACTTTGCCTTTACTAACTCCGTTGTCACTTAGCAAAAATGCTAAGCACTGGATACTCTTTGTAAGGATTCAGGCTTTATGCTGGCCTGCCCCTGTCACCTGACAGAATGCATTCAGGCAGTACCCTGGTCAGCCTAGGTGTCCATGACTACTAGTTTGCACCCAAGTGCAAAGGGCCCCATTAAAAGAAAGACACCCTCACTTACATTCCATTTCCCTTTCTCTTACCTCCTGTTCCCCTGGGGCAGACAGGACTTTTGCTGTCTCCCTTTTTTCTTCTGCCCTCATTTTGTCTTTGTCTTTTTACTTCTGTTCTCTTTCCTTCCCCATTCCCTCCTGCTCTCTGTCTGGCATTTTTATCTGCTACCTTGGTCACCCTCTCCTGTCATGGAATCTGCCAAGGTTACTCTTGATTTTTATCCTAGCCCTCTTCCTTTGTTCTCTTTTAAAGGAATGTTTCCATATCCTGAAAGCAAATATGTTTCGGTGAAGTGAATGTCAAGGATTGAGAGGTAGTAATTTGATTCCACCTACAAAATTTCATTGAAGATAGGCAAGAAAAAAAATCAGTAGTTTTGACATAATGAACAAATGTCACGGAGAAATACAAAATATGTTTATATAGAAAAGTGAATTTTAGAACACTTGTCTGTGACTTTTACTTCTGAATTACCCCTAGATTTTCATAGATATAAAAGGTAATAATATTGATTTTTAAAAGTAAACATAAAATGATATGTTATTTGACTATACAAGAAAAAACAAATATTTTATTCTAAACACATTTCATGAATTTGAGGATGATAAAATACCTTTCTAATTTCCAATATTTGTGGTAAACATACATGGACTTTTAGAAATATATATGCTCTTCATATAAGTTACAAAATCTAGTTTATCAGAAAATAAATATATTAAAATACTGGCTATAAATGTAGAATATCACAATTAAGGAAACATTTCTTGAAGACTATGCAGAATAAACATCAAACTACATTGGTTTGTATGAAATGGATGTAATAATTTCTTTTCATATATATTTACATAACATGCTTGTTCTCTAACTGAATACAGAGCTTTGGACCCCCTTTATGTTAACCAAAGTATCTTATTTTATTAGTGTGAACTTACTGAGATAAAAGTGGGAGAAAATTACCAAAACTATCCAGAGCTTTGACAGGCAGGTTTGGGAATCCTAAAATCAGTTGGCAAGTGGAAAAGTTAAAAGTATGGAGCAGGAGGAAACTCTGGATGCTTGAGGCAGAAATATTTCTTTCTCCAGAATACTTCAGTTTCAAGTGAGGATCGTATCATTGATTGCGTAGGAGATAGATTACCCATATTATTGATAAAAGTATTTATTTAAAGTCAATTAGCTACATATATTAATAACACTCAAAAATTCCTTCATGTAAACTCCTAGATTCATATTTTACTGAATAACCATATACTATAGACACATCAGTTTGACACAGTAACATAGAGTATGGTTACTAGTGTAATAAAAACTCACTTTAATATTAATTTCCTTAGTTCATGTATTTTATCTGTTGTAGAAAACTGTTTATTTCCCTAACCACTACTATTTTTGAGTACTTAATACCTCAATATTAGTACGATGTGGAAACACAGGAAAAAAAACAATAAAATTCATTATTAAATGCTGCCTTCTATACACATATATTAACTAACTTTCTGAGCAATATAAAATCCAAATGAATTATTTCATTGATCTATTTTGATCTTTTAATATGTAATCTAAATACAAAGCATTCAATTAAAAATAGCAAGTTAAAAATAAATATAGTTTATGTAAAAAGAGCATAAAATAAAATTTCAAAGAAAAATCCTTAAATAAAATAATAGTTTAAGAATAAAGTAGTATATCTTCTTACATTTCAAGGGTCATTACATGATTTTATTGTTCTCTCCAATTAAAGCAGCATAAACTGACAAAATGGCATAATTATAAGTTGACAAGTAAGTAAAATAAATATTTAAAACAAATAAATATCAATCTGTAATAAAAAGCATAAAATATTTGAAGTTATTATTTTTTTTTTGGTTTTTATGAGACAGGGTTTCTCTGTATTGTTTTGGAGGCTGTTGGTCCAGCCTAGCCTCGAACTCACAGAGATCCACCTGCCTCTGCCTCCCGAGTGCTGGGATTAAAGGCGTGTGCCACCACCGCCCGGCTGAAGTTATTTTTATTAAAAAACTTAAGTAAAGTAATATTGGAATGCTGTACTAATAAACTAGAAATATTTATACTTTCCTATTTATCTACTGAGACTTGAGTGACAAAAGCACAGCCAAAAATCTGTTGGCAATCATGAAAAGTCCTAAAATTTTCTTAATACTTTGAGACACTGAAGCGAAAACTTTTAAATTAGTGTGTAATCTTGAATTTTATTTGTTAAGATGAATAGCTGTTGCTCAATGTGCAGGAACTACATAAAATCAATCTAGTCAAAATTCTAAAATGGATAGCACTCAGAAACCCATACCCTAACTGTGCAACAGTTGGCACCTGATGGAGGAGGTACCTTCAGTTCTATTGAAGGATATTAGCATTAAATAAGATACCTACATTCTATTGGCTAACCCTACTCTCAAGGAAAAATAAGCAGCATCATTTTTCCTTAGTGTTTTTTAAAATATAAATTAATGTAGTTGGGAAAGAAAGTGATGAAAGCCAAAGAATGGAGTTGAAAGGTGGGACAATAAATGCATCTGAATAAAACACATTGCTTACATACATGTGATTACCAAGAATAAATAAATATATGTGAATATTTTATGTTTTGAAATCACATCCTTTTAGGTGGTGGTATTTAGAATTTGGTTCTGACCATCATTCTATGCACTTCCTCTGGTAGCCATACATACCCTCATCTCAAGCCCATGTTCCAAATCTAATGATCCAACCGTCCTGTGCACCTGGTACTGTCTAATCATGCTCTAAAACTAACACTTTGCCTAGGGACCCTATTGAGCCCACAGTAAACCCAACTCTCTAGGAAGCCAGACCTACTAAGCCATGCAAATACCACAAACACAATTCTATGATCATTCTGCAGGTTTCCGAAGGTCTGGCATCAGAATCAGCTCAGAAGCTATACCAAGTCCTAGCTCCTCTTGGGCTCCTTTGAATACCCCTCGCTTTTGAATATTGATTTACCCAAAATTGGACCCAAAGCACCTTTTTGGTGGTCTAAAACCTGTCCATTACGGAAACAACAGAGTTTCAAATGTCTACTCAAAAAAGGTGTGATAGCTACCCATAGCATTACTAATAACCTAACACTAGAAGCCTAGTTCCTATTTTAAAAAATATGAGTAATAAAGGCAATGTATCTCCTCAATCTTAGTACTACAAGAATACTGGCACCTTATCTCAAGCCCACTTGCTCAGAATTATGATTGGTACATTTCTGCTGATCAAGAGCTGACTACAGTATTATATTACACAAATTAGAGTAGAATGGGTGTACAATGAGTGGAAGAGGAATAGTAGGAAGATTTTTTCATTGTATAATCTCTAATGATATTAAATATGAAACTATCTGCTTGTTCATGTATAAACCTGACCAAGTAAATAGTAGTATACAACTATTCAAAGTCATAGCATTGTGTAAGTATAAATACCAAGTTCAGGAAGCAGGCTGTGAGAGTAGAACGTGAAATTATACTATGCATGTTTAGACTGAAATATTAAAAATTGAGGGCAGGTGTGAGAAACATGGATACAAGAATTAATTTTCTCTTTTAAATAACTTACTTTGCAATGTTAATTGATCTCATATTAAATGATACCAAAATACAAAAATTAACACTTTCAAAATATTTTATGGAAATAACATTGTTAAATCTAAACCTTCATATCTTGAGGTCAAATAGCTGCTAATAAAAACTAAAAATGGAATATTTCAACTATTTCTCACTTCCTCTAGTAACCCTGAATTATGAAGCAAATCTAGGATGAATTGATTTATAATTAGTTTTAATTTTGAAGCTTGATGAGAAACTTTATAAAGCTTTTCTGAGAAACACGAATTGCATAATAAAAAGAAACATAACCAGCTCATTATGTAAACAGAAAACACACTTTGTACAAGACTATGCAGTTATTGAGCTATGTATAAGCAACTTCTGATCCCTTCCAGCACTGTAGCTGCTCATCCATAATTTCTGATGAAGTCTATTGAACTGTACACTGGGGATAATATTCTGTTTAAAAATGAATTGCAGAGCTTTAAGGGTTGTTTTGATCTGAGGAATTTTCAGGTTCAAATTCATTATGCATACCTCACCTCTGCCCTTTTCTTCCAAATGAAAGACAACATAACAACAGTGTTTTTTTCCTGTCATTGCAAAAATTAATAAAAACTTCATCTATTGATTTAATCTTTAGCTAAATGCTGTGGAGGTCTCCTTTTGGTCCTGCCATTTGGCTCTAAAATCTGTCAGTATTTTATTGATCAGAAAATTGAAAGTCAACTACTTTATGTGTAACATAAAATATGTTATGTTTTTAAAATCAGACTCTGTAAGGAGTAATGAATACACAAATTACTATTTTGAAAGCTACCATTAGGAATCATTATTATTTTTAAAATCGTAAATACCAGTATGCATGTACATATCTAAAAACTGTGCATGTATTTGGTAGATGAATTACACAAAGAAGTCAGTAAATTCCTCATTAGATTAGGTTATGTTATATTCATTCTATTTCCATGAATCAATATTGGATTTATGGTGAAAATTTATTACTATGGTTTATTTGCATACAGAATGAATTAATCACAGAGAGAAATGAAGAAATTATGAAGTATTGTCAAAGGATTTGAGGAAAGGAAAGAAGGAAGAAAGGAAGGAAAGAAGAAAGGGCAGATGGAAGGAAAACACAAAGAACGGAAGAGAGTAGACTTTCTCAGCTATCAAGTGAAATATTTGGACTCAGTAAAACATTCCAACTTTTATTATAACTTAAGACTTTTAATATATCGTTCTATTTAATCTCCTGTCTGGATCAGTGCTTGCATGTCCATTTCAAGGGTCTCTCTGCTGTAGTAGATGTCCCGTGGTTTCAAGGCGTTCTTAGGTCATTAGTTTCATAACTAATACTTTTGCAGGTCACTAAGTTCTCAGAATTCTTTTGATGATGTATTTTACTAGATTTTTCTGTATGTAGTCTCTTGATGGACTCCTCTGGTAAAAGAGCAATGGGGAACAAAAGGCAGAGTTTTCAGGCAGTAACCTAGGCAGTTGAATTAGAAGACATTCAGTTCTACTATATTTAAGCAGAGAGAATGCATAGGTCATTATATTTTCTCTTTGGGAAGGGGCGAACTTTTTAATGCATGTGAAACAATGTGTGTGCATTTTCACATTCTTATATGACTTTTATGTTGCTGAATAATACATTTAATAATATATTTGCTCCCTTCAAAACCAATCAAAGTAATATGAAGAGGAAAATTATGAGACAAAGAAATCATTCCGTTAATTTATTTATTTTCACTCATTGAAGTTGATAATATAAACAAAGAGAAAATGTATTATTATAAGCTATGAAACTTGTTGACATAAATACAAAATGGCAATAAAAATAATTTTGCTATTATTCCTGGAAAATATGGAATTTATGATTATATGCCTAAGAAAAAACTGTGGTGTCAAGTTGCTCATATTACTAAGGATAGATGGCAGACACTGCTTATTCTCCTACTTTCCATCTCATGAACAACTAACAAGTTGATTAGTCAGACAGAGAGAGCAAAGTCATTTTTTGGAAAATAAAGTTTGACTTAAAAGAAATAGGGGAAAGTTAAAGTGTTGCCAATTACAAAGTCATTTTAGAAGAACTGAAAACAACATGACAGGATCATCTGTCTCTTTCTCTGTGTGTGTGTGTGTGTGTGTGTGTGTGTGTGTGTGTTTGTGTGTGTGTCTGTGTATCACTGCATATCATACAGAAGCCAGAAGTTGATTTCCTCCAAGTAGATAAGCAATCACAGATCAAAATAAATATTCTACCAAAGACAAATTTGACAAAGCAGTGTGTTTATTGGACTTACAGGAATACAGAAGGTAGAGAACTTAGAGAACCATGGATAGATCAAAGGTGGCTGCATCACCAGGGAGGTCACTCAGAATGAGTGAGGGTTGACACATGGAAACTACAGCCTCAGAGCTTTCTGTGTAACTTAAAGACAACTCAAGCGGTCAAGGGATCTCTTTTAGGGAATGGTTGGTAAGAGTGTCTCCTGGAATTATCTTTTTAGCTTCAATTTGACATTTGTTATTCAATTATTTGTTTATTTATTTTCTCCTGGAATTGTTTTTTTAACTTCAATTTGACATTTGTTATTCAATTATTTGTTTATTTTTTATTTATTATTGTGTGTTGCACACAATCACATGCTCTATTTTTGTGAGTAGTTCTAAAGCATAAGTTGATCCAATTGATTCTCTCCTTGTAGCAAGAAAATCTTGGAGACAAAACTAAAATTATCAAATTCAGTCAAGTGCCTCTACCTTCCACCATATCATCTTCTACCTTGTTGTCCTGTTACAAACATTGAATAAGTCTGTGGTGATTTGAATAGTTAGGGCCCCTGTAGATGCATGTGTATGAATGATTGGCCCACAGAGAGTAGTACTATTAAGAGCTATGGCCTTATTGGAGTAGGTGTAGACTTGTTGGAGGAAATGTGTCACTGTGGAGGTGAGCATTGAGGTCTCATACAAAACCAAGACATGCCCATTGTGACAGCTCATTCCCTGTTACTTGGAATCAAGATACAAAATCTCAGGTCTTTCTCCAACACCATGTCTGAATCTGTAAGCCATCCCCAATTATTTTCCTTTATGAGTTTCTGTGATCATGGTGCTTTTTCATAGCAATAGAAATCTTGTAAAGACATTATTTTAACATATGTAAGAATCAGCACCTAGAACTAAAGTTGTTTTATTTCTTGAGTCTCATGAGCACCCTGCTGGGAGGAAATGTCTGGGTTTAGCTTCCTATAGAACACACGGTCTACTGCTTATCATTCTCTGACCTATAAAAAAATAAAAAATGAAAAACCCCAAAGAAACCAAAAGCAAGCAAACAAAAAACTTGCACTGATTGCACTGATCCTGGAGCTCGATAGGCTATTCTAACTGACCACAAGACACAAGGATTATTCTGTCTAGTCATCTGCACTACAAGCTCTGAGGTTTTTAAGGCCACATTTCTAACAGCCTTTTACATAGATGCTGCGGAACAGGACTGGGATATTTGTGCTTTATCAACAAGTATTTTCCATTCCTTAACTTCTTTTTCGAAAAAAATTATCCTCCAAGGTACCAAATTTCATTCTGATGTCTTCATGCACACTTTTTATTGGTTGATTACACCCATTTTAATCTCTGCTGTTCTCCTTCTGTGTTTCTGTTCCCTCTTGCAACACTACTGCAGGATCTTTGACCCTTCCACTTTCATATGACATGTGTTCTATTTTCCTATCTAATGTGCTCCTACAAATCAACTTTATTATTATTTCATGACCTAGTTTCTCATTTTCCAGCCTCTACTCACACTACCACCTTAATACACATATGAGGGAAAACACACAGCATTTTCACCCTGAGCCATGGTAGCTTCACCTAATATTTTCCAAGTCCCCCTGTATTCCTTCAAATCTCAAGACTTCATTTTTCTGCATGGCTGAACAAAATGATATTGAGAAACATCTATTTATACAGAACCTGAGGATAGAGATGATAAGACAGGATGTTCTGGAAAACAGGACAACACCATATTTTTGAGAGATAAAGTCTGGAATAGAACAAAGCATCATCCCTGCACATGTGTGTGAGTTTCAGGCCAACTCTGGAGTAAGCTTGTCAATGGGTGGTTGTTATGCAGTGATGATGTTTACTAGTAACGGTAGTTAAAGGAATGAAGACCAGAGGGCACTGAAATTTCTTCTAAAGCATGAATAATAAAATATTAATTCAATAAAATGGACAATTAAAGTATTTGTTTGTAGTTCAGTCTTTTCATATATATTTTCACTAATTGTATTTTCTGAATAAAAATTTAATAGGTGAATGGCCAATAGCAGCCATTATATAAAAACAGTGTAATTTCCATGGGTAATATAAGTAGTGCTTTTCAAAATACACATTTTTCAGTAGAAAATAAAAACAACTACTTGGGGATTGGTTAGCTAAAACTAATTAGAATATCTTAGTGCTTTCTTGCAATGTTATACTTTGACATTACTCGAAGTAATGTTTTTGAGACAGGCAGGTCAATTGTTTGGTGCAGCTTAAATACATTTTGTCAAAAATATTAAAATCATCTCTCAGTGTCTCTTCTTTCTCTCTCTGTCTCTCTCTCTGTCTCAAATACACACACACACATACACACACACACATTTGCACATGTGCATACACTCAAACTTTTACTCAAACTGTAGTGGGAGGTATAGTCAGGATGCTGACCTAACTTATCACTTTAAATTCCTTTGATGCTGGTCATTATCAAATGCAATATCTGAAACCCTTATGTAGAAGAAGCAAATGAATTGGCACCCAGTTAAGTTCACAATTAATAATAGGTGATTTCCAATACATAGAAACACTGTTTTCTTTTTCTTCTAAGTAATTACTAAGCAAAGCAAAGAGTGTCCCAGAGGTCTCCAAACATAACAAGTGCAGAACCACATGTGTACTTGGCTGTACCACCTATTACTTCTCCAGTCCCAGAATTTGCCTGATCAATATACCATCAAACCTCATCCACTGTGGAACCCAGGAAATATCTGTAATCTTGGATTGAAGCTGCCATTGTTACAATGAGAGCAGCCACTGCCACAGTGCTTAAAGCAAACTTTTAGCCCAGGCTAACTAGGCTGAAGGACTTCTGTGAGGAAATCCACAAAAGACACAGAAATGGTTCTCACTGACTGCTGCCAGGGCAAGCATCAATGCTTCAAAGCTGCTTGATCTGAACATGAACTTTGAATAGCGATTTGCTCACCTTCACAGCCACCACCTTCTGCCTTCCCTGTGAGATGACAGAAACTAAAGCTGGAATGAAGTTGTGTCTTCAGAATGCACAGAACAGAATCAAGAAAAATCCATACACGAGAGGAGCTGGGAGCCCACACAAGGAAAGTACTATTACCAAAACACCAAATAATCTAATTAAAAAATGGGGTACAAAACTAAATAGACAATTCTCAATGGAGGAATCTAAAACTGCTGAAAGACACTCATGAAAGTGCACAGCATCCTTAGCCTTCAGGAAAATGAAAATCAAAACAACTCTGAGATACCATCTTACTCCAGTCACAATGGCTAAAATCAAAATCACCAATGACAGTCTATGCTGGAAAGGATGTGGAGAAAGGGGAACAGTCCTCCACTGCTGGTGGCAGTGCAAACTTGTACACCACTTTGGAAATCAGTATGATGTTTCCTCAGGAAAATGGGAATCAGTCTATCATAAGATTCAGCAATTCCACACTTAGACATATATCCAAAAGATACATATTCATACAACAAGGACATCTGTTCAACTACATTCACAACACCATTATTTGTAATAGCCAGAACCTGGAAGCAACATAGATGTCCCTCACCTGAAGAATGGATAGAGAAAATGTGGTACATTTACACAATGGAGTACTGCTTAGCAGAAGAGAACAATGGAATCTTGAAATTAGCAGGAAAATGGATGGAAGTAGAAGAAACCATCCTGAGTGAGGAAACCAAGTTAAAAAAAGACAAGCAAGTTATATACTTACTCATGTATGGATTTTAGACATAGACCAAAGATTAGCAGCCTACAATCCATACTGCCAGAAAAGCTATGAAACAAGTAGGATTCTAAAAGGAACATACATGGTCCCCCAGAGAAGGCAAAAGGGACAAGATCTGCTGAGCTAATTGGGAGCATGGGGGGAGGGGAGAGGGAGTTAGGAGAGAGAGAAGGGGAAAGGAGAGAGGAGGACATAGGGGAGGTGGAAGATTGAGTCAGGGGAAGAACAGAGGAGGCCAAAACGAGATACCACAAAAGAGGGAGCCATTATAGGTTTAAAGAGAAATCTGGCACTATGGAAACATCCAGATATCTACAAGGATGATCCCAGCTAATAATCTAAGCAATAATGGAGAGGCTACCTTAAATGCCCTTCTCCTATAATGAGATTGATGAGTACCTTACATGTCATACTAGAGCCTTCATCCAGTAGCTGATGGAAGTAGAAGCAGACACCCACAGCTAAACACTGAGCTGAACTCCTGGAATCCAGTTGCAGAGAGGAAGGAGTGATGAGCAAAGGGGTCAAGACCAGGCTGGAGAAGCCCACAGTAACAGCTTACCTGAACTAGGAGGAACTCATGGATGGACTGATAGCTAGGAAACCAGCATAGGACTGATCCAGACCCCCTGAATATGTTTGTCAGTTAAGAGGCCTGGGCAATTTATGGTGCCTCTGGTAGTGGATCAGTATTTATCCCTAGTTCCCTAGTATATGAATGGACTCTGGGAGCCCATTTCACATAGAGGGATACTCTCAACTTAGGCACATGGGGGAGGGCTTAGGCCCTGCTCCAAATGATATGTGAGACTTTGAAGATCCCCCATGGGAGGCCTCACTCTCCCTAAGGAATAGAAATGGGATAGGATAGGGGGTTGGTGGGGAGCAAGGGACAAGGTGAAGGACAGGGAACTGGGATTGTTATATAAAACAAGCTTGCTTCTAATTTAAATTAAAAAAAGAAAAGGACTAATGTAAAACAACATGGAATCCATCCCAAAGCATAACCAAAGAAACAAAGCAAGGATTGGCAAAAGAGAAAATCAGCATTTAGGACAATGTTATCATTTTCTTCTATTTGTACTTCTCCACAGACCTGTATTTTATCTGCTGATTCCTTTATCTTGTGTCTTCTCACAACTTTGTTCTGTCTTCTACAGCTATTTTTTATCTATGTAGTACAAGGTAGCACTGAAACAGGCCAAAACTGCTGTCTCTTTTTTGTACTGTTTACTATTTTATATACTAGCTTTCTTCCTACTTATCTTTTACTGTCCTTATCCTTTCCTTTCCCTTTTCTCATATCAATTAAATTCCAGAGACTAAGTTGGTTTGTTACACATGGTAGAATCTTTTTTCCTTCATTTACTCTATTGTAAATTCAAACTTCCACATATCTTTTCCTTTTCCTAATTATTCCCACTATGATATCACTACCCCCTATTTCTCATCTAACAACCTAATACCTATCATTAGGCTAACATGATTAATTACATTTTCTTCTTCACAGTTATACTAACATATTATTTGTATACAGCATCTTTAGGATCCCTTTCCATTAATCTATGTTTTGCTACATGTCTCATGGCTTTATCTGGGCTCTAATACATGGTGCTCCTCTGGCAGCAGGCTGACATCTCCATTGACACCACCCTTCTTTCTCCCTGTATTCAGTTTGGCTTTCCTGCCTAGCTTTATTCTACTTTGCTATAAGCCAAAGCAGCTTCTTTATTAACCAATGAGAGGAATACATATTTACAGCATACAGAAGGATTATCACCCCGCACTCTTGTATACTAAAAGAAACAAAGCATTGAGAGAACAAAATCAACAAAACACTTTAGCCAGCATTCTAAACACAGATGGGCAGGTCCCAGCACAGAAAAGTTACATGAAACACCAATATGACTTGTATCCTACAAAAATAAGAAATTCCCCTGCCTCTGATCAAAAATAACATAAATGTAGAATTCTAAAGAGTGATTATGGGTCGAGTAAAATAACTCAGATCATCCATTAATGACAGCTTAATGAACCAAGGGAGTCATCCAGAATATGAAACTAGAATTAACAAAAAAAAAGAAATTCTGAAGAAAACTCAGAGTGTAATGATGAATGAAATGAAAACCACATTATGTCAAATAGAAATTTCTGGGGAATGCATCACTAGAGAACTGATTACATGGGAAATTTAGGGGGGTATGAAGACAAAAATACAAGATTTTGATAAATCAGTCAAACCCAGTGATATTCTTCTTAAATAGAACATTAACAACCTCTGAGACTCTATAAAGAGTTAGCACATATATATTACACATATCCAGTCAAAAGAAGACGTTCAAGCATAAACATTGGAAGAAAACCAATAATAAAATCATAACAAACAGTTTCACAAATCTGGGGGAATATAAACCTGTCCTAATTGGGAACATACAGTCAAGACTAGAATAGAAACATCCTGTGCTACATGACATTAGAAATATAAATGAGCTGGGCAGTGGTGGCACATGCCTTTAATCCCAGCACTTGGGAGGCAGAGGCAGGCGCATCTCTGTGAGTTTGAGGCCAGGCTGGACCGACAGCCTCCAAAACAATACAGAGAAACCCTGTCTCGTAAAAAAAACCAAAAAAAAAAATAAAAAGAAATATAAAATGGCAAAACAAAATAAATACATTAGAAGCTGAAAATAGAATGCCAAGTCAAATATAGAGGACAGTTCATCAGAATAATTTCTTTTTTTTTTTAGTTTTTTTTTATTTTCCAGTTTAAATTTAGATAAGAAACAAGTTTGCTTCACAAGTCAGTTCCAGGTCCCTCTACCTTTCCCTCCCCTCCTCCCGTGCCCTCCCCCAACCCCCCCCGTTATCCCCTCATTCCCCCAGGGAGGGTGAGGCCCTCCATGGGGGTGTCCATAGTCTGTCATTTCATATAGGTCAGGGCCTAGATCATTCCCCAAGAGTTCAGGGTGAGAGTGCACCTCACACTGTTCTATGGGAGTCCAAAGTCCCTGTGTATACTTGGCATGGGTACTGATCTGCTGCCCAAGGCTCAATAGATTACCTAGGCCTCCTCACTGACACCCAGATTCAGGGGGTCTTGATCAGTCCCATGCTGGATTCCCAGGCTAATGCCTGGGATTGAAGAGTTAACCTTTGTCTGGTCAGCTGTTTCTGGGGGTTAAACCAGCCCAGTCTTAATCCCTTTGATCATCAGTCCCTCTCTGTTACTGGCTTTCTTGAGTTCAGCTCAGTACTTAACCGAGGGAGTCTGCCTCTTCTTCGATCAGCCACTAAATGAAGTTTCTGTTTCCCAGACTCTCTGGCCATAGGATTGTAGGCTGGCACTCCCTAGATCTATGTCTAAAATCCATATATGAGAGAGTACATGCCATGTTTCTCTTTTTGTGACTGGGTTACCTCACTCAGGATGGTTTCTTCTAGTGTCACCCATTTGCCTGCGAATCTCATGATTCCATAATTTTTTCTGCTGAATAGTACTCCATTGTGTAGATGTACCACATTTTCTCTATCCACTCTTCGGTTGAGGGACATCTAGGTTGCTTCCAAGCTCTGGATATGACAATTAAAGCTGCTATGAACATAGTGGAACAGACATCTTTGTTGTATGAATGGGCATCTTTTGGATATATGCCTAAGAGTGGAGTTGCTGGGTCTTGTGGTAGGTTTATTCCCATTTTTCTGAGGAATCTCCATACTGTTTTCCAAAGTGGCTGAACCAGTTGGCACTCCCACCAGCAATGGAGGAGTGTCCCCCTTTCACCACTTCCTCTCCAGCATAAATTATCTTTCGTGTTTTTGATTTTAGCCATTCTGACAGGAGTTAGATGGTATCTCAGAGTTGTTTTGATTTGCATTTCCCAGATGGCTAAGGATGTTGAGCACTTTCTCAAGTGCCTCTCAGCCATTTTAGACTCCTTTATTGAAATTTCTCTATTTAGTTCTGCAGCCCACTTTTTACTTGGGTCCTTTGATGTTTTGGAGATTTGCTTCTGGAGTTCTTTGTAAATTTTGGAGATCAACCCTCTGTCAGATGTGGGATTAGTGAATATTTTTTCCAATTCTGTGGGCTGCCTTTTTGTCTTGCTGACTGTGTCCTTTGCCTTACAGAATTTTCTCAGTTTCAGTAGGTCCCATTTATTAATTGTTCATCTCACTGTCTGTGCTACTGGTTTTATGTTCAGGAAGCTGTGTCCTGTACCGATTCGTTCAAGGGTACCACCCACTTTCTCTTCTAAGAGGTTCAGTGTGGCTGGATTTATGTTGAGGTCTTTGATCCATTTGGACTTAAGTTTTGTGCATGGTGATAAACATGGATCTATTCGCATTCTTCTACATGCCAGTCTCCAGTTATGCCAGCACCATTTGTTGAAGATGCTTTCTTTATTCCATTGTATATTTTTAGCTTCTTTGTCAAAGATCAGATGTTCGTACGTGTGTGGGTTAATACCTGGGTTTTCAATTCGATTCCATTGGTCTACCTGTCTATTTTTGTGCCAATACCAAGCTGTTTTCAGGACTATAGCTCTATAATAGAGCTTAAAGTCAGGGGTGGTGATGCCTCCGGATATTGCCTCATTGAACAGGGTTGTTTTGGCTATCCTCAGCCTTTTGTTTTTCCATAGAAAATTGATTATTTTTCTTTCAAGGTCTGTGAAGAATTGTGCTGGGATTTTAATAGGGATTGCATTGAATCTGTAAATTGCTTTTGGCAGGATTGCCATTTTTACTACATTGATCCTACCTATGCAAGAGCATGGGAGGTCTTTCCATTTTCTGAGGGCTTCTTTAATTTCTTTCTTTAAATATTCAAAGTTCTTACGATACAGGTCTTTCACTTGTTTGGTTAGCGTTACCCCAAGGTATTTTATGTTGTTTGTGGCAATTGTAAAGGGTGATGTTTCTCTGATTTCTTTTTCAGCCCTTTTATCATCTGTATAAAGTAGGGCTACTGATTTTCTTGAGTTGACCTTGTAGCCTGCCACTTTGCTGAAGGTGTTAATCAGCTGTAAGAGTTCCCTGGTAGAGTTCTTTGGGTCATTGATGTAAACTATCATATCATCTGCAAACAGTGAAAGTTTGACCTCTTCCTTCCCAATTTGTATCCCCCTGATCCCCCTTTGTTGTCGTATGGCAATAGCTAGAACTTCAAGTACCATGTTGAAAAGGTATGGAGAGAGTGGACAGCCTTGTTTTGTTCCTGATTTTAGAGGAATTGCGTTGAGTTTCTGTCCATTTAGTTTGATGTTGGCTGTTGGTTTACTGTATATAGCTTTTGTTATGTTTAAGTATGTCCCTGTTATTCCAGATCTCTCCAAGACCTTTATCATGAAGGGGTGTTGGATTTTGTCAAAGGCTTTTTCAGCATCTAGTGAGATGATCATGTGATTTTTGTTTTTCAGCTTGTTTATATGGTGGATTACGTTGATGGATTTTCGTATGTTGAAACATCCCTGCATCCCTGGGATGAAACATACTTGATCGTTGTGAATGATTGTTTTGATGTGTACTTGGATCCGATTTGCCAGTATTTTATTGAGTATTTTTTCATCAATGTTCATGAGGGATATTGGTCTGAAGTTCTCTTTCTTAGTTGTATCTTTGTGTGGCTTGGGGATCAAGGTTATTGAAGCCTCATAGAAAGAGTTTGGCAAAGACCCTTCTGCTTCTTTTGTGTGGAACACTTTGAGAAGAATTGGTATAAGCTCTTCTTTAAATTTCTGGTAGAATTCTGCACTGAGGCCATCTGGACCTGGACTTTTTTTGGTTGGGAGACTTTTGATGACTGCTTCTATTTCCATAGTTGTTATAGGTCTATTTAAATTGCTTATCTGTTCTTGATTAATTTTGGCAAGTGATAGCTATCCAGAAAGTCATCCATTTCCTTTAAATTTTTGAATTTTGTGAAGTACAGGTTTTCAAAGTATGACCTAATGATTCTCTGGATTTCCTCAGAGTCTGTTGTTATGTCCCCCTTTTCATTTCTGATTTTGTTAATTTGAGTGTTCACTCTCTGCTGTTTGGTAAGTCTGGACAAAGGTATGTCTATCTTGTTGATTTTCTCAAAGAACCAACTCTTCATTGCATTGATTCTTTGTATTGTTTTCCTGGTTTCTACTTTATTGATTTCTGCCCTCAATTTGATTATTTCCTGGCGTCTACTCCTCCTGGGGGAGTTTGCTTCTTTGTGTTCTAGAGCTTTCAGCTGTGATGTTAATTCTCAGGTATAACTGTTCTCCTGTTTCTTCATGTGAGCATTTAGTGCTATGAACTTCCCCCGTAGCACTGCTTTCAAAGTGCCCCTTAGGTTTGTGTATGTTGTGTCTTCATTCTCATTGAATTCGAGGAAGTCTTTAATTTCTTTTTTTTTATTTCCTCTTTGACCCAGGGATCTTGCAGTTGAGCATTATTCAATTTCCATGAGTTTGTATGTTTTCTGCAATTTGTGCTGTTGTTGAATTCTAATTTTAAAGCATGGTGGTCTGATAAGATGCATGGAGTTATTCCAAGTTTTTTGTAGCTGCTGAGGTTTGATATGTTGCCAAGTATGTGGTCGATTTTTGAGAAGGTTCCATGTCATGGTGAGAAGAATGTATATTCTTTTTTATGTGGATGAAATGTTCTATAGATATCTGTTAATCCCAGTTGGGTCATTACTTCTATTAGACCCTTTGCTTCTTTGTTGAGTTTCTGTCCGGTATTCCTGTCTAGTGGTGAGAGTGGTGTGTTGAAATCTCCCACTATAACTGCGTGGGGCTTTAGATGATATTTAAGTTCTAATAATGTTTCTTTAACGAATGTGGGTGCCTTTGTATTGGGGGCATAGATGTTCAGGATAGACACTTCATCTCGGTGGGTTTCACCTGTGATGAGTATGTAATGACCTTCTTCATCTCTTTTGATTGATTTTATTTTAACATCTAGTTTGTTAGATATTAGGATTGCTACCCCTGCTAGTTTCTTGGGTCCATTTGATTGAACAAATTTTTCCCAACCTTTAACTCTCAGGTAATGTCTGTCTTTGAGGGTGAGGTGTGTTTCTTGTATGCAGCAGAAGGAAGGGTTCTGTCTTCGAATCCATTCTGATAGTCTGTGTCTTTTTATGGGTGAGTTAAGGCCATTAATATTGAAGGATATTAATGACCATTGATTGCTCATCCTTCTTCGATTTGCAGTGGTTGTTGTTGGTAGAATTATGTGTGGAATTTCACCCCTTTGTTCTTTTGGCTGTTGGTATAGAGGGATTCTCTAATGCTTATGTTTTTCTGGTTGTAGTTAGCTTCCTTGGGTTGGAGTTCCTTCCAAAATTTTTTGTAGGCGTGGGTTAGTGGACACATATTGCTTGAATCTAGTTTTGTCATGGAATATCTTGTTTTCACTGTCTATAGTGATTGAGAGCTTTGCCGGGTATAGTAGTCTGGGCTGGCACAGAGCTCCCAATCCCTACAGAATAATTTCTTGCTTTTCAGTTCAAACCACGAAAGCATCAAGGTCAAATTCTGAAATACAAAATCTGCCCACCCATTCTCATATACCCAATAAAACTGTCACAGTAGACAGTGAAAGAAAAGCATTCTGTAATGAAAGTATGATAAAGAAATTCATGACTACCAGCTCAGCTTGATAGAAGATACTGGAAACATAATCCTACTCAATGGATGAAAGGAAGAAAGAACGATAAACAGATAGAAAGAAATGCATCTATGACACTCATTAAACAACAGAAGGTAAAAAGATTCCCAAATACTACAAAATCAGGAAAATAAAAGGGAACAATACTTACCTGTTAATAATAACTCTAACTACCCATTGTTTCAATTAATCAATAAAGATATGAGCTAGTAGATTGGATTTGAAAACAGAACCCTCCTTTTCTCAAACTCTAGGAAATAGTACTTATCAACAAATATAACACTATCTTATGGTTATAGGAAGGAGAAGACTATTTCAAGAAAATTGAACCAGAAAAAAAGCAGACATTGATATTCTAATACTTATCAAAATAGACCTCAACTAATTCTTGTCAGAATAAAGAGGGTATTTTTCTTACTGTCAAAGAGATAATTCTATCAAGAGGAAATTAAAGTTCTAAATATATACTTAGCAAATAGTGACTCAGGTCATTCAATTTCACAAATCAAACAATACTAGATTCTAAATTACAGATTCTTTCCAACACAGTAATAGAGTGTGATTTCAATCCTGGAGTCTCAGCATTATACAGATCAACTATATAAACACCAATAAGGAATCAGGTGAGTTAGATAATATCAAAGTTCAAATGGATCTAACAGATATTTTCAGTTCATTCTGTCAAAATACATAAGAATACACATTCTTCTAAACACCCCATAATGCATTCTCAAAAACATCATATATTAGAACACAAAGTAAGTATTAGCAAATATAATAGACTCAATTAGCATCTGTTTACTCTCTGACCAAAATGCAACAAAACTAGAAATAGACAGCAAGAGAAGCTATAGAAAGTATATAACATTATCAGGATTGAATAACACACTACTAGATGATGAATGGGTCATTGCAAGAACTAGAAGGAAATGTAAATATTACCAGCATTAAGTGACAATGACATGTAAATCTATAGATTGTATTGAAGGCAATCCTAAAAGGTAACTTTATAATCCTAAGTACTCTTTAAAACAAAACAACAAAACCTTAGAGATATTCAAATTAATGATGAAGACACACTTAAAAATTAATGTTCTCAAAACAAGTTGGAAAAACTAAAAATTAAAATCATGTATTTCTAGGTGTGTAAGGCCTACTGAAATTGGAATGAAGTTTATAAGTTAAACAGATCTATAACTGCCCACTAGGTAGAAAAATTAGGTAAAATTCTCTCAAGTAGAAAAAGGCACAAGCATGATGGGCATAGACTTCCATTCTCACTGAGTTCTAACTCTCCATAGCAGTGATAAAGTAGAATAAGAAAAACTAGAACATGCTCTTCTACATCTGGGAAGAGGCATGAGGGAGGAGTCTGTACACTGCTGCTAGAAAGCACCAAGAGAAGTACTGTGCTATCTGAGACTGGCAGGCCTTTTCTCATACCAGTTCAACATACACTGTGTGAATAATGAAAACAATGTGGGAAAACATAGTATGCATAACAATTCAGGAAAAGTAATAAATTTTGTCACAGTTTCAATGTTTATGATGGGAGAATCCTGTCTCCTTTATTCAGGTTTAGAGCCCAAATGTGTTCAGTGAGCCTTCCTCCTTCCTATTTCTGGGCCTTATTCTTCATCATTATTTTGTTGCCTAGCAAGCTTGGTAATCGCTGGCACTCTTGGTTTCTCAAATCAACCATAGATACTTACAGCTTCTTTGTACCTTCTGCCTTTAGCTTGAAAGGTGACTCTCAGCCTAGCCAGGCTCGGCTACAGAGAGTAAAGCCAGATTTTAAATAAAGTCACTACCACTAAATTCTCCATATTTCTATCTCATTATATATTTGCCTCCTATAACTTACTATAAGAAATTATGCATTGATGCCCATTGTGTTTTAAAGCAGGCCTTCCAGAAGATTGAAAAACTCTCTGTACATACTATACAGTAGTCCCTAAGAAATACTTAATGGTGGGAAATGCACTGCTAGGATTATGGATTGAGTTCATGAGTGTCAATGTTTCTTTTAAAGTTTCTATGTTCATGATAAAGTTAAGGAAAAACAAAATCAGCATTTGAATGAGCATTAGTAATTGACAGCCTGTCATAGATTCATCAAAATTTAGAAATATCTTCTTTGAGACTTAAAGCTACAATTGGGAAATTTTATAATAGAAATACTTCAAAGAATTTTCTGCCTTTCATAACAAAAATGCCACAGGCTGAGGTGATAGGTCCTCATGGTGATAAACAATAGAATAATTTTCTCCATCTTAGACTAGGAAAGTGTCATCTGTCACCTAATAGGATATTGTATGGCATGATATTTCATTGTACATTGCACTTGTCCCATAGAAATTAAAAAAATAGTCATACTCATAATTTTGTTTCATGATAGCAAATTTGATGATTTAAAGGAATAAAGAGTAACTGTTCTATTAGTTTTAATAATCTTATAATTGATTACATATATTAATAAATAATTTTACCTAACATCATAAAATTATCAATGAGGTGTTTTTGTTTCTTGAAACTTCAAGTTGTATGGTTTAGTTTTCAGTTACTTTTAAGTAATTATATTGATTACATATATTTAGGAGGTGCAAAGTAATACTTCAATAAATGTATGAAAATGTTCATCTCAGGGAAAGTACCATTTTCATCTTCATTTTTGTCTAGTTTATGTTTTTGAATAATAGAATTTGATTCATCATATTTATGAAATACAAGGGGGAATTTCAGTAAACACATTGCATGTATTTGGATTAAGTTGGGATCATTATCCCTACCGAAATGGCAACTGAGAATTGATGAAACAACTGAATAGATCGGAGTCTACAAAACTGGTAAGAGAATACATAAGCAATACCCTTTGAAACATAGGGAGAGTAGGTACAGGGGCTAATTTCATTTAATTATTCATTTATTTGCCAGGGATCCTAAAGTAACAGGAAATAAAAAAAATGACAGATAGGATTACATAAAAGTAACAAACTGTATCCCAGCAAAGGAAACTAAGAAGAGGCAGTCTGCAGAAATGTGACTGTGGGGCTCTTTTAGAACTATGTATCTAGAAGAAGATCGATGTCCAGAAGATACAAATAACTTTAAAAATTCATATGCAGCTATATCTTTTTCCAGTCCAGCTCAGATCACTTCAACTGCAAGTTTAATGTGGGATACTTAGACAACACTTGTTACTGCATATTTGCTTGGTTCATTTTGTTGAAAATACAACTTACCATCAATAGAATGGCCAGGAGTCATCAGTGTATCAGAATCATTCTGTTAATACAAACACCCATCATTCTGGTGTCTAAAATTCTCTTGGACTGAACTCCAGCAAAACAGCTTATTTCAAGTTAAGACAGCTGCAAAAGCAAACATTCTTGAGTTTCTAGGGAGAGGAAGCCCAGGTCCTACTTCCAGTGTTGCAAACGTATATCTAGTAAATATCCTGAATATTTGACATAATTATTTATATACCATTTTTCTTGTGTGTGCCAAAACATAGGCATCTGTGCCCCAAACTAACTTTTGTTATCTGTTTTAAGAAATGAATGGAAGACCCCCCAAGATGCTTTTTTATTTATCAGGTATATGGCTTTTTTTGTTTTGTTTTGTTTGCAATAGTAAGGAATTCACAGTCTGTATAGCAACATCTCATTAGTGCCTGACAAAAGATTCTTCCTTGTTTAACTTCATGTTCTCACAGGTCAACATTGGCAAAGATCTTCCGTTGCCTCCACTGGGCTCTGCAGAATTAGAAACTGAGAGAATAACTTCCACATTTCCATAATGAGAGCCAGGGAAACCTTTCTATTTCACATACTGTGGCTTTTCTATTCCACCATATATTCTAATGCAAGGAAGCAGTCTTATTAGTTTTAAAAGTTAATGTTGCTTTATATTGATAAGTTAAAATAATATGTATTTCAAAATCATCAAAGCATGTTCATAATATGGAAAATATAAGCTATTGGTTTTAAAGCAAAGAGTTCATAAAATTTAAAAACAAAATTTAATGCAATACTTCTCTTTTTAAATATATAGCATAAACTACATTGCAAAACCTTTTATTTTTTTTCAGTTTGTGTTGATCCCTTTTATACCACTGAAAGGAAGAAAAAAATGTGAAATTAAAGACAGCACTCTAAGAGTCAATAGTAATATAATAATGTGACAAAGACTTAGGTTAGATAATTTGAAAGATATTTGAAGGAAAGTGGAACCCAAATCTTGAAAGGTTCGTTTTCCATATAGAGGTGGTTACTAAAGATACATTAGCTCACAGAACCTGTGATTGGACCTCAGAAGTCCAGGAAGAATGTATGTGAAATATAAAGAGAGACAAGAAATTAAACAAACATGAGGTAGAATGAACAAAGTCAAAGTGATATTTGGGAGTTTTACAAGAAGATCCAATGCTGCTGGGGGGATATGCAAACATAAAGAAAACAGAAAAGGAGGAGTCAGTATTTGTAACACAAAACTTAAAAACCCAGAGACAGATATTGGGGTTCTAGCTTCAAGCTGAAGAACAGAGAAGCAAAGCAATGGGACACTAGCTCTTACCTCTACCTCAGGCTGAAAGGGATGATCCTGTCCCCAGGAGCTCTCCACCCAGTATCAGACTGCTGCCTCTCCTCAGCATGACTGGAGAAATCAATCTCCACATGAGACTCTTTGCTTTTTATGCCTCATTAGTGTTGGGATTAAAGACATGTGATACCAAGTGCTGAGATCATCTTTCTGTGAGCTGTTTCTCTTTAGGACCAGATCAGTTTTTTATAGTTCATTGTGGCCTTGAAGCAACAGAGATCTGTCTACCTCTACCTCCCAAATGGCAGGATTAAATATGTGTACCGCCACCACCTGGTTTCTATAGCTAACTATTGTGGGTAGTTTTGCTTTCTGTACCTTCAGACACGCTTTAATAAATCATAAATAATATATCACCACAAGTATTGCCATGTAAGGACTTGGATTTCTATTAGAAGTGCATACAGAGATATTGATCGGGCAGTTTGGTAGAAGGGTTTGCATGGTACAGGGCATATTTACTCTAGTTATAGGGTCAGTGGTGATGAATGCTTGTTGCTCTTTCAGATAACTGGATACAGTTTCCACAGCTGAAATGACAAGTCACACCTATCTGTAAAGTGAATGCTATGGGATCTGTCACCTTCAGCCTCCAGGAGAACAAAGCAGGCACTTGGTACACATACTTAAATGCAGGCAAATAATGTGATGTGATGTGATGTGATGTGATGTGTGTGTGTGTGTGTGTGTTTAATAAATTAATTTTTTAAAAATTTTGCTACAACAGTTTAAGTAGAATAATCTGGTAACATGGTTCAGGGAAGTCTGAATTTAGAAGACTATGGTTAAAGAAGAGTTATGAGAGACATTAAATGTTATATATTTATTGGAAGGTCAGCCAATGATCTCTTTTTAATCTTTTTTTATTTTTGTTAGAAACAAGCTTGCTTCACAAGTCAATTCCAACTCCTTCTCCCTCCCCTGATCCCCTGCCCATCTCAGAGCCCCCATCCAATTTCCACTCACCTCTCAAGGGAAGGTGAGGCCTTCATGGGGGATCTCCAAAGTCTGTCATATCGTCCAGAGCAGAGCAGGTCCTAGACCCTCTCCCATGAGTCTAATCTGAGAGAACATCCCTCTATGTGGAATGGGGTTTGAGAGTTCATTTGATTGCCAGGGGTAAATACTTGCTGAGGCAAGTTTTGGGGCCTAGGGTACACCCAGGTTCAGGGGGTCTGGATCTGTCCTATGCTGGCCTCTCATCCACCAGTCTAGGGTCCATGAGCTCCCTCTTGTTGAAGTCAGCTGTTTCTGAGGGTTTCATCCAATGGTTATGACCTCTTTGCTCATCAGTTCTCACTCTCTGCAACTGATTTCCAGGAGTTAAGTTCAGTGTTTATCTGTGGGTGTCTCCCTCTGCTTCCATCACCTACTGGATGAAGGCTCTAGGATGGCATACAATGGGTAGCCAATCTCATTATTGGGGATGGGCATTTAAGGCAACCTCTCCACTGTTATTTAGATTGCCAGTTGGTGTCATCCTTGTAGATCTCTGGAAATCTCATTAGTGCCAGATTTCTCCTTAAACCTATAAAGACTCCCTCTATTATGGTATCACCCATCCTGCTCTCCTCTATTCATCCTCTGACTCCACTTTCCTGCTCCCCTATGTCCTCCTCTGCCCTTCTCTTCTCCCCCTCACATGCCCCAGCTCCCTGTTCTCTCTAGCCATACTCCAAGTCCACTCAGGAGATCCTGTCCTATTCCCCTTGTCTGGGGTACCATGCATATTTCTCTTAAAGTCCTCCATATCTCGCAGACTCTGGGGGTAGAATGTAGATTAGCTATTCCCAGCTTCAATTCTAAAAAACATATATGAGTGAGTATATACCACATTTTTCATTTAGTGACCGGGTTATCTCACTCAGGATTGTTTCTTCTAGTGCCATCCATTTATCTGCAAATTTCAAGATTCCATTGCCTTTTTCTGCTGAATAGTACATTATGTAAATGTACCACATTTTCTCTATCCCACTCCATTTGGGGGCATGTAGGTTGATTCTATGTTCTGGTTATTACAAATTAGTGCTGCTATGAACATAGTGGGACACATGTCCTTGTTGTAGAAGTGTGTATGATTTAGATATATGTCTAATAGTGAAATTGCTGGATCTTGTGGTAGACTGATTCCCATTTTCCTAAGAAATCTCTATACTGATTTCCAAAGTGGCTCTATGAGTTGACACTCCCACCAGCAGTGAAGGAGTGTTCCCCTTTCTCCACATCCTCTCCAGCATAAACTGCCAGTGGAGTTTTTGTTTGTAGCCATTCTGACAGGAGTAAGATGGTATCTCAGAGTTGCTTTGATTTGCATTTCACAGATGGCTAGGGATGTTGAGCACTTTCTCAATTGTCTCTCAGCCATTTTTGTCTCCTCTACTGAGGATTCTTTATTTAGTTCTGTACCCCATCTTTTGATTGGATCCTTTGGTGATTTGGAGACTTGCTTCTTGAATTCTTTGTAAATTTTGGAGATCAGCCCTGTGTCAGACGTGGGGTTAGTTAATATCTTTTCCCAATCTGTGGGTTGCCGTTTTGTCTTGCTGACTGTGTCCTTTGCCTTATGAAAGCTTTTCAGTTTCAGGAGGTTCCATTTACTAATTGTCAATCTTAGTGTCTGTGCTGCTGGAGTAATGTACAGGAAGCAGTCTCTTGTACCAATTCTTTGAAGGGTGCCTCCCAATTTCTCTTCTAATAGCTTCAGTGTGGCTGGATTTATGTTGAGGTCTTTGATCCATTTGGACTTAAGTTTTGTTCATGGCAATAGACATGGATCTATCCGCATTCTTCTACATGCCAGCATCTTATTATGCCAGCACCTTTTGTTGAAGATACTTTCTTTTTTCCATTGTATAATTTTAGCTTCTTTGTCAAAACTCAAGTGTTTGTAGGTGCGTAATATCATGGTTTTCAATTTGATTCCATTGATATACCTGTCTAATTTTGTGCCAATACCAAGTTGTTTTCAGGACTATAACTCTATAATAGAACTTGAAGTCAGGAATGGTGATTCTTCTATAAGTTCCTTTAATGGACAGGGTTGTTTTGGCTACACTGGATCTTTTCTTTTTCTATATCAAGTTGTGTAGAAAGAAGACTTTTCCTTGCCAGCCACTTGGTTTTTACCCACCAGTCTCCTAGGCTCTGCCACATTGTAGTCCCCAAATAACACACAAGATGATGTATTAATCATGAAGCTGTTGGCCTTGCTTGTTTCTTACTGGCTAGCTCTGACTTAAGTATTTATCCCATAATTTTTAATCTAAGGATTTCTCTTACCAGAGAAAACTTTCTGGGCTTCTTACCCCAATGTCGGTTACATCTTGACTCCCTGTGTTTCTCCTACCCAGAGTCCCACCTATCTTACTTCCCTATTGGCCAACAGTGCTTTATTCAACAACCAATAAGAGACAGATTTACAGAATGGCAACTCCCATCAAAGTTGATTATTGTTCTTTCAAGATCTGTCATGAATTGTGCCGATACTTTCATGGGCATTACATTGAATCTGTAGATTGCTTTTGGCAAGATTGCCAATTTTAGTTTATTGATCCTACCTATCCAAGAGCATGGGAGAATTTTCCATTTTCTGGTATCTTCTTTAATTTCTTTCTTTAAAGACACAAAGTTCTTTTTATACAGGTCTTTCACTTGTTTGGTTAGAATTACCCCAATATAGTTTATGTTGTTTGTGGCTATTATAAATGGTGATGTTTCTCTGATTTCTTTCTGAGCCATTTTATCATCTGTATATAATAGGGCTACAGATTTTTTGAGTTAATATTGTATCCTGCCAATTTGCTGAAGGTATTTATCAACTGTATGATATCTCAGGTAGAATTCTTTGGGTCACTTATGTAAACTATCATATCATCTGCCAATAGTGAATGTTTGACTTCTTGCTTTCCAATCTGTATCCCCTTGATCTCCTTTTGTTGTTGTATTGCTCTAGCTTGAACTTTAAGTACAATATTGAAGAGGTATGTAGAGAGTGCATAGCCTTGTCTTCTTCCTGATTTTGGAGGCATTATGTTGAGTTTCTCTCCATTTAATTTGATGCTGACTGTTGGTTTACTGTATATTGATTTTGTTATGTTCAGTTATGTTCCTGTTATCCCTGTTCTCTCCAGGACTTTATCTTGAAGGTGTGTTGGGTTTTGTTAAAGACTTATTCGGCATCAAGTTAGATGTACATATGGTTTTTCTTTTGCAGTTTGTTTATATGGTGAATTACACTGGTAGATTTTCATATGTTGAAACATCCCTGCGTCCCTGGGATGAAGCCTACTTGATCATCACGGTGGATAATTTTTCTGAAGTGTTCTTGATTCAATTTGCTAGTATCTTATTGAGTATTTTTGCATCAATCTTCATGAGGGATATTGATCTTTAGTTCTCTTTCTTAGATGTGTGTTTGTGTTGCTTGGGTACCAAGGTAATTACAGCCTTGTAAAAAGGGTTTGGCAATGACCTTTCTGGTTTTATTTTGTGGAACACATTGATCAGTATTTGAATTAGCTCTCTTTTGAATTTCTTGTAGAGTTCTGCACTGAAGTCATCTGGGTCTGGGCTTTCTTTTTGGTTGGGGGATTTTGATGACTGCTTCTATTTCATTAGGGCTTATAGGTCTATAGAAATGCTTATCTGTTCTTGATTTAATATTGGTAAGTGAGGTTTATCCAGAAATTGTCTATTTCCTTTAGATTTTCGAATTTTGTGGAGTACAGGTTTTGAAAGTATGGCCTAATGTTTCTGTGGATTTCCTCTGTGTCCGTTGTTATGTCCCCCTTTTCAGTCCTGATTTTGTTAATTTGCATGTTCTCGCTCTGCATTTGGGTCAGTTTAGGTAGAGGTTTACAAAGAGAAGCCTTCCCGCCAGCCTGGCTCCAGAGCTGCATCAGTCCCAAATGAACACACAGGAGGCTATATAAATTATGAAGCTGTTGGCCTTGCTTATTTCTTACTTGCTAGCTCCGACTTAAGTATTTATCCCACAATTGTTAATCTAATTATTTCTCTTACCGGAGAAGTTTCTGGGCTTCCTAACCCATGGTGGTTACATCTTGACTTCCTGTGTTTCTCCTACCCAGAGTCCTCCTCGATTCCTAGTCCCATCTATCTTGCTTCCCTATTGGCCAACAGTGCTTTATTGACATATACACAGGACTTCCCCAACAGAGGTTTGCTTATCCTGTTGATTTTCTCAAAGAACCAATTCTATTTTACATTGATTCTTTGTATTGTTTTCTTTGTTTTAATTTTACTGACTTCAGCTCTCAATTTGATTATTTCCTGGCATCTCCTCCTTAAGGTTGAGTTTGCTTCTTTTTGTTCTAGAGCTTTCAGTTATGCTGTTAGCTCTCAAGTGTGACTATTCTCCATATGAGCACTTAGTGCTATTAACTTTCCTCTAAGTACTGCCTCCAAAGTGGCCCATAGGTTTGGGTATGATTTGTCTTAATTTTTGTTGTATTCTAGGAAGCTTTTAATTTCTTATTTGATTTCTTCCTTAACCTGGGGATGGTGCAATTGTGCATTGTTCATATTCTAAGAGATTGTAGGTTTTCTAGATTTGTATTGTTCTTGAATTCTAACCTTAAAACACAGTGGTCTTACAAGATACATGGGGTTATTCCATTTTTCTTTGTACAGGTTGAGGCTCTTTTGCCAAGCATGTGGTCAATTTTAGAAAAAGAGCCATGTGTTGCTGAGAAGAAGGTAGTAGTCTTTTGCTTTTGGATGGAATGTTCTATAGGTGTCTTTTAAAACCAGTTGGGTCATAACTTCAGTAAATTCCTTTGTTTCATTGTTAAGTTTCTGTCTCATGGTCCTGTCTATTGGTGAGAGTGAGATGTTGAAGTCTCCTAATTTAACTGTGTGAACTCTTATGTGTTACTTGAGTTTTAGTAATGTTTCTTTCAAGAACATGGGTGCCTTTGCATTTAGGGCATAGATATTCAGAATTGAGACTTCTTCCTGGTGGATTCTTCCTGTAATGAATATGAAATCACGATCTACATCTCTTTTGATTGACTTTAGTTGCAGTATAATTTTTTAAATATGAGGATAGCTACATCAGCTTGTTTCTTGGGTTCATTTAATTGGAAAATCTTATCCCAACCATTTACTCTGAGGTAATGTATGTCTTTGAAGTTTAAGTGTGTTTCTTGTATGCAGCAGAAGGATGGATTCTGTCTTTATATCCATTCTGTTAGCTGTGTTCTTATAGGCATGCTAAGACCATTAATATTGAGGGAGATTAAGGACCATTGAGTGTTATTTCTTGGTTTTTTTCATTTGTTGTTGGTGATGTTATTCTTTGTGGATTTACCATGCTGTTTCTTTTGGCTTTTGGGAAAGTTGTATTATCTATTGCCTAGTTTTTGTGAGCATAGTTATCTTCATTAGGTTGAAATTTTCCTTCCAGTACTTTCTGTAGGTCTGGATTGGTGGATTTCTATTGTTTAAATCTGGTATTGTTGGGAATATCTTGTTTTCTCCATCTATTGTGATAGAAATCTTTGCTGGGTATAGTAGTCTGGGGTGGCATCCATGGTCTCTAAGTGTTTGTAGAACATCTATCTAGACATTGTGGCTTTCAGAATTTCCATGGAGAAGTTAGGTGTGATTCTGATAGGTTTGCCTGTATATGTTACTTGGCTTTTTTTCTTTGTTGCTCTTAATATTCTTTGTTTATTCTGTGGGTTTGGGGTTTTGATTATTATGTGGCAGGGGGCATTTTTTTGTGGTTCACTCTACTTGGTGCTCTGTAACCTTCTTGTACTTTCATTGGAATGTCTTTCTTTAGGTTGGGAAAGGTTTCTTCTATGATTTTTTTGAATATGTTTTCTGCACCTTTGAGTTGAGTTTCTTCACCTTCTTCCATCCCTATTATTCTTAGATTTGGCCTTTTCATAGTGTGCCAAATTTTCTTGATACTTTTTGTTAGGGATTAGTTGGACTTATGATGTTCCTTGGTCAATGAATCTGTTTCTCCTGGTGAATCTTCAATGTCCTAGATTCTCTCTTCCAACTCTTGTATTCTGTTGCTTATGCTTGCATCTGTAGTTCCTGATCTTTTACACACTGTTTGTAATTCCAGCATTCCTTCAGATTGTTTTTTTATTACTACTGTCTGTGTTTCAGCTTTCAAACCTTGCACTGTTTGAAATATTTCTTGCAAGTTTTTGTTTGTCTTTTCTTCATTTTTTAAAGTATTTTATCTTTTCCTCTTTTAGGGTCTCTGTCATCTTCATGAAGTTGTTTTAAAGGTGTTTCTCTTCTGTTTCATCTGTGTTCAGATGTTCAGGTCTTGCTGCTGTAGAGTCCCTAGACTTTGGTGGTGTCAAATTGGTTTTTCTGTTGTTGAATATGTTATTATATTGTTGATTTCCTTAACCTTCTTCCAGTGGGTACAGGTGGCATCTCTTCCTTTCCCAGTGGGTATGGGCCCAAGGTTCTCTACTGGTGAGTGCAAGGAGATCCAATACTCTGTTGGATCACACAGTGCCTGCAGGTGAGTCTGAAACACTCCCTCTTCTCTGCCCTGAGTCAGGGAGGGAGCAGACTGGCACTCTCAGCAAGCTTTTGTTTGCTTGGTCCTCTGGAGATAAGTCAAACTGGCTGCAGTCTCCAGGCCAGGAGATCCCAGAAAGCATCAATGACCTCTTATGTAGCAAAATCCATTTCTATCAATCAGGGTTTTTTTAATAGAATATTAAGTAAGTTACAGGTATATATTAGTTACTCATAGGGCCCTGTGCCCAATTTCTGAAATGAACAATTTAAAATGAAGGAATTACTATTATGTCTCAAGATTTCAGATATTTCTACACATTTCTACTGCAACTTGCTTGCACGTTTAATAATGTACTTGTGTATCCCTTGGGCTTACTAACTTTGGTACTTGAATCAACATCTTTGAATTTTCTTAAAAATTTTGTGATTATTTAGAAATAATTTTTGGCTTTAGTCTGAAATATTTATATCTACAGTGTGTTTTAATAATATCTGAAATCATGGTTTATGTTTTGTACATTTTAAACTATTTCAATTTTTCTGTGCTTTATGCAGTATCATCTTGACATAAAGAGAAAGAAATTATAGTATAGTTCACAGGACCTAGTGGTAGTGGGTGAGAGGTCATTGAAGTACTCCTGACTGAGTCTAATAATTTGATTATGTTAGATTTTTATCTTAACATGAAGTAAATATTTCCTCAATTTCTATTTATACATAAGTGGTATGAAAATTACTTTTATTATCATTACGTGAAAAGATAATTTTTCAACTAGGAAAATGAAAAATGTCTGAGACTACTAGTTCAGTTTCTTTCCAGTTAGCAAAAAAAGCATTGTACTTTAGGATGTACTTGAACATATACTGTCCTTGTCATCACAAGTGTGAGTAGTGTACTTTCCTTATTTTCTTATAAAAATATTGGGGGTAATTATATAACATATATTTTGCACTTTTCCACAAAAAGTAATCAATTATATACACATAAAATCCATTCAAGGAGAGTAAGCCTACTCCTGACCCTGACTGAAGCACCGGGACTAACGGATTAAACAACATAGAGACAACATCAGATACAATCAGCCACAACTGGAGAATTAGGGGTGGGAACTGGAGGAGAGGAGGGAGGGTATGTAAAATAAATAAATAAATTTTTAAATAGTTGAGAAAGCATAGTTGCTTCCTATGTTCTTGCTTTTATCATAGTCACTAGGGTAAAATGGTTGTTCAATTTGTTCCTTCTGTTGTACCAGAAATATCTATTCCCAAAAACAAGAAACAAAAAATTAACGGTCACAATATACTTGATTTAAAAAAATAATACTTCCCATAAAGTGTTGTACTAGCTGCCATCTTGAGGAAATGAAGATATAGCAATGGAAAGAGATGATTGTTGTTGTGGCCTAGCCCCCACAGGGTATCTGAGTTGTTTGTCAGCTGATAGCCACAGATGCATCCTTTTTTCTAGTCCTGACTTACTGCCCCCACATTGCTCCAGTGACATCAACATCTAGCATGAGGAAAACATACTGTCTTCTACCTGGGGTTTTTCCACTGTGCTGTAAGCCTGTATATATAAGACTGCTCCCTCCTACAAAAGAGAGACCTCTTAGCACTTGCAATAAAGACATACTCTCTCTCTCTCTCTCTCTCTCTCTCTCTCTCTCTCTCTCTCTCGGCAATAAAGGCAGCACATTCAAACAGTAGGACATCTGGTCTTTCTTCTCCTGATACCGTGGAGTTGTTTGCGGCATGGGCGCTGCAATTGGAGGTTCCACCAAGATCCAGAGAGACTTGGAAAGACCTGGAAAGATCGGTCAGAAAGAAGACTCTGGAGAGGAGAGACTCGAGAAAGAAAAGATTTGAAAACAGGTACCTCAACTTCTAACAGTAAAATTAAATGGTCAAACTTCAGGCTTTTGCTTGAGAGATCACCTTCTAAGGAGAAAGTGTATTAAATTAATCTCCAGCCTTATGCCTGATCCATTGAGGTCAGGAAAGTACAGGGGAACTGAGAGATTGCCCTCAAAGTCTGGCCAGCAAGTAAGGCTATGAAGGTGTATTGGAAAGGGTACCAAGTTAGGGGTACTAAGATAAATCTCCAGGCATTTGCCTGACACCAAGGTTGGGAAAGAAAGGGGAACCTGAGAGATCGCCCCCAGTTGGAGGGTGGATTGAGTAAATCTTAAAGCTTTTGCCTGAGGGATCATCCTTAGTTGGAGGATGGATTGAAAATAGGTGAATTGAAAATTGGTAACAGTTAGTAAACAAGGTACTGGTATTAATTGAAAGAAAAGGAAAAGGTAAAAGTATATGGAATGGAAAATACACTGAGAGTATGGATACTGTGTGCTATTGTGTTGTCTTTAAACTGTTTAATTGCTAAGGAACAAAAACTGCTAAAAGATATTTGATTATCAATAACACTAAATTAATCCAACATATATATTTTGAAAATGTTTTACCTTCTAAATTTAAATGTAAGGACAGGTTACTTGAGAAAAAATTTCGGCTTTTGTTTCCACAGAAATTAAAAAGTCATGGGTTCCTTCCAGACTAGTGTGGTTTGATGAAGCTAGACCACCTGAAATAGTGGCTCAGGTGATCCACAACTAAAACATCTAAGATGATGAAGCCTTGCAGACCAAAAAACAAGGACTTCAACAGGTTTCTGGGTTTTTTGGCATGATCCCCATGGTATTTCAGTGCCCCTTAACAGCAGGAAGTAGTTTGAAAAGAACAACAGCTCCATTCCCAAATATTGTTTATAAATGTTTGCCTTAGTGTAGCTCAGAACTTCTCAAATGGAGGGATGATGACAGACAAACAGACCTTTTTCAACCTTTTGTTTTAATTCAAGGATTGGCTGGAGGTTTTTTGTCATAGAGATTTCAGTTAAGGAAGTTTCATTTTAACAAACTAATCATGAACTAGGGGAAAAAGATAACTGAAACATGTATGTATGTTCTGAATGTATGGTGTGGCCACACCAGTATGTGTGAAATGTGATTGTGAATGTGTGAATGTGAACTGCTTAAATTGCCTTGGACATTATTAAAAGGATACTTAAGTTGCTTTGGATATAGTTAAAAATCTACCTAAATTGCTTTGGATGCAGCCAAAGGGAGCATCCAGCCAGTCAATGTCTTAACAGGAAAGGTTGACAATTTGAGTCCTCAGAGCCAGTCAGCGGAAAAATAGCAAAAACCTACAACATGGTCTGAGAGCCAAAGAAATCTGTATGAAAGATCCTATAGAGTAGTAAAGAGTTCAAACAGAATTTCAAAAAATAAAAAAGGGGGAGATGTTGGGGTTTAGCCCCCACAGGGTCTCTGAGTTGCTTGTCAGCTGACCGCCACAGGTGCATCCTGTTTTCTAGTCCTGGCTTACTGCCCCAGCATTGCCCCACTGACATCAACATCCAGCACGAGGAAAACATGCTCTCTTCAACCTGGGGTTTTTTCCACTGTGTTGTAACCCTATATATATAAAACTGCTCCCTCCTACAAGAGAGAGACCTCTTAGCACTTGCAATAAAAACAGAAACACACACTCTCTCGTGGCAATAAAGGCAACACATGCATTCTCTTAGTACAAGCCGCTGTATGTCTTGTCTTTCTTTTCCTGATACCCTGGACTTGCTTGTGGCACAGGCACCACAATTGTATTAGTTATTTTTCTCATTTTTTTGTGATTTTCTCGAGACAGGGTTTCTCTGTATTGTTTTGGAGGCTGTCCTGGAACTCACTCTGTAGACCAGGCTGGCCTCAAACTCACAGAGATCCACCTGCCTCTGGCTCCCAAGTGCTGGGATTAAAGGCATGCACCACCAACGCCCAGCAATTTTTCTCATTTTAATGAAAAAATACTTAACACAGATGGATGAAAGAAGGATGTATTTTTGTTCAGAGGTTTGGGGTACAGTCCACCATGGTAGGCAAGCTATTGTGCCATAGCATGGATATATCTGGTCACACAATATATCCAGTAAGGAGTGAGAAAGGGATAAGAACCAGAAATTGATCTGTCTCTAATCTTTTTTTTCAGTTGGAAACTCAACCTATAATATTTAAACTGTCACAGGCAGCATGGTTCATTTCTCTAAAGTCAAATGTTTACGGAAAAGCTTTAAAAATACTCATCCATCCATCTATCCTTCCTTCATTCTTTCCTTCTTTCCTAACTTCATCCTTTCTTGCTTTATAGTCCATTCCTCTCTTTCCTTTTCTCATGTGTATGGGGTTATATAGAATGTGTAATTGGTTTGTACCAGTAAATCTGTCTGTGTGTGTGAATGTGTGATTTCAATCTTCAGTAGCAGTGTCTGGTTTCCACTTGGTTTGAGTCAAGTTAGTCACTGCTCTGTTTGCCTCACTGGCTGGCCGGCCCATGAGTTTCCTTTAATTTGCTTTCAGACTCTTTTCTCTTTATCACAGGAAAGAATTCCATATACTTGTACTAATGTGTCTAGCTATTGTGTAGTAGAAAGATTTCTGAATTCAGATCCTTAGGCTTGAAAACACTTTACTACCAGTAGTATGGATAAACATTAGTTTTATATAGACACATCGTTATTTGCATACACATCTACATTCTGGTGACTTAATGGGCTTTTATAAAGTGGAAAATATTCCAAGATACTTATCTTGAAAATATTAGAAGATTATAAATCTGGTTTTTGATTGGGTTGTTTTCTTAATTTTTTCTTTTTAGTTCTTCATGTGTTTAAATACTTATCATCAGTTGATGTTTAACTTTCAAAAATTTTTCTCATTTTCAAGGCTTCTTCTCGACATGATTGACCATATTGTTTGTTGTTCATACCATTTAAGTTCCATCAGATCAAATTTGCCAACTTTGTAGAGTGACTAGAATCCATTTTAGAATGTTCCTACCTCTCTTAGTCAGTGTTCTATTGCTGTTAAGAAATGCCATGATCATGGCAATTCTTATAAAGGAAAACATTTTGTTGACACTCTCACAGTTTTAGAGATTTAGTCCATTTTCATTATGACAGGAAGCCTGTCAGAATACAGCCAGAAATGGAGTTGGAGGAGTAGTTGACAATTCTACATCTAGATCCACAGGCAGCACGCAAGAGAGACATTGGGCCTTTGAAATCTTAAGGCCCACCTTCAGAGACATACTTCCTCCAATACAGTCACACCCATACCAACCATGCCATACTTCCTAATCCTTTCAAACAGTTTCACTCCAGAAGCAATCAAATATATGAGCCTATGAAGAACATTCTTATTCAAACTAGCACATTATCTCTGTCTACCTTATAATCTGTGCCATACATTTTCTTCTTGTGCTTGTTTTTGTGCCAATAGCATGCTCTCTTTATTAGAATATAACTTGAAGTTGGGTATAGAAATGACTCTAACATTCTTTTCATCTTTTTATTTGTTTTGCATGGGCTTGCTTTGAATACCAAGAGTCTCCTCTATCTCCATATAATTTAAAGTTTTTGTTGTTTTTTCAAAATATATGTAAAGGTTTACATTTTCTATATATGCAAATAAATTTTATTGGGATTATATTAAGTAAGTAAACTATATTTAATATGATAGTAATGTCACAAGATCATTTCTGTCATTTCTTAAGATGGTAGGTCCTACAGAGAGTTCTCCAAAGAAGAAATGCAAATGGCTAATAACCATTCAAAAAAGTGTTCAACATCATTGACTATTATGGAAATGCAAATTTAAGACTACTTTGAATTTTTATCTTATCTTTGTCAAAAAACCCAAATAAGTGCTGGAAAGCATGTAGAGAAGGGACCTGATTCAGTGTTAATGGAGTAACAACTCGTGCAACCACTATGGAAATATGGAAATCAGTGTTCCTGTTCCAAATAAAGTTGAGATAAATCTACTTTGTGAGCTAGCTATACCATTCTTGGCCATATATACAAAAGAATCTGTATCCTACCATGGAGATACCTGTCTATCTGTGTTCATTGATGCTTTGTATACAATAACCAGCAAATGGGATCAGCCTAGATGTCCATCAACTCATGGATGGGTTATAAAATTGTGGTGACACAGTGTAATTTTATTCAGCTTTGAAAAATTATGAAATAATGAAATATTTTGTTAAATTAATGAGCCTGAAATAATTATAGTAAAAAACAAATACACATATTTTCTTTCATAGAGGAGTTATAATTTTGAGTTTCTACTTTTGTGGACTGCCCTCTTTCAGTCTCAAGGAACATCACAGATGAAGGGGAAGGATTACATAAGCAATATAAGATAAGGGATGAGTGGAAATGGTATATCTTATAGGCATGAAACAGCCATTCCTTTATGAACTCATGGTAGCTATGTTTGCCTATTCTCTGCTTTCACAAGAATGCAGGTCTCACCAGTAAAACATAAGTGAGATGATTGATTCATTGCATTCCACCCTTATCTGTTACACTCTGGGAATTGTGTAGTCATGTCCTTGAATCATGTGTTCATTGGTGAGCCTTACAGAGCTCAGAAGAATTCTAAACGTATAGTTACAGAGTGGTTATGGTCAAATTCATTGCATTAAAGAACAAAACAGAAAAAAACTGAATATAGAAGAGATACTATTAGATACAAGGAGGGATAACTTTAATTTTAGGGATATATATATATATATATATATATATATATATATACACACATATGTGAGGCTAATAGAATTCCGAATGTGTTTACACATGCATGGACTAGCCTAAGAAGAAACTTAATAAATTAAATCTCAAAACTTTTACATCTATAAATATTTCAAAAAGAACATCAAATGGAGACATTATCATTCAGGAACTGTGAATGTAAATGAGTCATGCCAAGGATGCTGGGAAAAAATAGTTGGTTATTTATTCAGATAGAGAGAAGTAATTTACATGAGAAGCTGAGAACCAGGTCAGCCCTTCAATGTCTCTGTACCTCAGCTGGCCCAAATATAAGAGAGTGAACTTTCCTTTCTTTTTCCCGTATTATCCCTCACCCTTCCCACATACCTGTGTCCACACCCTAAATGCACGTGGTCAGTGCTGCAGGTACATGAGATCTTCCCTAAAATTCCCATTTTAGTCTAAATAAAAGATTTAGAGTTGATGCAAAACTCAAACATATACAGCATGTATACATTAAGGTGACAAGTAAGTTATAATTTATTTATATCCTATCCTAAGTATATCTATCCCATCTAAACCCTAGATTTATCTGAAAGAGTTGCCCAAGTCTGAGAACCTCCTTCCGATGCCAACCCTAAATAATTGAAACCTAACCCTATCAGGTGTGAACTATCCTGCAATATCAACAGTAGGGACAGGGGCCATAGTATTCTCAAAATTACTTCCTGCTGAGATGGGACGATGACAACCTCATGGGATCCTGTAGGAAGAAAATGTTAGTGTAGTGAAAGTCTCAAGTGTACTAACTGCAATATCTGTAATCAGTCTCTGTTTGGCGGGAGATACTTGATCGAATTTCCTGGCTGAAGTTCTAATGTTGATTGTGGAGATCTCACGTACCTTCACTACTGACCATGCCAATTTGGGGAGTTGACACAGGTATGTGAGATCTCCCCTACAAGGAACCTTTATTTTTTACAAATATTAAGATATAGTAGAGATTACATATAGTTTTTAAAAGTGTCTATAACATGTTTGCCCCACCCTTATTCAGTTGGCCAGAATCAATTTATAGTAAACTGTAACTTACCTGTAGAAAGCTAATAAGTACTTATCAACGTCCAGTACACTCAAATAACTCATAAAGTTGAACTCTTTTTCTGGTAAATGAATTGTACTGTTACTTTTTTCTCCATGTAGTCATTTCGAGAGCTATATAATTTGTCTGTTGCTTGTGTCTCCTGTTTTCAGTATGATACATGTAACAGCTAGGGTGACCAATGCTGATATCTTTCTGCATCATCTCTGAAGGCTGAGCTGCTTATTTCCTCAGGTCTTCCATTCATAGACAGATCAGAATTCTATCCAAATGAAGTCAATGTGAGTTGCTGTAACAAATTTTGCCGGTTTCATAAGTAAATTATGATTTTTACAGAACATGTCTTAAAAGAGATATACATTTATAATTACTAAAGGTTCACTTTGATGAACTATAATGAAAGGATACTTTTTTCCATCATTGCATACTTGAACTTAAGTAGTTATTTATATTAATCAGATGAATACATAGTAATTAGATAGTAAATTCAATATGATTATCTTTAATGAGGTTTGGGCTTGTAAACTACTGACTATAAGCATTTTTGTATTGGGGATTGAAAGTAAAGACACATGCATACAAGGCAAACACCTTCCTAATGAGCTGCATCCACAGTCCTATTAGGCTTAATGTTAATTTTCAAAATAAATAGACATTCCTCTACATTAAAATATTCTAAACATTGGGGTAAATATGAACATAAATGTCTTAAAGTTTGAGAACTAAAATTTCAGTTAAGTAGCCAAAATTATTCTGTTCATATTGAATTTCTTTCCATGAACCAAAATGGTACCACATTTGCCATCAAATGAATGTATAATGTTTTTCTTCTTTTTTTACTATAAGTAATCTGAAAAAGTAGATTGTAGAAACATTAAGTATATTAGTCACTTAAATGCTCAATCATGTAATATAATATTTCATTAGAAAGACATATGTATATATGTTATTATTATTAGAAAACAATGAATCGAACATAAAACTAGAAATGGATTAAATGGTGACATGGGACTCATCTATAGTGAATAAAAATTCAAGGTGTAAAATGACAATTCAGTGTTGTAATATATTTTTATAACAATGAAATTCTATCCCAATCTTATTGAAAGTCTTCTTTAAAGGCTTGAGATGATAATCACACAATATTGGGTTTGTCTCTCTGTCAATCTATCTCCCAAACTTGAAGATTAATGTCTCCAAATATTTGCCATCACATTCTAACTACTTTCCTTTCCTTTCCATCAACCATTCCTAGAGTGCTCAATTGTCTACTGCTAAATATCTGAACAATATCTTTTGTTTGGCCAGCTGCTAAAGCATCCAGTTGCTGGGCTTATTTTATCTCAAATATATAGGCAATTTGCCAAATACCATCACATCTCTACACCCTTCAATGGTCCTGATACTATTCTTTCACTGACCAGCTGTTGTAGATGTTGCTAAATGGCTGCCAATACAAAGGCCACAAAAATGGCTTTTCTATTGAGTGTGAAGTTTTCCTTCCCATTCTTCATCAATGTCTATCATATTGCTATGAGATATCACCAGCATCTTATAAAACTTCAGAAAGTTTTCCAAAGTCATTATGTATTCTCTGTAGGTGATAGTAACTAAAACAACACACCTGCTGTAGGATGGTTCTCTGTCAGTTTTGATCTGTGTTGTAGCATGACAGCTATTTGATTGTCACAAATTTAGATTTTTTTAGGTGAAATGAAATGTATACTTTTAAAGGTGTGTCTCAATAGGTGATTTTTGCCCCTAAGAATGTGACTGAACATGATGCAACATCACTGTTAATATTGGTATTATATTTTGTCTTCCTATATAATTCACATTGAAAAAAATAACTTGCACTTTACTTGGAATAATATGAACTGAATGTAGAAAAAAATGTTATGTGAAATATGAGGGAATAAATTATTTTCCTTCTGAATAATAAAACAATGACATTGGTAATTGGGTTTTAAAATCAGTCTTTTATACTAAGAAAATAAACAACACATATATATATATATAATTTTTAATTTAAATTAAAAATAAGCATCATTGACATGTCAATTCCAGCTCCCTCTTCCTCCCCTCTTCCCTCGACCCCCACCCAATCACCTTGTTTGCTCCCCAGTAAGGGTGAGGCCTTCCATTAGGGATTTCTGAAGTCTGTTGTATCATCCCGGGAAGGGCCTAGGACCTCCCCCATGAGTTCAGGATGACAGAGCATAATTGGATGTGGAATGGGATCCCAAAGTCCATTTGTACTCCAGGGGTAAATACTGACCTACTATCTGAGGCCCCATAGATTACCAAGGACTGCTCACTGACACCCACACTCATGGAGTCTGGATCAGCCCCATGCTGGCCTCTCAGTCTCCAGTCTGGCATCCATGAATTTCCCCCTTAATGAGCTCAGCCGTCTCTGTGGGTGTCATCAGCTGGGTCATGATCACTTCGCTCATCATTCCTCCCTCCCTGCAACTGGGTTACAGGAGTTCAGTTCAGTGTTTAGCTGTGGGTGTCTGTCTCTGGTTCCATCAGCCACAGGATGAAGGCTCTAGAGTGGAATATAAAGTACTCATCAATCTCATTGTCAAGGGAGGGCATTTAAGATAACCTATCCACTATTGCTTAGACTGCCACTTTGTGTTATTCTTGTAGATCTCTGAAAATCTCACTAGTTCCAGATTTCTTCTCAAACCAATAATGGCTCCCTCTATTATGGTATCTCTCATCTTGCTCTCCTCTATTCTGCCCCTAACTCAACATTCATGTTCCCCCATGTCCTCTACCCTCCTCTTTCCCATATCTCTTTCTCCCACCTCCATCTCCCCTCCTTTCCCATCATCTCCCCCCATGCTCACAATCCCCTCAGGAGATCCTGCCCCATTCCCCTTCTTTAGAGTAACATGCATATCTCTCTTTCCATCCTCCCTGTTCCCAGACTCTTTGGGGGTGGGGTTGTAGGATGGCATTCCCCTGCTCCACATTTAAAATCCATATATGAGTGAGTATATATCATGTTTGTGTTCTTGTGACTGGGTTGCCTCACTCAGGATGGTTTCTTTTAGTGCCATCCACTTGCCTGAAAATTTCAAGTTTCCATTTTCTTTTTCTACAGAGTAGTACTCCCTTGGGTAAATGTATCACATTTTCTCTATACATTCTTCAATTGAGGAGCATATAAGTTGCTTCCAAGTTCTGGCTATTAAAAACAATGCTGCTATGAACATAGTGGAACACATGTCTTTATTGATTGTATGAATGTGCATCTTTTGGGTATATGCCTAAGAGTGGAATTACTGGATCTTGTGGTAGACTGATTCCCATTTTCCTGAGGAATATCTATACTGATCTCCAATGTTACTTTACAAGATGGCAATCTCACCAGCAGTAGAGGAGCATTCCCATTTCTCCACATCCTCTCCAGCATAAACTATCATTGGTGTTTTTTATTTTAATTATTCTAACAGGAGTAAGATGGTATCTCAGGGTTGTTTTGATTTGTATTTACCTGATGACTAAGAATGTTGAGCTCTTTCTTAAGTATCTATCAGCCATTTTTGACTCCTTTATTGAGAATTCTCTATTTGTTTCTGTACCCACGTTTTAGTTGGATCCTTTGGTCTTTGTGACACACATTTCTTGAGTTCTTTTTAATTTTTGGAGATCAGTCCTATGTCAGATGTGGGGCTGGTGAATATCTTTTCGCATTCTGTGGAATGATATTTTGTCTTGTTTACTGTGTCCTTTGCCTTACAGAAGCTTCTCAGTGTCAAGGGTCACATTTATTAATTGTAGATCTCAGTGTCTGTGCTAGTGGAGTTATATTTAGGATGCAGTCTCCTGTACCAATTTGCTCAAGGATACTTCCCACATTCTCTTCTAAGTGGTTCAGTGTGGCTGGATTTATGGCTAGATCTTCGTTCCAATTGGACTTGTTTTGTGCATGGTAATAGATATGGATCTGTATGCATTCATCTACATTCCAGTATGCAGTTATGCCAGCACCATTTCTTGAAGATGTTTCTTTTTTCATTGTATAGTTTTAGCTTCTTTGTCAAAGATCAGGTGTTCATTGATGTGTGGGTTAATACCAGCATCTTCAATTCGATTCCATTGGTCTACCTGTCTTTTTTTGTGCCAGTACAAAGCTGGTTTCATTACTATAGCTCTATAGTAGAGCTTGAACTCTGGGGTAGTGATGTCTTCTTATGTTCCTTTATTTTTTTAATTTAAATTAGAAACAAGCTTGTTTCACATGTCAATCCCAGCTCCCTCTACCTCCTTTCCTTCCTGTCCCTCCATGGTGGATACCTAGAGTCTGTCCTTTCCTTCAGGGCAGGGCCTAGGCCCTCCACCAAGCATCCAGGCTGAGAGAGCACCCCTCATTTTGGGATAGGTGCCCAAAGTCAAATTGTTTGCCAAGGATAAATACTGATCAACTACCCAAGGCTCCATAGATTGCTTAGGCCTCCTTACTGGCGCCCACAACGTTCCTTTGTTGTGCAGAGTGGTTTCAGTTATCCTGGGTCTTTTGTTTTTCCACATAAAACTGACTATTATCTTTTCAAGATCTGTGAAGAATTGTGGTGGGATTTTGTTAGGGGTTGCATTGAATCTGTAGATTGCTTTTGGCATTTTTACTCTGCTGATCCAACCTATACAAGAGGATGGGAGGAGATCTTTCCATTTTCTGGTGTCTTCTTTAATTTCTTTCTTTAAATACTCAAAGTTCTTGTCATATAGGTCTTTTACCTGTTTAGTTAGAATTACCCTAAGATATTTTATGTTGTTTTTGGGTATTGTAAAGGGTAATGTTTCTCTGATTATTTCTGAGCACATCTATTGTCTATATATAGTTAGGCTTCTGTTTTCGTTGAGTTAATCTTGTATCCTCCTACTTAGCTGAAGGTGTTTGTATCAGCTGTAGAAGTTCCCTGGTAGAATCCTTTGGGTCACTTAAGTAGACTATCATACCATCTGCAAATAGTGAAATTTTGACTTCTTCCTTTCCAATTTGTATCCACTTCATCTCCTTTTGTTGTCTTATATGCTCTAGCTAGAACTTCAAGTAAAATATTGAAGAGATATGGAGAGAGTTGACAACCTTGTCTTGTTCCTGCTTTTACAGGAATCACATTGAATTTCTTTTCATTTATTGTGATGTTGTCTGTTGGTTTGCTGTATATTGGCTTTAGTTTGTTTAGATATGTTGTTATTGCTGATCTCTCCAAGACTTTCATCATGAAAGGGTATTGAAGGATATTTGTCTATAGTTCCCTATCTTAGTTGTGTCTCTGTGTGGTTTGGGTGCTCCAGGTAATTGTAGTTTTGTAAAAAAGAGTTTAGCAGTGATTTTTCTGCTTCTATTGTGTGGAATAATTTGAAGAGTATTGGTATTAACTCTTCTTTGTATTTCTGTTAGAATTCTGCACTGAAACCATGTGGCCCTGGACTTTTTTTCATTGAAAGACTTTTTATGGCTGCTTCTATTTCTTTAGGGGTTATAGGTCTATTTAAATTGTTTACCTGTTTTTGATTTAATTTTGGTAAGTGATATCTATTCAGAAAATCATAAATTTCCTTTAAAGTCTTCAATTTTGTGGAGTACCTGAGTGTCTTTTGCTATATCCCCCTTTTAATTTCTGATTTTGTTAATTTGCATGTTCTCTAGCAGCATATATTATATGTATATGTATATATGTATATATACATATATATGTAATTTATCATTATTCATATGAGGTGTTTTGGTGGTTGTCAATGTTTTAATTGAGTAATAATTTTCACCCAATCCTCTAATCACAATTTTCCATTTTTCCCTCCCCTAGCTCTCCATCCACTTAGTTCTATGAACTTTCTTTACTCTCCAACAAAAAATGACAAATAAAACAAATAGGATACCATAACAATAATAAAATAAAGGGAAAAAATAAAAGAAACACTTCACACAAAAAGAAAACTAAACAAAACAAGGATGAACCAGAAACCATAATATACAAGCAATAGTCCAATAAGGTAAAAAATGCCAATACATAGCAATAGGAGGTAAGAAGTCTCCAAAATTACCATACAGTTCATTATTGTTTAGCTCATTATTGTTTCTTGTGGAATAATTTTTATACACTGTGAAGATTTGTCACTTAGATTGGTTTTTAAAATCCTGAACAATCAATAGCTAGGCATGATTTTCAGGGCCATGAGGATGTTGTGAAGAAGGGCAGAGATGGAAGAGATGGGGAGGAAGCATGAAATGGAGAGGAAGCAAGATGGGGATTGCAGAGTAAAGGTAACTGAGTCAAATATAAGAACATAGGTTTTAAAATATGGGCTACTTTAATTTATAAGTGCTTGTTAGAAACAAGGCTGAGCTTTTAAATTAATAATAAGTATCTGTATCAATACTAGGGAGCCAGCGTTCCTGATGAGAGGGTCCAAGTTTAATTGTTGGCTGTCAACTGCTGTGTAAGGGGCCTACTTTATCTATGGAATATATATTTATTTAGATTCCATTGTAGAATACTAACTGATCATTTGAAAACAAAGGTGTAGATTAGGGGTGGGAGCTCATGTTCACATCTACTCTTCAGCTTCTGTGCTAGTACTGGATCTGACTTGAACCTGTGCAGGTCCTGTGCATGATACCACAGTTTCTGTAAGTTCATATGTGCATCAGACCAGTTGTTTCTGGAAGATACCATTTTGGAGTCATCCATCCTATCTGACTAACAAAATCTTTGCCTCTTCCCTGAACCCCAAAGAGAGGGAATTTATGAAATCATCCCATTTTTTGACTGAGTGCTACAAAATCTCTCACTCTGTATATTGCCCCATTGTGGGTCTTGATCAGTTCCCATTTATCAGTTTACACTCATACCATTTTCCATTCCCTGTATTCTCACCAGAATTTGCTGTAATCTGCTTTATTGACCTTGACAATTCTTTCCAGGGAATTATAAAAATATGTAAGTAGCTTTAATCTATATTCCTCTGACATTTACAGGCATTGTATTAAAAGTGTTTCTTGGCCATATTCTGTTTCACCTTTTGAGATCTCACAATTTATTTATGTACTCCATTTAAAAAATAGGTTTATTCCTATTCTTGCTCAGATTTTGGAGCATTTATGCATTCTAGACTCTCATACTCTGCCAGATAAAAATTGGTAAATATTTCTTGCCTCCTCTTGACTACTGCTTTGTTCAAATGATGAACTTTGTTCTAGGGAAGTTTTGCCTCTTGAGGTAGAGTTTATTAATTATTGGTGTTGGTTCCTGTACTGTTAGTGTCATCTTCAGCAAGCCTTTTTTTAGTTCTTTTTTATTATGTATTTTTAAGTTTAAATTTAGATTAGAAACAAGGTTGCTTCACAAGTCAGTTCCAGGTCCCTCTCCATTTCCCTCCCCTACTCCCCCCCAATATCCCCTCATTTCCCCAGTGAGGGTGTGGCCCTCCATGGGGGTGTCCACAGTTTGTCATTTCATCCAGGGCAGAGCCCAGACGCTCCCCCAACTGTTCAGGGTGAGAGTGCATCTCACATTGTTGGATGGGAGTCCAAAGTCCATGTGTATACTCGGGATGAATACTGATCTACTGGCCAAGGCTCAATAGATTACCTAGGCCTCCTCACTGTCACCCCCATTAAGGGGGTCTTGATCAGTCCCATGCTGGATTCCCAGGCATCATCCTGGGATTCAAGAATTAAGCTTTGTCAGGTCAGCTGTTTCTGGGGGTTAAACCAGCCCAGTCTTAATGCCTTTGGTCATCAGTCCCCCCTCTCTGTTACTGGCTTTCTTGAGTACAGCTCAGTGCTTAGCCATGGGAGCATGCCTCTTCCTCCATCAGCCACTGAATGAAGGTTTGGTTTCCCAGACTCTCTAGCCATGGGAATGTAGGCTGGCACTCCCCAGATCTATGTCTAAAACCCATATATGAGAGAGTACATGCCATGTTTCTCTTTTTGTGATTGTGTTACCTCACCTAGGATGGTTTCTTCTAGTGTCATCCACTTGCCTGCAAATCTCAGGATTCCATTGCTTTTTTCTGCTGAATAGCACTCCATTGTGTAAACGTACCACATTTTCTCTATCCACTCTTCAGTTGAGGGGCATCTAGGTTGCTTCCACGTTCTTGCTATCACAAATAATGCTGCTATGAACATAGTGGAACAGACATCCTTGTTGTATGAATGGGCATCTTTTGAATATATGCCTAAGAGTAGAGTTGCTGGGTCTTGTGGTAGGTTGATTCCTATTTTTCTGAGGAATCTCCATACTGATTTTCAAAGAGGCTGAACAATTTGGCACTCCCATCAGCAATGGAGGAGTGTTCCCCTTTCACCACATCCTCTCCAGCATAAATTGTCTTGGTGTTTTTGATTTTAGCCATTCTGACAGGAATGAGATGGTATCTCAGAGTTGTTTTGACAGCCTTGTCTTGTTCCTGAATTTAGAGGAATTGCGTAGAGTTTCTTTCCATTTAGTTTGATGTTGGCTGTTGGTTTACTGGATATAGCTTTTATTATGTTTAAGTATGTTCCTCTTATCCCAGATCTCTCCAAGACCTTTATCATGAAGGGGTGTTGGATTTTGTCAAAGGCTTTTTCAGCATCTAGTGAGATGATCATGTAATTTTTGTTTTTCAGCTTGTTTATATGGTGGATTACATTGATGGATTTTCATATGTTGAACCATCCCTGCAACCCTCGGATGAAACCTACTTGATGATGGTGAATGCTTGTTTTGATGTGTTCTTGGATCTTATTTGCCAGTATTTTATTGAGTATTTTTGCATCAGTGTTCATGAGAGATATTGGTCTGAAGTTCTCTTTCTTGGCTGTGTCTTTGTGTGGCTTGGGGATCAAGGTTATTGAAGCATCATTGAAAGAGTTTGGCAAACAAACTTCTGCTCCTATTGCATGGAATACTTTGAGAAGAATTGGTATAAGCTTTTCTTTGAATTTCTGGTAGAATTCTGCACTGAGGCCATCTGGAACTGGGCTTTTTTTTGGTTGGGAGACTTTTAATGACTGCTTCTATTTCCAAAGATTTATAGGTCTATTTAAATTGCTTATCTGTTCTTGATTTAATTTGGCAAGTGATAGCTATCCAGGAAGTCGTCCATTTCCTTTAAATTTTCCAATTTTGTGGAGTATAGGTTTTCAAGTTATGACCTGAATTTCTCTGAATTTCCTCAGAGTCCGTTGTTATGTCCCCCTTTTCATTTCTGATTGTGTTAATTTGCATGTTCACTCTGTGCTGGTTGGTAAGTTTGGACAAAGTATTGTCTATCTTGTTGATTTTCTCAAAGAACCAACTCTTCATTGCATTCTTTGTATTGTTTTTCTAGTTTATACTTTATTGATTTCAGCCCTCAATTTGATTATTTCCTGGCATCTACTCTTCCTGGGGGATTTTGCTTCTTTGTGTTCTAGAGATTTCAGCTGTGCTGTTAATTCTCTAGTATAACTCTTCTCCACTTTCTTCATGTGGGCACTTAGTGCTGTGAACTTCTGCCTGAGCACTGCTTTCAAAATGTCCCATGTGTTTGGGTATGTTGTGTCTTCATTCTCATTGAATTCTAGGAAGTCTTTAATTTCTTTTTGTATTTCTTCTTTGACCCAGGAATGGTGCATTTGTGCATTATTCAATTTCCATGAGTTTTTAGGTTTTCTGCAATTTGTGTTGTTGTTGAATTCTAATTTTTAAGCATGGTGGTCTGATAAGATGCATGGAGTTATTCCAATTTTTTGAAGCTCCTGAGGTTGGATATGTTGCCAAGTATGTGGTCAATTTTTGAGAAGGTTCTATGTGGTGGTGAGAAGAAGGTATATTCTTTTTTATGTGGATGAAATGTTCTATAGATATCTGTTAATCCCAGTTGCATCATTACTTCTATTAAACCTTTTGCTTCTTTCTTGAGTTTCTGTCTGGTATTCCTGTCTAGCAGTGAGCGTGGTGTGTTGAAATCTCCCACTATACGTGTGTGGGGCTTTATATGTGATTTAAGTTTTAGTAATGTTTCTTTTACAAATGTGGATGCCTTTGTATTTGGGGCATAGATATTCAGGATAGACACTTCATCTTGGTGGATTTCATCTTGATGAGTATGTAATGACCTCCTTCATCTCTTTTGATAGATTTTATTTTAAAGTCTAACTTGTTAGATATTAGGATTGCTACCCTTGCTTGTTTCTTGGGTCCATCTGATTGAAAATTATTTCCCAACCTTTAACTCTCAGGTAATGTCTGTCTTTGAGGGTGAGATGTGTTTCTTGTATGCAGCAGAAGGATGGGTTCTATATTCAAATCCATTCTGTTAGCCTGTGTCTTTTTATGGGTGAGTTAAAGCCATTAATATTGAGGGATATTAGTGTCCATCAATTGCTCATTCTTCTTTGATTTGGAATGGTTGTTGTTGGAGGAATTATGTGTGGAATTTCACCCCTTTGTTCTTTGGCTGTTGGTAGAGAGGGATTCTCTAATGCCTATGTTTTTCTGGTTGTAGTTAACTTCCTTGGGTTGGAGTTTTCCTTCCAAAATTTTCTGTAGGGCTGGGTTAGTGGATACATATTGCTTGAATCTAGTTTTTAATGGAATATCTCGTTTTCTCCATCTATTGTGATTGAGAGCTTTGCCGGATATAGTAGTCTGGGCTGGCATTCATGGTCTCTTAGTGTTGGTAGAATATCTATCCAGGACCTTTTGACTTTCAGAGATTCCATGGAGAAGTCAGGTGTAATTCTGATAGGTTTGCCTTTATATGTTACTTGGCTTTTTTCCTTAGCTGCTCTTAACATCCTTTCTTTATTCTGTATATTTGGGGTCTTGATTATTATGTGGAGAGGGGACTTTTTTTGTGATCCATTCTATATGTTGTTCTGTAAGCTTCTTGTACCTTCATTGGCACTTCTTTCTTAAGGTTGGGAAAGTTTTTTCTATAATTTTGTTGAATATGTTTTCTGCCCCTTTGAGTTGATTTTCTTCTCCTTCTTCTATAACTATCATTCTTAGGTTTGGTATATTCATGGTGTCCCATATTTCCTGGATGCTTTGTGTTAAGGATTTTTTGGACTTAAGATTTTCTTTGGTTGATGAATCCATTTCTCCTAGTGTATCTTCAACACCTGAGATTCTCTCTTCCATCTCTTGTATCTGTTGGTAATGCTTGTATCGGTAGTACCTGACTGTTTGCCCAGCTTTTCTACTTCCTGCCTTCCTTCAGATTGTGTGTTTTTTTATTGTCTCTATTTCAATTTTCAAGCCTTGCACTGTTTGCATTGTTTCTTGCAATTTTTGGTTTATCTTTTCATCCATTTGTTGCCTTTTATGAATTTTTTCATTTGCTTTTTCTTCCATTTCTTGCATTTTTTGGTTTGCTTTTTCTTCCAGGTCTTGTATTTTTTAGTTTGTATTTTTCTTCAATTTCTTGCCTTTTTTGGTTTTTTCTTCTTCCATTTTGTTCATTTTTTGCTGTTTCTTCTTCCATTTCCTGCTTTTTTTGCTTTGTTTCTTCTTCCATTTCTTGCACTTTTTGGTTTGTTTTTTCTTCCATTTCTTTGAGGGATTTTCCTATATCCTCTTTTAGGGCCTCTATCATTTTCATGAAAGTAGTTTTAAGGTCATTCTCTTCTGCTTCATTTGGATTGGAATGTTGGAGTCTTCCTGGTGTGGAGTCTCTAGAATCTGGTGGTGTCATATTTGTTTTTCTGTTGCTTAGTGTGTTCTTGTATTGTCTCTTCCCCATCTCTTCTTCTAGTGGGTGCAGAAAGAGCCCCTTACTGGTCTAGTGGTTAGAGGACCCGAGTTCCCTTTTGGTGGGTGCTAGCAAGTCCAATAATCTGGTAGTTCTTCTACTCCTTGTCCTTGTTCTGGTCCCATGGGTGGAGAAGAAGACCAGGAATATGGGGTGCTTAGCCTCCCAATTTGTCCCCTGGTCCTTTTTCTGTATCTGCTGTTTTCCTGGTCTTCTTTGCAGGAGAGAAGACCTGGAGTCTGCGGTGTTTTGCTCCTGCCAGGATTTGAAGCTCTGTGCAGTTCTCAGGCAATCCCCAGGCACTGGAACACAGGCCCCTATGCAGGGCCTGTTGTACCAGGTCCTGCCTGAACAGCTGGTCCCAGAAAGTCTTTCTCTGTCAACTAGCTAACACACATTTCCCAATTTGTGTTCTATCAAACTCTTATGTTCAGGTTCATCATCATTTTCGAGTTTAGTTTTGTGTGCCAAGTTAGACTTAAATCTATTTTCATTTTTCTGGAAGTAGCTATCCTGTTTGATCATGCAAAAATAATGTATTTTAATCAATATATTTTATTTTTTGTTTCCTTTGCAAAACCCACATATGTATAGTTTTGCGGAGCTATGCCTAGGTCTCCAATTCAATTTCATATATCAACGTATCTATTTTCATGCCATATTTTTCTGGCATTGTTATTATAGTTGTGAAATAAATCATGAAGCTTGTCATGATAACAACTCTATCTGATTCCTTTTTTATTATCATTCAGGATTGTTTTTCCTATCCTGTTTTATGTGATTCATATGAAGTTTAATATAATTTTTTTCATTTTCAGTGAAAAAATGTGTAGGAATTTTGATGAGGATTGCACTGAACCTATGGTTTAATATTTTATCAGTTTAGACATTTTTTGAATATTAGTCCTAATGATCCATAATCATGGGAGACATGTTCATCTCTGATGTTTTCCTTAATTTCTTACTTCAATGTCTAAAAGGGCCTTTTAAACTTCTTTTACCTTGCAATTATAATATAATTACCTAATTTCTGTCTTCATTTTCCTCTCCTGAACCACCCTACTACTCCCTTCTTATTCTTTTTCAAATCTATATTACCTAATAACCAGTTTATGTGCTTTTCCTTAGGGAAGGCTACGTCTCCCAATCTCAACATTATTTAGTTTCATGTAGTACTAAGTTCACTTTGATATATCTATTGTAGATGTACTTACTAAGCTCATGTTTAAGCAAATAATTTGTTAAGATATTGTGGGTATATCTTCTAATATTACCAGTACACAAAATCTCACAGTAAACTCCTTGTTCTTCTGGCTCTGATAATATTTCTTTCCCCTCTTCTGCAATGTGACCTGGGCCTTGGATGCAGGAGTTGTTTGAGGATGTATCCAGAGTCTACAGTTCTGGATTTTGATTTTCTGTAATTGTCTCTGTGTGATACAAAAGACGTGTCCTTGATGAATGCTATAGATTGAAGTATGAACAATGCCAAATATTTAAAATAAAATTATTGATTTAAAATAAAATTATTGATTTTACTGATTCAGTAAATTGGTACATGAAGGTTTTTCTCCAAGATCGTAGTTTTACTAGCCCTCGGTATTTGACTATCAGACATAATTTCCCTCCTTTTGAACTGGTCTTATATCCAATTAGAGAATTGTTGGTTACTGAAAAGGTGTCCATGCCACTACTTCAACCTTAGGTTCTTATGCCAAGCTGGTCATTGTTGTGGTTCATGAGCATCATACTAGGTAGTACTGTTGGTTGCTTTCCTCCTTTGGAAGCTTTCAGGCACCTTCTGATATCACGGAACCTAGCTGTCAAAGAGGAGGCTGTCAGGTCAGTTCAAATTCAGTGACTTCTGAAAGTTATAGTGTTTTCATTAATTGTCCACTACTGCGAGACAACCAAAGACTGTAATGTGCGAATCTCTTGGAGACCCCTAACCAATAACTCATAAGAGGACTTCTCATGCCTCCTTTTAGAATTTTTGTAGAATCATTTGTTCTCCTTTTGTTAATATTAACAAAATTAAATTTTGTTAAATGGTTTCAGGCCAGTAGAGAAAATTATATTTAACCTATGAATTCATATTTATATACAGATTTTATGTATTATTCTGTTAATGTAGATTTGTAACAATATGTTATAGGTCTTTAACACATTTTTCAGACAGATTTAATATTATTATATCCACCTTCTCCCTTTGAACTTATCTCCCTTCCCATATCTATAATGAGATTCTCCAATTTCCAGTTTTCCCAGTGATATCATATGGAAACTGCTAGCCCCTTCTTTACACACTGACCTCCACAAGACAAAAGTCTTATAGTTTCTTGGATTTGCAATTACTCCTAGATATGTACTCAACTTTGAAGATTTGGAGTGAGGAATCTCAGATGAGAGAAAACACAGTAATGTTTGTCTTTGAGTCTGGGTTACCTTACTTTACATTATCTTTTCCTGTTCCATGCGTTTACCTGCAAAGTTCATTATTCAATTTTCCTTTACAGATGAACAGGATCCCATAATATTTATGGACCACATTTTCATTACCCATTCATATTTTGTAAGACATTTAGGCTATTTTTATGTCCTAGCCTTTATGAATGGAACAGCAATAATAATGATTGAAAAAATATCTGTGGCATATGGTAAAGAATGGTATAGCTGGATCATATGGAGGATTAATTTTTAGTATTTTGAAAATTCTTCATTATTTCCAGAATGACTGGGTCAGTTTGCAATCCCACCAACAGAAAATGAACATTCCCTTTTTTTCACATTAATTTGACCATATGTTATTGGATGTTCTGTTGATATTTGCACAATAACTGACAAAATGTGAAAGTTGTTTTATTTTCTATTTTCCTCATTTATGTGGTGATGGGAAAGTCCTGTGTATATGTCAATAAAGCACTGTTGGCCAATAGAGAAGCAAGATAAGTGGAACTAGGAGTCAAGGAGGACTCTGGGTACGAGAAACACAGGGAGTCATCATGTAGCTGACTTAGGGGTAAGAAGTCCAGACCCTTTTCTCCGGTAAGAAAAATAATTAGATGGATTAAATATTTAAGTCAAAGATAGCCAGTAAGAAACAAGCAAACAGCCAACAGCTTCAGAATTAATACAGTGTCTTGTGTGTTATTTGGGGACTACAATGTGGCAGAGCCCAGGCAACTGGTGGGGGAATAACCAAAGTGGCTGGCAAGAAAAAGGTTTCTTTCAACATAATGGTGGGATTGAATTTCCACGTAGAACAATGAAACCTTTAAAGGAATTTTAAAAGAATGGAGAAAACATGGGTTCTTGGTAGCAGCATTTTTCTCAGGTGGGCTCTGTTTTGCTAGAGGCAATCAGAGTCTCACAAGGCTTTGCTTAAGGGAGTCTTCCTGATTCAGCATGAAAAAAAAACCCAGCAAGGTTCTTTTAAGAGGCTCTGCTAACATTTGCTCACATTAGTACATCTTTTTCTATGTTTGTATAGGACAGTGCAAACACACACACACAAACATACACACACAGAGATACATATTCACTTACTATCACTTAAATTACAAGTGGTCTACCTTTCATTTTCTATATTCACTACCTTTTTCAGCCATTAAAATATTGTCATTTGAACACTGTTTTTAAAAATATCCTTCCATAAAATTATACTCAAAATATTTTGTAAATCAGTAGATCTAAATGGTGGATAAATTGTGCACAATATGGAAATGCTGAGTTTCACTACAGATCAACAAATACAGCACATGAAAATGGAAATATAAATGAAAAGAAAAGGACAAAATAAATCCACTCTTATGCATATAAAATTGCAAGGATTAGTAGAGAAAATGATATATATATGAAATGTGAAATTCATATATATACATATATATATGAATGAAACTTAAATATGTACTTATAAACATGATCACACATAGAAATGTAATATATATCTTACAGAGTTTCTCACTTTCTATGAAAGCATAATTAAACACTACAAACTTTTATAATACACTGAAAGTGTCAGTCAATACAAAAATAATCTATTCTGTAAACACTATTAAGAAAATTGAATATTTATATTCATTTTGTTTATTATGAAAAAAATAAGTTTCATACAAATTTAACATTTGAATATAAATAAGGCTAAACTTTGAAATAATGAAAGGCAAACAATTTTATAGCTTCTGGTACAAGCCATATTTTGTTAAATGAGATATAGAAGATACTTAAAATGTATTCTGGGAAATGACAGGTATATATGTAGAAAAGGAAACACATATAATATTATTTTTAAACATAGTTTAAATAGTAAAATAGTTGAGTTTTCTGAAATGTCACAAAAACAGAAGTTTTCATTAATGTGGAGTTCAATTTATTGTAATCTCTTTGGTATGAAATTTGACAGTATTCAATTTAATGACTCATACATTCAAGCCTGGAGACAAAAGAAGTCTACATATAAGAAACCCTCTAAAGAAGCATTAGCTAACCCCCCTACAGATTTACAGAAAGGAGGAAGAATGTTTCGTTTGTCTAAGTAGTGGAAAATCAGTGTGAGAGAGAAATATGCACCAGGAGCAGAAGTAGTAAGGAAAATTAGTGTTCAGTTCTTGGTCTTTGTTTTTAATTGAAGGAATCCTTAAACTAACAGAATTATGTCTGACTCGTTATTAGGTATTGTTCATCTTACAGTTCCTAAGAAAACCACTATTAAAAAAAGTTAGAAAACTGCAAACCTGGGAACTCATCATTCATGTGATTGTGAAGACTGCTAACTGTATACTGGTCCACCTATTTTCCTGCTTTTCACCTTGGGATGAGTATGGATGCTCTACTCTGAAAGCACCATTTATTTTCCTTTAACTAAAAATCTAATAATAGCACTTCTCTTGATCTCATCTTTGGTCATTGACTCCTTAGTCTCCTTCTTAGAATGGGATTGGACAGATCGATTGAGAAAAGAGCAATTAGGGTGTGCAGTTCATCTACACAACAACTAATGTGTGCTATAGAGCAGGTGTGCAGCATGAACGTCAAGGAAAGCAAGTTTCTTCTCTGTAGTGCTTTAGTGGTTTCACCCAGCAATGCTTCCCTGTGAATGACACACAGCAGATTCCCTGCAGCTCAGGCTTTTGCTGTCTCTGACAGACTGCATCAAGCAATTTGTTGGCATCCTTACCTGCTGTTTGTTGAAGTCTGTTTTCCTGATGAGAGACCTAATGTCAAAAGATCTGCCACACTACCTTCCTGTGCACTCCTCTATCAGCAAGTATATGCAAAACATTTAGCATTTGATGTGATGAAATGTTGCTAGTTCATTGGTCGAAATAAAGATTTATTCCTCCGGGCGTTGGTGGCACATGCCTTTCATCCCAGCACTCGGAGGCAGAGGCAGGCAGAACTCTGTGAGTTCGAGGTCAGCCTGTGAATTCGAGGCCCGCATGGTCTACAAAGCGAGTTCCAGGATAGCCTCCAAAAACAATACAGAGAAATCCTGTCTCAAAAAAGCAAAATTAAACAAACAAAAAAAGTGTAAAAAACAAAAAAGATTTATTCCTCCTTAGTGTCATACTCTAAGACAGTAGTGGTTAGTGTTGTAAAGTTAAGAGGACCTGAAATCACCTAGAAGACAAGTCTACAGGCTCAGCTATGAGGGCCTATATAAATCACACTAACCTTTTATTAATTGAGGTGGAAAGACATGTCGTGTAGGAGACTAGCAGCATTCCATGGGATTGTGCCTTTGACTACATATGGATGCAGAAGGTACCTGAGCAACAGCTTCTGTCTTAGTATATCTTTGATTATTGGATGCAATATGACTAGCTGCCACAAGCTCCTACTGTCAAGGCTACTCCACCATGATTCTCTATACCCTAACCCAGTGAGTCAGGAATAAGACCTTTTTCCTTAAATTGCTTTTGTTAAGTTACTTAATCAAAGCAACAAGATTAAGTATAAAGACAGACTCTGATTGAATTGGGTTAAGATAACACATAGTTCTAAATGATTTATTTTATTTCATATATAAAGCAATAAAATAGGTGTTTAATTAATGAGTCATAAAACAGACGATTTCAATAATATTTTATTATGATAGACAAATTATATAACTGTATGAGTTTTTCTGCAATTTTCTCTTTTCTTAAATATAACTGAAGTATTTGTCAAATATGTTAGTGTTGGTTAAAAAATATTTGAAAAGCATGCCTTGCTAGGTGTATATAGTCCTAATTTTCAATATATTGTATTTCTTGTAATTGTATTTGAAAAGAACTGACAACAGAAGGTAAAGAACAATGTGCTAAATTAGAGGAGAGGGAAAATAATTGGAGGAGGAAATCTGTAAAGACAACAAAGAGAAATGAGATCATTACTGAAACTAGTGAGAGACTATGTTGTGAAGAAAATGCTGTCATCTCCCATTCTTCTGGGGCTGTAAGCTAGGAAAGGTGAGAGTTTAACTCTGTTGGTTGCATATGTGCATTTCTGGAAGCTATTGTTTAGCTCAGTTCAACTTTCTTTTCATTATAATGCATTTCTTCTACAATTCTTGCTGAAATTCATCTAAACCAGTCCAACAGAGGTCAGTTTCCTAGTAACCAGCATGTGTAAATAGGTACGCTTTTCTGGTGAAACAAAAGTGAATGTCTTTTATTTTAAGATGCACTGTCCATAAATAAAGACCACCTACCCTTCCATAATTGGAAGGTCAAATAGAATGATTTGTTGCTGTTGTTTTACCAATTTCATGTAATATTGATAGCTATTATTTTCTTATATTATGCGAAAGGCCTCTTTGTTCATTGTAGAGAACACAATGCTTCTGGCATGTGTCTTAGTATTTCATGCTTGTTTTCCCTAAGTGTAGTAATCATCATTAAATATTATTTTAAGCATGCTGGGCTGGTTTTCCATATTGATCTATGGTTATCTAATGAGCTAGGTTTGAAAAATGACTACATTCAGTTTCAGTATAACTTACTTATCACTTCTCACATATTGACTCTCATTACCTCACATAATGGTTATGGATAATCACTTTGTATGTGCATTGTATTTTAAATTTCTTTCTTACTATGCTTTAAGAAGAAAATCTTCCTGCATATTTATAAAATCAATGTTCTCAAAAGGTTTAAAATTTATCTGCTACACCTAGAGATGTAAGATTTTTAAATTTTTCAGATATGTGAAAGATGACATGAGTTTTGTATTGATAGTTTTCCTATCTGAATAAAATTTTGGGAATTATAAAACATAAATCACTTACTAAGATGAAGTATATGAGTACATTATTAACCTTGTGTTCTTATTTTGAATAACTGATGTCTTCAACATTTTTCCTTAAAGGTAAGGTAGAAAAAAAGCTATTAAAAACAATATTTAGCATTAAAGCATAGGAGAAATCAACAGAGTTTTTTTAAAGTTAATTTCTGATGCTTTATGTAATCAGAAAATACCAATTATCATTCCTAAACTGTAAGTTGATTTGAAAGATGTAATTTGTAGTTTCTCTGAGAGAGCATGGAAGAAAAATAATAATAGTTCCTTACTTTACATGAAGGTAGTTTATTGGTCAAATGTTTTTTGAATGCTTAAAATTTTATTATTTATATTTTGTTACTGAATAATCATACTTTACAGGCAATTTTGAAAAATACAGGAAATGTTGATTAAAATGAATAAGTGAAAGTGTCAAAAATATCTCTGAAGTATTACTATTGATTTTGTTTATTTTTAAGACATATCTACTTTCAATTGGAAATCATTTTTGATTATTTTAGTACATAAGAGAAATAATTCATGGGCACAATATTATGATGGCAAAATTGCTGATTGCCTACCCATCCTCACTAAGAGAAAGATACAGAGTAGGAACTTCTTTTCAGTGGATATCATTCAACAAATCTGTCCTTTGGTGTAAGTGATTTAAACACAGTGCTTGGAATTTAATGTTTATTGCTGAAAGAAGCATTTGCTAAGAATTTTCTGGGTTTATATTAAAGTCTGAATATCCTCAAACCCCACTGATGACTATAGCAAGTCACAAGGTTTACAACACAATAAAGGGACTCAGAAAGAAATTAGAGAATCAGAACCTTTTATTGTAACCACAAGCAATATAAAATATCTGGGGTAACTCTAACCAAACATGTAAAAGAACTTTATGACAAGAAATTTGAGTCATTAAAGAAAGAAATTAAAGAAGATACCAGAAAATGGATATATGTCCCATGCTCTTGGATGAGTAAGACAATCTTTTTTTTTTATTTTATTTTCCAGTTTAAATTTAGATAAGAAACAAGGTTGCTTCACAAGTCAGTTCCAGGTCCCTCTCCCTTTCCCTCCCCTTCTCCCATGCCCTCTCCCCAACCCCCCCCGTTATCTCCTCCTTCCCCCAGGGAGGGTGAGGCCCTCCATGGGGGTGTCCATAGTCTGTCATTTCATATAGGGCAGGGCCTAGGCCCTTCCCCAAGAATTCAGGGTGAGAGTACACCTCACAATCTTACCAAAAGCAATCTACAGGTCAATGCAATCTTTATCAAAATCCCAGTAAAATTCTACACAGACCTTGAAAAGACAATACTCAACTTTATAGGGAAAAACAAAAGACCCTGGATTGATAACAAAAACATCCCTGTACAATAAAGGAACTTCTTTACTTCTTTTTCTTGTTCTTGTTCTTTTTTTTTTTTTCTTTTTTTGGTTTTATGAGACAGGGTTTCTCTGTATTGTTTTGGATGCTGTCAGTCCAGCTCAACCTCAAATTCACAGCGATCAGCCTGCCTCTGCCTCCCAAGTGCTGGTATTGAAGACGTGCACCACCACTGCCCGGCATAAAGAAACTTCTATAGGCATCACCATCCTTGACTTCAAGCTCTACTATAGAGCTATAGTAATAAAAACAGCTTGGAATTGGCATAAAAACAGAGGGTGACCAATGGATTCGAATTGGAGACCCTGATATTAACCCACACACATATGAACATCTGATCTTTGGCAAAGAAGCTAAAACTACACAATGGAACAAAAACAAAGCATCTTCAACAAATGGTGCTGGCATAACTGGATGCTGACATTTAGAAGAATGTAGACACATTCATATCTATTGCCATGCACAAAACTTAAGTGTAAATGGATCAACACCTCAACATAATTCCAGCCACAATGAACCTTTAGAAGAGAAAGTGGGAGGTACCCTTGAATGAATTGTCATAGGAGACTACTTCCTGAGCATAATGCCAGTAGCATGGACACTGAGATTGACAATTAATGAATGGGACCTCCAGAAACTGAGAAGTTTCTGTAAGGCAGAAGACAGTCAACGAGACAGTCAAAAAGACAAAATGGCATCTCATAGAATGGGAGAAGATCTTCATCAACACTACTTCAGACAGAGGGCTGATCTCCAAAATATACACAGAACTCAAAGAGCTAGTCACTAAAACACCAAATAATTCAATTTAAAAGTGGGGTACAAAACTAAATAAAGAATTCTCAATAGAATTCTTATGTGGCTGAAAAACACATAAGAAAGTGTTCAACATCCTTAACCATTAGGGAAACACAAATCAAATCAGCTCTGAGATATCACCTTGTACCAGTCAGAATGGCTATAATCAAAAATATCAATAACAGTTTATTCTGGAAAGGAATGGAGAAAGGGGAATGCTTCTCCATTGTTGGTAGGATTTGTACAGACACTTTGTAAATAAGTATGGTGATTTCTCTGGAAAGTGGGAATTAGTCTACCTCAAGACACAGCAGTTCCTCTCTTTGGCATATACACAAAGGATGTACATTCATACAACACGGATATCTATTCAGCTATGTTCATAGCAGCATTATTTGTAATAGTTAGAAACTGGTAGCAACCTAGATGCTCCTCGACTTAAGGATGAACAGAGAAAATGTGATACAATTACACAATGGAGTACTACTCAGTGGAGAAAAACAATGGAACCTTGAAATTTGCAGACAAATGGATGGAACTAGAAGAAACTTGCCTAAGTGAGGTAACCCAGGCACAGGAGCAGAGACATTGTATGTTCTCACATATATATGGATATTAGACATAGATAAAAGGATTTCCCTCCTACAGTCCACACTGCCAGAGAAGCTAGGAAACAAGAAGAACCCTAAGAGAGACATACACGTTCCCCCTGTGAAGTGGAAAGTGACAAGAGCCCCTGAACAAATTTGGAGCATTGGGTAGTGTAGAGGGAGGTAGGAGAAAGAGAAGGGTGAAAGAGAAAGGGGGAGAAGAATATAAGGGATCCAGAAAATTGAATGGGGGAGAGGAAAAGAGGAGAGCAAGAAAAGAGACACATCAATAGAGGAAGCCACTATAGATTTAAAGAAAAATCTGACAGTAGGGAATTGTACAGAGATCCACAAGGATGACCCCAACTAGGAATGTAAGCAGTAGTAGAGATTCTACATTAATTCTCTTTCTCCTATAATAAAAATAATGACTGACTTAAAATGCTATCCTAGAGCCTTCATCCAGTAGCTGATAGAAGTAGAAGCAAAGAACCACAGCTAAGCACTGAGCAAACTTCTGGAATCCAGTTTAAGAGAGGAAGGAATGATGGACAAAGGGGTCAAGACCATGGTAGGAAAACCCACAGAAACAGCTGACCTGTTCAAGTGGGAACTCATGGACCCCAGTCTGACAGCTGGGGAACCAATATAAGATCAAACCCAGCACCCTGAATGTGGCTGTCAGCTAGGAGCACTGGGAAGTCTGTGGAGCCTCTGGAAGTGGAACCAGGATGTATCACTAATGCAGAAATGGTTTTTGGGAACCCATTTTCCATGGAGGGAAACTCTCTTAGCCTAGATACACAGGGGAAGGCCTAGGCCCTTCCCCAAATGACTTGACAAATTTGATGATCCCTCATGGAAGTCCTCACTCTCCCTGGGGATAGGATGGGGGAGTCAGTGAGGGAGATGGTAGGATGGGAGTGATAGGGAACTGGTATTTCTATGTAAAATAAGGCTGCTTTCAATTTAAATAAAATTTATAAAAAAAAGACTCTGGGTGTATGTTTGTTGACTTAACAGACTATGGAAATAACGGCAAGAAGAAAGAAATGCTATAGAGCTGTAATGTATTTACCACGTCCCTTGACAGGTATCTCATAGCTTGACTGTTGGTAAAATTTGAACTCAGTTAGTGACTAAGCTGTAGGGAATATGGAGCTATCTTTTAGGTTACTGCAAACTTTAAAAGTTTAGGGTTACTCATGTGCTTGCTCATCTTTATCACAAATTTTCAGTTTATTGGACAAGAAGAAGATAATCAAGATTTATATAAAATAACGAAGAAAATCCAAATGATTCTTTTGTGTGCTCCAAAGCCTCTTGAGAAATTTGACTCTTCACAGAAGATAATTTCTAAGAAGTTTCAAATGAAGCATGTTTTTAATAAGAAAAATGAGCGTTATGGACTTATAAATTAGAATTGTAATGTTATATAATTCATAAAATCCTAAAGATAAATGCTCTACATAGTGGTGATAATAACTAGTAGCTGTAACAGATATAAAATATGTGGAGCATTGCACAGAGGGCTTTGACAACATTTATGTAAGTTTCCTCACTCTTTCTACACAACTCTTTGAGGTTAGATCAGACATTAATTTCATCTTTTTTTATTTTGGTTTTTAGGGATAGGGTTTCTCTGTATTGCTTTGGAGGTTGTCCTGGAACTCACTCTGCAGACCAGGTTGGCCTTGAACTCACAGAGATCCTCCTGCTTCTGCCTTCTGAGTGCTGGGATTAAAGGCATGTGCCACCAATGCCTGGCTTCAGACATTAATTTCTAACATAGATTATAAGACTCAACAGTGAAACAGTTAAGCACTTGAAAAATCAAACACCTTTTTCAGAGATTAGGGATTTGCAGCAAGAAACTGGAAAGCCCAGCATCTGACATTTAATGTTTGATACACTATACTAGTTCTCAGAGTTATAGTTAACAGTGAGAAAATGATTCTGATATTTGTATGACTGTCTTTAGAAAATTCTTTTTGCAGTTTTTCAGTCACTGTGTATTCTTACTTTCTTTCTTTCTTTACTTTTTGAGACTGGGTTTCTCTGTATAGTTTGGTATGTTCTGGAACTCTCACTGTAGATCACATCTGAATGCAGGGTTTAAAGGCAAATGCCTCCATTGTTCGCTGAATTTTAAGCCAGCTTCTGCCCCATTTTCTATGACTGATTTTTTCCTAACAACAGCATCATTTATTCTATTACTAATAAAACCTTCTATACCTATAGATATTTTAGTTTATCTTTTGATTAACAATTGACAATTGAACAATACAGCAGAACATGTTTATATTATTTGATAGAAGATTCAACAATAATAGAATAATGTAATTCATTGTGTTTTCCTTTGAGTTTTTTTAAATAATTTTATTCTGATTGCAGATTTCCTTACTTCCCCTCCTCCCAGTTCCCTTCCTACCTGTCCTCTCCTCAGATCCACTTCTCATCCATTTATTTTGAAGAAAAAAGAGTAGGGCCTCGGGGTTATTAACATAACATGGCATAACACATTAAAATAACACTAGGAAGAAATCCTCAGCAAGGTTGTCCAGGTGATCTCTAGGAAGGAAAGCGTCCCAATCATAGTCAAAAAGTCAGAAATGCCTTCTCCCTGCTCTTAGGGTCTAACAAGAACACCAACCATGCAACTATAATTCATATACAGGGACTTAGCTCAGATCCATATAGGCTACATCATTGCTGTTTCAGTCTCTCTGAGCCCCTAAGAACTCTGATTAGTTGATTTTGTGGATGATTTTCTCTGTGGTGTCCTCAACCACACTAGGTCCTAGAAGCACCGGCTCCTTCTTAGGTGTTCCAAGATCTCTACATAATATTTTGCAGTGGTTCTTTGCATTCGCTTACATGATTGCTAGATGATGTCTCTCTGATGATAACTGTATACAGCCGACTATCATTAGAATCATACTTTTCTGTTTTTCTCCTTTCTTTTCTTTTTTGGCAATTATATTTAGTTCTATTCTGAGTCTCCAGTTTCTGGCCATACATACAGTGTTAGACATGGGGTCACTCTTGTTTTGTGGGCCTCAAGTTAGGCCAGTCATTAGTTGGCCACTTCTGTAAGTTCTATGCCTCTGCTATGCCAGCATGTCTTACAGGCAGGGCAAATTGTAGGTTTAAACTTTTGTGCCTGGGTTGCTGTCCCAGTCCCACTGTTGGGAGCCTTGGCTGATTAGGAATCTCCTGGAATATACATGATTGACCCTAGTGAAGTCTCCTAATAATGGGGAATACAGAGCCCAATAGAACAGTTATACGGAGAATAACACTTCAAGTCAGACTTACCCTCACACAACAGGAATGTTGCAAAGTGTGGTATTTTTCCCCAACAAATTCTACCAACCAACCACACTCATTATTCAATCATTGAACTTCTTTATATTACTTTGATAGTATCCTTAATTGGAAATTGTCTATCCTACATTGTATATTCTAACTAATTACATAATTTCTTTCCTTGCGAAAATTTGAGGCTTATATTTTGATAATAAAATGAGATAGGTCTTCTTTTCATATTTAAGACCACTTCTAATTCAAATTTACTCAGACAACAGCTTCATATTCTTTTACTTTACTGGGTATACATTGTCAGTGTTGTTCATGTATATCAAAGAATGGAAAGATACCTCATCAGGTAAATCTCTTGAAATGAGCCTGCGATCCCATTTATAAACACATAAGATGAAAGGACAGAACCATTTCCCACAAAATCCAAATTCATTCCATCATACAGGCATTCACATATATACACATACATATACACAAAAATAAATATAAGAAAGAAAAGAAAAATATATATTATAGCATCTTCTGCAACTATGTTTTGTAAACTTCAGTGCTATATGCTATGGATCATAATAGACAGAAAATATTGAGGGAAGAATAAATGAAATGTCCACAAATTAAAAAGAGTAAGTCGCTACAAGAAGCACTTATATGAGAAAAATTGAACATGTTTCCTTTTGTAGCTATCACTAATTTAACACAACAGGGTATGTTAATGAGATGTTTAAAATTGAGTTTATTACAGAAATATGTATACGTATATACATAAGAACAATTAAAGAAGAAGAAGACCTGAATAAGGAATACAGGTGCTTCCATGGATGAGTTTGGGGAAAAGAAAAGAGGAGGGGAAGGGATACAATTATAATTTCAAAAATGTCAACATTAAACCAAGAAATCCATTGTTTAGCTCTAATATGATTTAGGTAATTAGGTGATGCTGTGAAAAATAGTTTCAATAGTATGGAAGCAGCATAACTAATATATACAATAAGTTTATCCTCACAAAATTAGAGTAGAAAGAGTGAAAAAGTTTACAATGAGCATTCTTCTTTGAGAAAGTGTAGCAATCTCATCATTGGCATAGAAATGAAATTCTCTGTGAATATTGAGGACCAAGCCTTCATATCTGTATCTTTCTTTCTGTCACATAGCTATCTTTTTTATAATCTCTTTCTTCAACCTGATGCCAAGATACAATTATATTAGAAATTGTTTTATATCTTTATAAGTGAAAAATGAAAAAGATAATTCTACTGCTGTCAAAGGGAAACATAGCAGCAGCATCTTTTTCAAATCTCTACAGAATAAAATGTAGCAGCGGGAGGGTTGCCTCTGTGAGAAGAATGAACAAATCTCTAGGATCCTACACCCTCCCCCCACTGTACAGTGTTACTAAAGGCTTCATTTCAACAGTACTTCTGGCACACTTTTTGTCCCCAATAGTAGTGAGTGAGTACTTACAACTCTTTGAAGATTATATTTGTTTGCTTTTTTGTGTGGATGGATGTTAGTTTCGTTTTTTAGTGAACACTGTAAGAATTTATGTGATATATTGTTTAAGAGGTAAACATATTAAGATTATCACTACAAGTGCTTATTTTTCAAAATGAAATAAATGGTTATGATTAAATAGTGAAATACAGATTATAGCATTTGAAAATTTCTATTTGAGGATAACCTAAAATTATGTGAAGCAATATAGTAGTCCAAAAACAAATGAGAAGTAATTATTTGGGAGCTTTGAAAGGAGACTACCTGCACATACACTTTACAATACCTCATTCAGTAGAATTTGCCTTCCAGAGTATGCTAAGTAGCTTTCCTGTAAAATTATTCCTCCAACATTATAAAAAAGTATGATCCTTAGAACTCAATAATATGCACCTTTCAAAAGAAAATTAAATCTTTATCCAGAAAAGACCTTTGGTCCCAGAAATGACAAGAATTAGGTCCTGTGGCTGAGGTGACAGGCACACTACAATGAGCAAGTATGTAGTAGAGACACAGAAATAAAAAAAGCAGAGCATATGTGCTCTGTGGAGAGAGGTAGCACTACAGAAGCCACAGTAGAGAGGAGTAGGTACATGTGAGAGGCTGGCACCACCATCTGAGGCCGTGGCGATATCCAGATCTGTGCTGTCATCAAGTTTACTGTCCTGAGTGAAGGTCCTGCTGAAGCCAGGGTCTGTGTTGACGTCCATGTCCCATGTTACCATCCAAGGCCATTTGGATGTCCATGGTGTGGACTGACTTCTGAAGCCATGTTGATTTCTGTGGTACTTGCTGCCAGGGACCATACTGAAGTGAATGGCCTGTGTTGCCACCTGAGACAATGGTAGTGCATAGGCCTGTGCTGCCACTGAAGATCTTTTCTGGGTCCATGGTCCTACTGCAGCCAGGGGCCTTGTTCATGGTGTGTTTTATCACCAGAAACCATGTGAAAGCGGTGCTCCCATTTACTGTAAAAAGCAGGAGAGGCTACTTTTGCAAAAATATCAATCGTTGTACACAGCTGAGAAAGAGGGACATGGAAGGCTTCTGTGTCAACCCCTCCACTAAATCCCAAACCACAGAAAAGGTAATAGACAAAACAAGAACTCTTCAAAGAGAACTCTTAAAAAATTGATGGCTTCTGGTGGGTGGGAGTGGTGTAAGGGAAGAACTCAGTTCTACTTAAGGGACAGGCCACTAAGAGATTTAACATGCTCCATGTTATATAGATAACATAAATTGGACTTTTTAAAACTTACTTTATTTTATCTTTATTTAATTATAAATTGGACTTGATTCAACTTATTTTAGTTTTATTTAGTTTTTATCTTTGAGGGGCTGGAGGTCGCCAGGGTAAGGACAGACAAGGAAGGACTGGAAAGTGAGTGTGAAATGCCCAAAGAATCAATAAAATTATAAATGGAAAATGGCTCATAAATGGAGAATGTTGGCAAACTGAGGGCATGTCTTCAGCAACAGGATTGGCTCCATGTAGCACCCTTGTCTCTCTGTATCCTCTTGCACAGAAGGTGATTTGACTCTGCCCCATCACATTCTTACCCGCACAATGACCATGAGTGAAAACAGTTCCTAACTCTCCTAACATTTTTTTACCCACTGGTATGCCACAGTGAAGAGCATCTAATACAGAAAATTAGCTCCAGAGAAGTGAAGTAATTCCTGTGACTAAGCCTGGCAACATGATTCTGGATATCGGAATTGGTCTATGGGAGTTGGAAGACAGAAGATGCAGATTATGTATGCTTATTAATTGTGGGAAACTGTCTTTGCACTACTGCAGTCAGTGTCAAGCTTCGCAGCCCGTGCTTTGTACCTGAGAGGGTTAGTGCAGACAAAAGAAAGGCTATCTGAAGACAGTAAAGGAAAATACTGAGGCATAGGATAGTCTCAGGAGGGAAGATTCAGTCAATACTAAATGTCTTGAGTTTATTTTTCACCACTCTTATATACCTTAACCAAAAAGGGGGATGTGGTATCAAGTATACTCAACAGACTTTTCTTCCTCATTTCTCCAAGGATTCAGTAACCACACCATAGATTCAACTTCTTGTTACCTGGCCTTGAGGGTCAGGAGTAACCAGACCTCAGACCAGGTCTGCTGTATTTAGACAAGACACTCCAGGCCAAGATGGAGCATCCTACTGAAGTCAGACCTTTGATCTTTAGGTCTTAGGACTTACTAAGGACTGTTTCTGTACTCTCTGACCTTGAGCCAAGATGGAGTGTAGGGATCTTTATGGGCACTGACAAATAATGGTTGCAAAGACAGACTGATGGATAATTTTGGTGGGAACTCAGAAGATCAGAATTCCTAGACAAATTAGGGTCTTGAAGACTATATTTGGGATTAAGGTGAAAAGGAAATTTCCACTGAAAACTGGACACTCTGTGCTTCATTCTGGCATAGCTTACTGGTGTTCTGCTTCTCACTAGAACAGGAAGGTAAAATTTAAAAGTTTCATGCTAATGAAATTGGTAGAGACATTGCTAAAACAGGCTACCATTCAGGATAATCTGGATATTACTGCCTCCTTTTAGCCAAGCTCATCTTGTGATCTTGGTGCAAAGTCAAGTGGAAAAAAATGATTGAAAATTTTATACTTTGCAAAGAAAATTTGTGTTTAATGTTGATGAAAAGTCATTGGAACCATTTAAAAGCAGCTACAAATTTTTGGCCATAGTGTGTTAGTTAAAGCAATTTAAGACCACCAGAGGAACTCACTAAACCCACTTTAAAAAGACAGGTAGAAAGAAGAATTTCAACTTCTTTCTAATATTTAGCTTTGTCTCTCGTGCTTCCACTAGCACATAAACACACAGGGAGTGTTTGTTCATAATACTGAGGAGCTACACACTCAAATATTTATTTATTCATGGTCCTTAAGCTATTTTTCACACCTGTGTTCTTCATAAAATATCTGATCACTCTTGCCTGCTTTGTTCTATATCTATGGATTCTCATGAAATTGATTCCACATGTCATATGTGTTCCCTGGGGGACTGACAGGTTATACAAGGCAAACAAATGAAAGGAAATTGATGACAAGCATGGGATTGTCATTGTAAGTGCCAGAACCAAGAGTTGCAAGAATTATGAATCCAGGTTAACAAACTGTGAACACAACTGAAGGAAGACAGTTCACCTACTTCATCTACTTCAGCATTTTGTGATCTTTTCCTGGTAACTATTTCTTAAACATTCTAAAGAGTTCTATTTCATGGGATAATATGAACCCCTGCTTTTAATATGAAATTGCTGAACCTCCAATCCCTAGACCCAGGCGATCTAGTCTCTTGAGGAGACATACAACACTTTGCATTAAAGCTTCTCACCTGCCTTTAGCAATGAATGTACTTTGGTGTGTTTAAACGGTTTAATACAATTTCACAGTATCTTGTCCATCTAGCATCTTCATATGGGATACCAAACCAGATGGCTATGATCAAATATTGATATGATTACTTGTGGGACTTCCCATGAAACTGGCATTGTTATTAGAGGCTAGCTTCTGTGACTCAACTTGTCCATCTTTTATATCTTCTGCTTGGAGTACACTTTGATGATAAACAAGTTTTACTATTGCATTTTGAAACCTAATTTCCACTTTTCATGTGAGACACATTTTTGAAAAAAAATTACCTCATTGAATTTCCAATTAAAGAAAAGCAGAGGGAAAAAAGATAAAGTAATTTTCCCTACAAATTTGCTTAAGCATGTTCTGATGGTTAGCAGAGGATCATTCTTAACATTTCTAGAATGCTCTTAATAATAGCACACTTTTGATTTACTTGGAATAGAAATTAATTGCCAACACTGAACTTTGAAGTTACTGGGGAAATCTAGATGGAAGGATGATACGAGGTACTGCAGAATCTGGGCCAGAAAGTAGTAGTGCCCAGGTATAAAATTAAGTAATATTTCTGCTTAAGGTGAGTCTAGGTCACTTATTCCTTGACTTAACTTGCTTAATTGCTGTTTTTAATGAAGTAAATGATTCAGATTTAGCCTAATACTCTGCTGAGAATTCCCCAAAAGAGTTGAGAAAGAGAAGACTTTTTGTAATGGTGAAGGGAAAGAAAGAATATAGTGGTAAATAAAGCAGCCAAGTACAGTATGTCTGGAAACTTGAGATAAAGTGTACTAGGCCACTGGAAAGAAATCAGAATTAAGTTCAAGCACTACACTTACTGCTGACTATGTGTGTTGAATTCCTCTTCCCAGAAATGGACAGACGGATTCTACGGAACAAATTTACTGGAGCAGTCTGAATTCCTAAACTACATCTGACCCAACCCAATATTAAATAATGTTGATTCATATAGACTTTTGCATGTTGTAACTATGAAAAATTATCATTTCTACTACTTTAAACCAGAAGGCAGGACACACACACACATATATTACACTTTCTCCACACTCATTTCTACTTGTAGCAGCTAGGCATTCTGGTAAATTTTAGTAATGTCCAGAGGCTCCTACATTACATTTTCTCTAAAAGACCATGGGTTTTACCAGTGAAGGTGTTGCCTCATAACTGTATGCTCTTCTTTAGTCATTTAATGTGCATTTATATTACAGCCTTCAGAATTAAACATACACTTTTAATTTATTTTACAATGTAAGCTTCAAAATTTTGTCATGATTGGTTGCTAACAATTTTATTCTCATATATTTCAAGTAATTTTCTCAAAGCCCAGATTCTGTGATAAAGCACCTGGAGGATCCTAAAATGAAATCATATCATTCATTCTTCCTCTAAAATGTTGGCTTCTTCCCCCTATGGAAGCTCTTATGATTATAGCATATGCTAGACCATCATTTGGTTGAGTGCATATTCTTTGCAGGCACTGCTAAATATTGAGAACAGAGTTTAAAATTCAATTTTGAAACAGTAACTGAAAAATAAAATCATTCATTCAGTAGAGAGTAGTAATTTGCTATTGTCTCAGACCATAGGCACTAAGTTCACAAAGAATATAGCTACTTTTTCCGTGCTCATTGACCCAAACTGCAGAATATTAGAGACCTTAACTTTCCCATTCCATTCAATGTTTTAAAAATCAGGGAATATTATGAAGCCTGATGTTTGGTGAACAAAATCAAGTAATGTACAATGTGGTATCTACTAATACTCTCTTCATTTAGAATGTCTTCTCAGAGAGGAATATTAAAATGAAGTTCGTAGATAATAATTAATGAATACTATCCATGCCAGAGTTAGCTAGTAGGCATATAATAAGCTTCATTTTCTTATCAAAGTCAATTATTAAGATAAATTCTAATTCCCTTCCTTTTTAGCAATATTATAAAAAGTGTAATTTTTGGCATAATTAGCTTTCTTTCTATGTAGCATTAAGTACACAGAATTTAGGCTTTGGAAAGAGCACTGAAGTAGAGCTGCAGACAGATTTGAAGTTAAGGAGATATTAAGTAGAAACATACTGTGGTCAGAATAGTGGTGATAAAGAAGAGGAAAATATTAAAAATTGTTTAGAACGTAACATTAGAAGAATTATTGATTTTCATGAAGGACATTTAAGAGTAGATACATTTGTAGATAGAGAAATACATTTAAGTATAAGAGAATATTTGGCTTGTTTAGTCTGTCAGGACATTGTAAACAACTAGTTTGTCTTAACACATATTTAAAGTAATTTTTGAATACTAATATGTGCTATGTCTATCAATCGGTTAAAAGTATGTAAGATTGTTCATATATGTTTACATATGGGAATATTAAGTGGAAGAATAACATAATCTGGTAATTTTTCTTTACACATACACAAAACAACTAATGGCTAAGTATTTTAATTAATTGTGAGTAATATTCCTCTTTCAGAGTCATACTATTTTTAGTGCTGGGATTCACTAACTCCATTAGTATTTACGATGGTCATGTGGTCTAATTTTGGCATTGCTACTTTTTTAACTATTTCTTTTTAAAATTAATTTATTATATTTATATTCGTACCACATTTCTCCCTCCCTCTTTTCCTCCCCCTGACCATGCCTTCTGCTCCCCCAATGAACTCTTCCTATATTTCTGTACAGAAAGGGCAGGCACCCCACGTGAACCAACAAACCATGGCATATCAAGTTTCAGTAACACTAAGCAACTCCAGTTGCAATAAGGTTGGGAAAGACAAATAGTATGAGGAATATGTTCCTGAGAGCCAGTCAAACATTAGTAACAGGCTCTTCTCCCCTTGTTAGGAGACACACAAGTTAACCAAGCAACACAACTGTCACATATATGCAGAGGGCTTCCTACAAGAAGGTGCCCCTTTTGTTGTTTCAGACTCTGTATTTCTATGAGCCAGTTTCATTGTATCTGTGGATATTTGTGATGTCCTCGTCCCCTGAAGCTGCTACAATCCCTCCTTCTTCTCTTCAGGAGTAGTCTAAAACCTTGAGGTGATGTTTGATTCTCGGTCTCTGCACCTGTTTCCATCAGTTAAGGGTTTAAATCTCTCTGATAGTAATTAGGGCAGTTAGCCATCTGATCAAAGGTGGGGGTCAGTTCAGGGTTTATGTCCAATATTGCTAGGAGTCTTAGCTATGATTATCCTTGTAGATTTGCAGTAGTTTCCCTTGCTCAGTTTTTTATCTGATATAAAAATGCCCTCCTATTCTTCCAGTAATCTCTTTCAGTACTCTCCAACTGAATCTGCCCCCTAACCATATCCCTCAGGTTCCCTTCCTCATCTGCTCACAGTGCATCTAGGAGACCTTATCTATATCCCCTTGCCAGGGAGATCCATCTGCCCATACCTCTTGCATCTTTTTTAACCTAGCCTATCTGGGTTTGTGAATTATAGCATGGTTACCTTTACTTTATAGTTAATATTCTCATAGTAGTAAGCACAATCCATGTTTGCCTTTCTGAGTCTAGGCTACCTCCCTCAGGATGATATTTCTAGTTTCATTCATTTGCCTTCAAATTTCCTGATGCTGTGGTTTTTTTACAGCTGAGTAATACTCCATTGTGTAAAGATATAGAACTAACAAGAGAATTCTCAACAGGGGAATCTCAAATGGCAGAAAAATATCTAAAGGAATGTTCAAAATCTTTTGCCATCAATTCAAAATGATTCTGAGATTACATTTTATAACTGTCAGAATAATGAAGATCAAAAACACAAATGACAGTTTATGTTAGAAACAATGTGGAGCAAGGGAAACACTCCTCCATGACTTGTTGGTATGCAAACTTATGCATCCATTTTAGAAAAAAACGGCAATTTCTCAGAAAATCTTGGATAATTCTACCTAAAAACCCAGCTGTATCACTGATGGACCTGTATCCAAATGATGCACACTCATACCATAAGAACACTTTCTCAACTCTGTTCCAAACTGAAGACATGAAGACATAGTGCTTAAACAGTAGCTAAATGATTAATATCCTGATCCACAGGCAGGGGAAAAGAAAAAGACAATGGAAGAGGTGGCACACCTCTTCCAAAAAGGCTTCACCTCTTAATCGTTCCAAATGGTTCCAGAACCTGGAAACTAAGCATTAAATTATATGAGCCTATGGGCCCATTCTTATTCAAACCATCCCAACTATGACTTTTTTATTTTTAAACAATCTTTTTTAAATTTTACATACCAATCCCAAATCCTACTTCCTCCCCTCCTCACACTTTTCCCACCTTTCCCCCATTCTACCCCAAGTCCCCTTATCAGAGAGGATGAGGCCTCCCTTGAAGAGTCAACAAAATCTGTCACATCATATTAAGGCAGAATAAAGACCTCCCTTCTGTATCTAGGCTGAACAAATATCTCTAAAAAGGGAATGGGCTGCCAAAGGCCAATTCATGCACTAGGGATAAATCCAGGTCCCACAGTCAGTGGCTCCATACGCTGCCGAAACCACACAACTGTCACCACATTCAGAGGGCCTAGTTTGGTCCTCTGCAGATTCACCAGTTGTCAGACCAGAGCAGTGAACTCCCACTAGCACAGATCACTTGTTTCTGTGGGTTTCCTCATGGTCTTCAACTCTGAGATATCATCTTATACCTGTCAAGATAACTAAGATGAAAATAAAAATGACAGCTTACTCTAGAGTGGATGTGGAGCAAAAGAAACACTCCCCCATTGCTGGTGAGAGTGAAAACTTGTACAGCTGCTTTGGAAATCAGTATGGAGGTTTCTCAGAAAAATGGGAATCCATCTATCCCAAGACCCAGCAATACCACTTCAGCTTATAACCAAAGGTTGCACACTCATACTCAAGGACTATGAAAATACTCAGCTATTTTCTTAGTAGCATTATTCATAATATATTATTCATTAGTAGCTGGAACCTGAAAACCACCTAGATGTCCCTCAACCAAAGAATGGGTGAAGAAAATGTGGTTCATTTACACAATGGAGTACTACTCAGTAGTAAAAAACAATGGCATCTTGTAATTTGTATGAAAATGGATGAAACTAGTAAAAAAAGTCTGGAGTCAGGTAATCCAGACCCAGAAAGACAAACACAGTGTATATACACTCATAAGTATATTTTAGACATATGTGGATCCCTCTGAGAATGAGAAATAGCCAAGATCCTCTGAGTAAATCTGCAGTGTGAGAGGGAAGGAGGTGGAAGCAGAGGGGGGAGGATGAGAACATGAGGGAATGGGATGATCAGGTTGGGGGAAGGACAGACAGGGAGGGCAAGGAAAGTGATATTGTCATAGAGGGAGTCATTATGGGATTAGCAAGAACCTGGCACTAGGGAAATACCCAGGAATGCATGAGGATGACCCTAGCTAAGACTCTAAGCAATAGTGGAGAGGGTTCCTGAACTGGCCTTCCCCTATAATCAGATTGATGACTACTTTAATTTTTATCATAGAACCTTCATCCAGTAACTAATAGAAGCAGATGCAGAGATCTACAGACAAGCACTGAGCTGAGCTCCTGAATTCCACTTGAAGACAGGGAGGAGCGATAATATGAGCAAATGCGTCAAGACTATGCATGGAAGTCTTATAATTCAGTTTGTCATTCTATACAATATCCATTCTGTATAAACTGGAATATCAGTGTATTTTTATTCATATTCTCAAAATTATTGTAGGCAGAGTGAAGGGCTCTAGTAGGTCACAGCAGAGGAATCATGACTCTGGAAGTCCTGACTCTTCCTCTATTCCTTCTTCCTTCCTACACTGCTAGATTATATTATAAAGCTAGCCACTAAGGTCTGTTCCCTTATTTATCCACTTTGTCCTTCTGAGGCTTACAACCAAGGTCCAGTGGTCAATGTATTGAGATCCAGCAATCAAAAGCCCTTCTTTGTCTACCCTAATTAACATGACCAATCAAAGCAAACACTGGGTTTTCCTTTTCCCTTCTTAAACTGCCATTTGCCTATGGGCAAGGAGTTTCTCCTCTCTATCCAGTGGCAAGTTTTTGTTGCTCTGGGACAAATATCCTTTACCCCTCTCTTTTGTTTCTTTTCTCTTCTTCCTCATCATTTATCTCCCGTCTTTGCTCTTATTCCTTGCCCTTTGCTCCTCTGAAGCAAATAAATCTCTATTGTCCTGAGAACTTGGTCTTGTAGTGTCTTTTGCCAATTCTGGTCTTCTGCATTGAACATTTCAATATATGTAATTTTTTTATAATTTCATAATAAAGTGTTGTATGTAGAGGTATAACCCTTCTTACATCTTCGCTCCCAAATCCCCTTTTAAATTCCATCATAATTTTACAGTGATATCAACACGTGTGATTTTTTAAAGAATAGAAAATTGAGGACAGTATCTGAGGAGCATATAATTTCTTCCACCATTTTGACAGAAAAAATATGGAAAACATTGAAATAAACATAGACAACACATAATATGAAAATAACTTTGTTGTATATGTGCCTTTATCAAACTTAACATGGGGGCACCTATAGCTCCCTCAGCTTTCAGAAGCTGTATATTTTACAAACATCTTAGAAAATACTGAGTCTTTCAATACACCTGCATTACGATAATTATGGCATTGCCCTCCTCACCAGTAGTTCTTACCCAGTAGTTTGGCTATTGTTTACTTCTTCTGCACTCATATATTGCATCCCTCCCCAAGTTTTCCCTCCCTCCACTCCTCCAAGTTCCCAGCATATACTTTCTGTTTCCACCAGATCCAGCACTCTTCCATTTTCCTTTAAAACTGAGCAGGCATCCCAGGGATATCAGCCAAACATGATATAGTATGGCCTGGAAATGCTGCTCTGAAGCAGGCTCTAAGGGATCTTTCCCTTTCAAGAACAGGCTTAAGGAACTTTACCAGCCCACCTTTAAGACCACAAGATGCCTCTGTGAGGTGAATATAAGGAAATGTGACTAAATCAAAATTTGAAAATTGTCTGATCTTTCATCTTATACATGTTCATTTGTCATCCAGGATACTAGTAGCTCATTAAAGCTGTGTATAGAGGTTGTGGGGCAAGAGGGAACAGACCAAAGCTTTAATGTCTCTGAGCCAAGATGTCTATCCAGTCAGCCTGCAGAAATGATATACTCTTGGTGATTTACATTTAAATCTCTCACTTTGGGCAAGCTTCTTTCAATATAGCCCAAACACACTAATTATGTTCACTAAAATTAGAATCTTTAATAGAAAAATAGCAAGGAAAGGCCATGAGTACCTGAGATCTTAAAATTATAATTTGCATTCCAGTGGGAGACGTGTATGAAAAGAGTTATCTTAATTTAATCCTCAGTTAGGGGTCCCGTTTTAAAAGCAGAAAAGCAACAGTGAAATCAGCTCTCTCTAAGCAATAATAATTTCTAATACCACTAGATTATAAGGTAATAACACTTTGCAAGCTCATCAAAATTTATGCTTACATTCAAGTTTAATTGCCACAAACCATTAGCTGATCACATTTTAGTTGACAAATATGTGTTCAACAATAGTGTAAATGGGCTATAACATATTTAGTATGTAAATGGTGGAATTTTCTTTGCAAATTATTTTTTCTTTGAAAAGGAAGAAAACAGTATGTAGTTTAATGTTTCTCCAATGTCTCATTCTAAAATTATTTTTCAGTAGAAAAAAATATCTTGGACATAAGAGGAAAAGAGGTAAATTATCCAAATTTTCTATGCCATAGGTTTTTTACTCCTGCCCCCACACAGTTATTCAGAATTATCAATAGAGGAGTCTAAACTGGGTGATAGGCAATTAAGAAAGTGCTCAACATCCTTAGCCATCAGGGAAATGCAAATCAAACTACTCTGAGATACCATCTTACTCCTGGCAGGATCATAAACACCAATGACAGTTTATGGTGGAGAGAATGTAGAGAAAGGGGAACACTCCTCCACTGCTGGTGGGAGTGCCAACTTGTACAGGCACTTTGGAAATCAGTGTGGAGATTCCTCAGGAAAATGGGAATCAGTCTACCTCAAGATCCAGCAATTCTACTCTTAGTCATTTACCCAAAATATGCACATCCATGCAACAAGGACATCTGTTCAACTCTGCACGTAGCAGCACTATTTGTAATAGCAAGAACCTGGAAGCAAGCTAGATGCATCTTAACCATAGAATGGATGGTACATTTACACAATGGACTACTGTAGGGTGAAATTCGGTACTCCACCATTAGCCATGTGGCATATTAGAGGTGCATATAGATGAGGTAATAACCACACCCACTTTAGGCATTACTAAAGACATATACGGATGTAGACAGTGAACTACATTACTAGCCAGGCCCACCTTTGGGAATGGTTAGGGGCATGCACAGAGGAAGGAATACAAGACTAAGCAGCATAACCTCTGGCCCTCTTTTTGGCTTCCAATTTGGCAGCGGAAAAATACTTGGCTCATCCTGGTTGCTTGTTTTTCCCTTGTGAGTAATTTATGTAATAAACACTTACTTATACTCAACAAGTGTGCCATTTATCATTGCAGCATCAGACTACTACTCAGCAGAATGAATTCTTAAAATTGAAATTTGAAGGCAAATGGATGGAACTAGAAGAACCCATCCTGAGTGGGGTGCCCCTTTCACAAAATGACAAACATGATACGTACTCACTCATGTATGGATTTCAGACATAAAGCAAAGGATCACAACCCTACAATCAACACCATTAGAGAAGCTAGGAAAAAAGGTGGACCTGAAAAGAGACTTATGTGGTCCCTCATGGAAGGGAAAAGGGACAAGATCTCCTGAGTAAATTAGGAGCATGGGGGAAGGGGAGTTGTAGTTGGGAGAAAGAAAAGGAGAAAGAGGAGGGGAGAGGAGTATATGAAGGGGCAGGAAGGTTGAATCGGGGAAGAAGAAAAGAGAGCAGGATGAGAGATATCATAATATAGGTTTAAAGAGTAATATGGCTTTAGGGAAATGTCCAGAGATCTACAAGGATGACACCAACTAACTATGTAAGCAATAGTAGAGAGGCTACCTTAAATGTCCTTTTCCAATAATGAGATTGATGACTTCTTATATGCCACCCTAGAGCCTTCATCCAGTAGATGATGGAAGCAGAAGCAGACACCCACAGCTAAACACTGAACTGAACTCCTGAAATCCAGTTTCAGAGAGGGAGGAGTGATGAGCAAAGGGGTCAAGACCATGTTGGAGAAACCCAGAGAAACAGCTGACCTGAAAATGGAGGAGTTATGGACCCTAAACTGATAGCTGGGAAACCAGCCCTGATAGTGGTTGCTAATTAGGAGGTTTGGGCAATCTATGAAGCCTCTGGCAGTGGATCAATATGTATCCCTAGTATACCAATGGGCATTGGGAGCCCACTCCACAAAGAGGGATACTCTCTCAGATTAGACACATGGGGGAGCGCCTATGCCCTTCAACAAATGATATGACAGACTTTGAAGATTCCCATGGAAGGCCTCATCCTCCCTGGGAAACGGAAAAGGGATGGGATAGGGGGTTAGTGTGTGGCAGGTTAGGAGGGGAGAGAGGGGGAACTGGGATTGACATGTAAAACAACCTTTTTTTCAAATTTAAATAAAAAATATGAAAAAGTTCAAAATTAAGTCAAGTGCCTATGGTTTTCCTCCTCTCCAGCTCAAGCTGAATTATGAACCTTCAAGTTTATTAATCTCAGTTCAAGAAAACAGAAGATGGGCTAGAGTGATGGCTCAGCCATTAAAGCCTAGACTCACAACCAAAAATATAAAAGAATCCAGAAGATACAAGCTGTCAGGAAACAGCTGCTTTTCATTGAATAACAAGAAACAGAGGTGGGGTAGAGAAGGCAGCAATGTCTTCCCTACTCTGTTGGTGTTATTAGATTTCCCTTACAGTCATTGCACTTCCTGTGCCAGTACTTCATTGCAACTCCATAACTAAGATGATAACTCATTGAAGTGATGTTGCTAGCTCTTCCTTTCCTTCCAATTTTTAAAAATCCTAGGATGATAATGACCTACCCCTTTTCTCATCGTCTTGAGTTCTTCTTGTGATATCTAGTTCTTACAATAGCTTTTCTTATATTAGTTATAATATTTTTTAAAAATATAGACAAAAATGGGGCTATGTGGTGATATCTTGCTTGTCCAAATAAAGCCTGTCTCAAGGTCAGAGATTAGAGCTTGTCACTAGCTAACCACAGAGGACTGTAGGTCTGTACAGATAGACAGGAATTGAGATAGCTGGACAGAAACAGAATATATGCAGGAAGAACCTGTTCTCTTGTCTCCTGACATGCTAAGGAAGTAAGATATGGCTGTGGCTTGCTGCTTCTTCTCTCTGATCTCTCAGACAAGCTTTACTTGTACAAACAATTATCACCACAGTTTCTCAGTGATTATTGCTTCTATACTTTAATCATTCCTTCAATACAGCACATTTTATGTATTGTGTAGGAGTGAGAAACACTGCTTCTATCAGAAATAACCAAATTAATAATAATCAAATGTGTCTCAAAATTTTATTTCATGCCCTTTGGGGGACAAAATCCTGTCACCTTCTACTGTAGTGTAGAAAAACTGTCAAGAGACAAATATGACCCATTAAATTATTTTCTTTGAGTTATATTTATTTCAAGAATGGGAGTTTAATCTCCATTCCTGTCATAGAGTAATTAATTTTAAAAACATGAAAATATCAATGATGTTATAAAGGCATAACTAATTGTTATTGGAAATTTATATAAAATCAATTAAGAAGTTTTATTTTTACAAATGCATGGAAACAGTTCGTAAAAGACTATGAAATAATAATTAAAACTAATTAATTTGTGAATAGTATCAAATGGTATTTGCAAATAAAAGTCAATAATGTACAATATGTTTGACAAGCATATGGATGAATGTAAATTAAGTTAAAACATTTTTAAGAATCAGCTAGCAAGTTAGTTTGTTCACCATCCATGATAAACATAGGATAAAATGCTACTTATAGTTATCATCATCTAAGAAGAGTTTCAATTTCATATTAATTCTAAGAGAAATATATTTAGTCACTTAAACAAATTAAAAAGCTAATATTTGTATCACATTATTCTTAATGCTTTAAGAAAGTAAACTACTTTGCAATTAATTCTCTCTAAAATTATAAATTAATCCTTCAATTACTAGTTCATCTGCTCTCAACCCTTGAGAATTGTACAATGTTAATTCAGCTAATTGTAGCAGGTTTGAATTTCTATTTCATATCATTTAAATCCCAGTCCAGTTATTTTTTTCAAGCATAATATCTTTCCCAGCTTTTAAGCTATCTGGTAGAAAACATTGTATCATGTCATACACTACTAAGAGATGCAAGATATGGTGAGGGGACTTCTTTTACGTGTTCATAGTCAACAAATAATGGCCAAGGTGGAATGCAATATACAAATAATTCTTATATGTCTATAGGAACCTTTGCCCTTATTGTTAATGTTGTATTGAAAACGACACTTATAAAAGAATATCTCTTCCATTTCCAAGTTCACATTCAGATGTATCAAAACAGAAATAATTTCACCATAGCTTTTTTAGAACAAGAATATATAAATACAAATTATATAACCTAGTTAATCTACTAGTTTAGGTGTTTTCCTTGCATCACTATAAAGATGAAAATAGAATGTCTTGAGAATGTTCAAGGTAGAAATTAAACTCCAGGTAGACAAAATATATACCTGTTAGATTTCCTGAATAACATTAAATTTATTATATTAAATATAGCTCAGTATAGGCTGATACTCAATACTGGTTAATTTCAATGTGAATACTGTGCAATTTTTTATAGTTATAGAAAACAGTAAATTAGTGTGCCATTAGGCCTACAATCATGTAGAAATTAAGTGCAGCTAAAAAAGAATATCAGAGGGAAACATCAGTAACATGTATTAAACATGTGAATTTTCCTCAGTAGTAGAACCTTTTTTAATCAAAATGGCATTTTATTGGTATCACAAAGATTTTATGTATAAACAATTAATGAATATTTAATAAGAGCACAGACATAGAATTGTTTCCCCTAATACTATATTATTACTCTATTGCCATTATATAAATACCATTACAAGGATGCTGTCAAAAACAGGAATATCCAACACTCCTATTGAGCAGATGACAAAGGGTAAACTCATATAAGTCCTCAAATCAAGTATACAATATTATAATTCATGAAATACTATTATCTTCTTGTGTACATTTCTTTATGTATCTGAAGTATCTTTAAGTTTCAAAATAAATATTTGATTTGTTATTTTTTGTCTCATTTGAAATCAAAACAGTTTGGAGGATGTTTACTTTTGAAGATTGTTGGTTTTTAGGTTTTAATATTAATTTTGCTCTTACACATTGATTTCAGACAAACCAAACCAAACCAAACACCCTTAAAATTCTGTTCTATGTACTACGTCACACATACTTGCTCACCAATGTTGACTGCTTCCATATTCACCATAACTAGGAAGAGAAAAACAAGGCAAATATCCTTCCACAAAAGAGTGGGTAATACAAATATTGCACATATACAGATTGGAATAGCTTTTACCTTCAAGGAAAAAATAAATTATAAAATTTTCAAGTAAAAGCATAAAACTAAAAAAAATATATTGGTGGCATTTAAGGTAGTCATCAATCTCATTATAGGGGAAGGGAATTTAAAGTGACCTCTCCACTATTGCTTAGATTCTTAGTTGCGGTCATACTTTTGGATCCCTGGATATTTTCCTAGCGCCAGATTTGTCTTTAAACCTATAATAGCTCCCTTCTTGCTCTCCTTCTCTGTGCTTTCCCCTGATCTTTCATGTTCTCCTTCACGCTCCCTTTCTGTCCTTTGCTTTATCCTAGTTTCCTCCTCACTCCCCGCCTCGGTGCTCCCAATTTTTTCAGGAGATCTTGTCCCTTTTTCCTTCTCCAAGGGACTATGTTTATCTCTCTTAAGGTCCTCCTTGTTTCCTACCTTCTCTAGGGTTGTGGATTATAGGCTGGTAATTCTTTGCTCTATTTCTAATATCCACTTATGAGTGAATACATTCCATGGTTTTCTTTCTTGGTCACAGTTATCTCATTCAGTATGGTTTCTTCTAGTTCTATCCATTAGCCTGCAAATTTCAATATTTTTTGTTTTTTTTCCTGCTGAGTAGTATTCCATTGTGTAAATGTACCACATTTGTTTTATCCATTCATTTTTTGAGGAGCATCTAGGTTGCTTCAAAGTTCTAGCTATTACAGAAAATGCTGCTATGAGTATATTTGAACAGATGACTTTGTGGTATGAATGTGCATCTTTCACCTACTAGCTGATGGAATCAGAAGCAGAGATCAACGCTTAAAAACTGAGCCAAACTCCTGGAATCCATTTGTAGAGAGGGAAGAGTGATGAGCAAAGCTGTCAAGACCATGCTGGGAAAACCCACAGAAACAGCTAGCCTGAGCAAGCTGGAGCCCAAGGACACCAGTCTGACAGCTAGGGAGCCAGCATAGAACCAAACCAGGCCTCCTGAACATGGGTGTCAGTTGAGAGGACAGGGCAGTCTATGGAGCCACTGGCAATGGAACATGTATTTATCCCTAGTGCATGGACATTGGTAGCCCATTCCCTATGGATGGATACTCTCTTAGTGTATATACATGGGGGAGGGCCTAGGCCCTGCCCTAAATGATATGACAGACTTTGATGGCCCCTCATGGGAGACCTCACCCTCCCAGGTAAATGGATTGGGGTGGGATAGGGAGTTGGTGGGGGCATGGTAGGGCAGTAGGGAAATGAGATTTGTGTGTAAAATAATAATTTTTAATTTAAATTTAAAAATCATATTATATTATTTTACATTTTTGGTCTCAAACTCACAGAGATACGCCTGCCTCTGCCTCCCAAGTACTGGAAGTAGAGGTGTACACCACCACTGCCTGGCCTGCAATGATATTATTTTATATTTACCTCTAATTATCTACAATGTGTGTAAGTACATATAGTGTGTATGAGTGTTGAAATTAAGTCAGTTGAGTTGGCAACGCTCCCCATAAGAACTACTTGTAAAAATATGAAAGAAAATAATAATAGCAGTACCAGATACAAGAAACCTCCTTTTGAATGACTAACAGAGTAGTCCAAATGACTTCCAAAGCAACACACAGTATTGACATAGTTCTTAGTTGCCTCTTGGGAATAGAGATTGGGTGCCTATTGCTAAAGACAACATGTTCTTTGAGCCTAGGATTCAGATGATTCTAGATAGCCTGGATTTGAATGCTTCTTTCTTATGGTTTAGCATCCATGATATAAAAGTAGTATACCAGTATCAAAGTGGGCTAAGCAATTCTATAATCCTGCCTAGGTACAGCATCTATGAACCATGATAATTACACTTATGGCAAGATATTCATAAAGGTTCAATAAGCAGCAATCACATTTCAACTGCAGCCAACAGCTTTTTAGTTAGACTTAAGGCTCATTGAATAGAAGGGAAATCATGCCTGGAACTGGAAATCTAGCCAGCTTCCTAGAGCTATCAAAGTCATGGACCTTAGGAAAGTGTCTACTGCCACCACTCTGCTAGAAAAAAGCATGCCTTACTACATTCTAAATCTTATCTTTATACACCCAAATACATTTATGTAATACCCACCATCAAAGAAGTCTCTTTCCAGCCAAAGGAGAAAATTATAGAAGACCAAACTGGACACACAATGTAGAGATCCACATTTTATGGAAAGCCCAGTCCCAGTGGATACATATATATCTCAGCTTCTGTATCTATGGCTTTGGGAACATGAAAAAAGAGGTTTGGAAAGACTGTAAGTGTCAGAAAAATCAGGAAGTCTCTGGTGAACTAGTCTCTCTTAGAAATGGGTACATAGGTAAGACTAGAAAAATGGCAACATCCATGGGCGTGTTAAGCTGAAATGGGAGATTCCCACAGGGTCCAAGTTCTAGGCAAGAAACTACAGGCAAATGACAATTTCTGGGAGAAGGAGAATTAGCCTGTCTTGGGCATGTGTCCTGTTATTACTGGATGATTTTCAATGTCTAATTGTCAGTATAAACATGTAAAGAACAAAATAGATGTAGCCAATTATATTTATTGTGTGTTGTGTATATATACATGTTATATTTTTATACATGTATACGAATATTTGTGAGCACATTCATACATATATTAAATTGTATATATTTGTGAAGACACATATGTATTTGTGTATAACTAATAATAAAATAATAATACTATCAATTTGACAATGGAAGAGTACGGGAGGCATTAAAGGACAGTAGCTAGGAGTAGCTGGACAGGAGGCAAGGGAGAGGGAAAATGAAGTAATTCTATTTCAACTACAATCATTTTTAAAAAAATACTGCCCCATACTGTAGCAGAAGAGCTTGTTGAGAAAGAAGCTAGTAGTGATACCAGAGACCATTAAAACTCATACAAATGATGCCAGCAAGGTTTGCACAGCAGCAGTGCTACATTCAATTATAAGTAATAGCAGCACTGCAAGTGCATGCCCTGGGCTTTCAGTTGATTAAATATCGTAACTACACAGGATCTAGTACAGAGACATCAGAGAAGAATTCCCAGCTTTTACCTAGAAACCAAAGCTCTATCATTTACTTGCTAATTGGTGTTACATTGTGCAACAATACCATGAACAGAAAGGCAATACACAGGCTCCCTGCTGTACTGCTAAAATGCTATGCATCTATTATCAGCTGGCTAAATTACCAGTAGTTTGTTCACCATCTCATCTAGTTGAAATAATGCTGGGACACAGCAGGGAGTGAATGGGACAAATCTGCAGATTGATAAATGATTCAGTTCTTGGGTATCTGAGTTATATCTCACAACCTTCACAATTCTAACTTTCCTCCCTATAAATGATTAATAAGGGAAGCTAATTAAATGCAATTTGGTTTGTGATGACATATAGATGTGAGATTTTATAATTAAATTATATGTGAATTATTTTGTGCTAAGTATATATTATACACAAGTCAAAATAAAGGTTGAGCATTGCCAATATTTATATTGAGTTGCAATGTAAGAATTCTGGGGCTTGTTCAGAGAAAATTTTAACAAGAAATAGTTGGACTATATTCAGCTTCTGTCACTCCCATAAACTTCATGGCATACAACTTTGTCTCTAATTTATACAAGAGAAAAATGACACCATTATAATTAACACTACAGATAGGTGCACAATATGCCAAAATTTCCACATCTAACCTTCACTTGGATCTCATTTGACCATGATATTATTCACAAGTATGTCAAAATGTGTGCATTGTATAAAATAGATTTTTCCGTTTACATCAAGGTATGTTTCTAAGTTTGTACACATTTCATTATATGACAAATAAGCACCAACAGTGTAATTGCCTCCAGCCATAACTCAGGGATTATGTAGATAACTAAAGTAAGTGACTGTTCAAACTTTTATGATAATCCATTGTTATTGATCTGAAAACCTTTTTTTGTCAAATATTGATAGTTGGAATTAGTTTTTATGATTCAGAAAATCCTATTTGTGAGTTCAGCTATATTGACTCTTTATCTGCAAGGCATAAGAGCATTTTCTTGCATACCAAGTAATCTGTGTTGGAAGCATTTTTCCTTACCAAAATCTGTGAAATTAAATTTTATAAGTTTTAGAATTAAGCTGTTAAATACAGCAACAGTCAGCTGTATGAGGCTATTTAAATTTAACTACAATTAATGAAATTTAACATTTACTTCCTTAGATTTACCAGCCACATTTCATATAATGTAGCAGCCAAGTGACTATTAGTCACCAAAATGAATGTTATTATATGCTCATGTTTATAAAAAGTTATAGTTTATAAACTGAACAGCTTACAATACATTGAAGAAGTTGTGCAACATTTCATGTCAGTTGTATTTGAAACAATGATTCATATCTTCACATGAATTTTAAATACATGATACTTATGATTCAGAATGTAGAAACATTAAAATAATATAGTTAATATATTAAATAATCAATTTGATAAGACAAAATCAAATGCAACTTGAATAGGAAGAATTATTTTGATTGGCTGCTAGAAACATAAATATATTTGAGGAAAGTATTTGTGAGTTTAGAGATGAACAGTTTCATCTTTATTCCTAAAACTGAAACAGAGAATAAAATTTGAAAGTCATCATTCTCATGGACATCATCTGCATTATTATCTCAAAATGATTAATAATAAAGTAATGTTATTGCACTACTTGTATAAATAGAAGGACAGAGAGATAGACAGTATCAGAAGAAAGATTAGAAGAATGAAAAAAGATTGCCAGAAATAATATGCAACACAAAGTCATTTTCAAACCAATCTAAGAAGGAAAAAGAAAGAGTAGAGGATAGTGCCCGAGGGAAGACAACTCTATTGAGAAAAAAAATCAGATTTATACAGGGACACTGCTGAGGATCCAAATAAACAGTCACTGTGGTATTACTGAAGCTACCTAAAGGTATCAAATAATTTCATTTCTAAATTATAAATATTGCAGCTTAATAGGCATGAAGAACTATAAATATTGCTTCTCATAAAAAAATACTAGAATTCTCAAAGTTAAGGGGACAATGTGCCTAACACAGAAAGGTCATGACTTTGCAGTGCATGGGGTATTTAACTGTAGAATAAACATTGTTCTAATAGCAATGAACCAAAAGAGCAATGCAGGAATGGAGACAAGGATCTCTGTGTAGTTTTTAAAGCATGAACAACACTGACAAAGTACCCACAGATATAGAGAATATTGCCAGTAGATGCATATTGGATTTTCTGGCCTATAGTAAGAATTACAACATGAGAAGTTGACAAATATGACCTAGAATAACACATCAATAAAAATGGTGGCAAACTGTGACAAATGTTAAATTGTAAATATTAAAGTTTAGACATTAAAAGTGTTTTGTACCATCACAGAAAACAAAGATGAAACCAAACTACTGGAGGATTCGAAGATAGGGGATGATGCAAACATAACATTAAATTAGGAAAAGATTAAACATGAGAAGAAAATATTCATATACCTACTATTTTATTTAGGTTACTATGACACTCAGGATGAAAATAAGATCAGTTCACAGTGGAGTACTTTCAGAAGAACTAATACACATGAATTTAAGTTCCTCAAGGGAGGTCAGAAAAATATGTCAGGAAGTAATGACTGTAAGTTTTGCATATACAAAAGATTTCCATAACCCCCAACCAAAACAGAAGCAAATGACACCATAACCAAATCAGCCTATACTTTCGGGAAGGAAACTTATTTAAAGAAAGCCGAAAAAAACCCTCATCTTAGATGCTAAAAAAATAGGTATATTATATAGAAGCAAATTTTATTTTCCATTTAAAATGCACAAGGAGTTCATAATGTCTTGAAAAGAAAAAGGGAGGCTGATCAGAATTCTCTATTGAAGATATTTTCTCTAAATAGCAGAATAAGGAATTCTATACACAAAAGGAAAGATTTGCATCTTAAAATATCCACAACAATAGAACTGATGACATTCCACAGGAAGAAGAAAGAACAAAGACCAGAAGGAGAGCTACTGAAAGGGGGACTGACTCAGCAAGAACAATCTTGACCCTGTGACAGCCAGCATTTCACTTAATGTGAAAGTAAACTGGGCATGAATTAGATTTAAATTTCATAAAGAAAAGGATGGAAGTATAAGAAAAAGTAAAACACATAAAATATTCACAGCCTGGGTTTCACAAAGTGTTCTTGTACATAATACAATATTAAGCTAAAGTAACAAATCAATATTAACAACTAAAATGAGTGATTTCATAAAATGTGTTAAGAATATTGTCTGAATAGCAGGATTAAGGGGATCACACAAATCTTTATTAAGTTATTTTAAATACAAAGCAATTGAGCGTATTCATACACTGTAAAAAACCTGTCATAAATTCTAATAGGTTAAACAAATCCAGTGCCAGAAGGAAGGCAATATAGTAGCTTTCTCATTGTCTGTTGCAATACATTCGATGCCATCGTGTGATTGGTAAAATATAGGCAGAGAGAAAGTAAATGACATTTCTTGGATTCTTCAGTGCAATGGGCAAACCACCAACCTCAGCTCTGGAAGGTACCTTCAGAGCAATGCCCCGAAAATCAAACAAAACCAAACACACAAACAAATCACCTTAAAATACATATTATAAAGATGAGCAGTGGCTGAGTGTGGGGCGTTGTGAAATAGAAAATCTCCTAAGACAGTCTTGCTGTGCTTCATAAGAAATTGACCCATACCTCCCCTGTCCTAAAACGCTCACAGTGTAATGTCCTCAGATCAGCAGGGGAGTGTTTACAACAGTCCAATTTCAGTTTCAGTCTCTTTCAGTCAATCCTTCACCTCACTTAGTCTGGCGACCCTCAGCTATAAAGCTGGAAGGAGTTGCCTTTTGCAGACCCTCTTGTCTGGTGCAAAGGAGCCCATGCATCCCAGGCACCATCTGCCTCGGGCCACTTTCCAAGCTTTGGCGGACAGGCTTACAACCAATCTTGGCATTATGCTTACCCTTGCTGTTTATGTGTCAGTAATAAATCCACTTCATATGACTTCTTTGGTGTGTTTTATCAGACTCAGAGAAAAGAAAGTGTACTCTGTGTAAGTGCTGCACAGAGGCGAGCACTTCTATGGGCATTGGTTCCAACAACTTCAACTATATCTTCTTCTGCCAGAAAGAAAAAATCAACCATTGGTTCCCAGAGTTTTTTCCATTAGAAAGTCCTATTTCCAAGGGATCCTGTGTGTGTGTGTGTGTGTGTGTGTGTGTGTGTGTGTGTGTGTGTGTGTGTGTGTGTGTGTGTGGGGGGCGATAGCCTGAGATGTACACCAGCTGAGTGAGTTAAGGTTCCTTCTGTTATAGAAGCCATTTGGGGAAATTACAATCAGGAAATGGGTACGCTTAAAGCTCACATCCTGAAGACACTCGAAAGATTGAAATCTATCTCAAAATCTATTTATCTGCATACCTCAACATCAGTAGATTTCTAGAGTGAGAAATTAAACCTGACAGAGCAATAGACATAAATTCGAGAAAGACCAAACTCAATAGGGAAGCTGAAAGGATGGACATTAGAACCGTCTAAAGAACCTATAAGAAAGTGAAGGAACACTAACAGCCAATTCTTTTCCTTTTAAACAGAAATGCCCACCATACACACACTTATTTTTCTGTTACAGAGCAAATGCTGGCTTTTCCCTCCAGAATTATAAAGTATATTATCTGAAAAGAAAATGCAATTATATGCTTGCTTTCCTTAAACAGTGACCTTGAAATTACTAGGGCATTCCACAAAGTATAGTAAGAATATATATATGATTGAGAGGTGCAGTGAGTAAATGTTCTCAGTGAAAGTGGAGGACTACAGTTTGGATTCCCAGAAGGGATCTGAGTAGCAGGGTGAGATATGGAAAAAGAAACAAGACATTGGCTATATTTCTGTATCAATCAAAAAGATACACATTAATCATACACATAGGTATTTAAGACAATATATACATATGCCATGACATAATATTTAAACTTTAGAGAATAAGAAACGAATATATCATTTCCTTCTTTTTGGAAATTGAAATAAAATTACATTATTATTCACCTTCCCTTTCCTTCCTCAGAGCCCCAAAGTACCAAACTTTGCTCGCTCACAGACTCATGGACCCTTTTATTTAATTTAACATATTAGTGTATTTGTATTAATTTTATATATAAACACAATGAGTTCATTCCATATAATGTTACTTGTATGCATATAACTTCAGGGCTGACCACTTGGTATTCAATAAAAATAAGTAACTCTTTCCTGGAAAACACTATTTCTCTTTCTCCCACCATTGCTTAGTTACCTACAGAACTTTCAAAAAATTTAATGTATTCTTTGAAAATTTCATATGTATATACAAATATGTTGATTACATCCAACTTCCCTTTCCCTGTGATCCCTTCAATACATGTTTCTCCCAGCTCCATTTCTTCTTTTTAAATTTAAATTTTCATTAGTTTGTTTATTTTTATTTTGTTTTGTTTTTACCACACAGATTTCACTTAGTATTTTAAATACACACATGGATGTGTTGTTATCCACTGTTACATGGGCAACTTACCATTAGCTACTTGGAAAGTAAAGCTGGTCTCTCTGGCCTAGCAGCAGCCTCTGGAAAATGGGCATCTGTATCTGCTCCCCAGTCTGTGCTGGAATTTAACCTAGTTTGATTTTGTGAAGGCCTTGTGAGGTAATGCCAGCTGCTGTGAGTTGGTGTGTGCACCATCAGTCATGCCATTTCCAGAAGATTGCATTTCATAGCATTCTTTCTGGAGAAGATTCTCCAGCTGTTACAGTCTTTCTGCCTTTGCTTCAGTGATGTTCCTGTGTTGAGCTATTCAGTCTAGGGCTGAACACTGTTGGAAATTGAATGGCAATGATTCCCCACTGTCCACTTCAGCACACACCAGGAAAATTGTATATTTAAATTGAATGACATGTGAATTTTCCCCCGAAAATGCTTTTTATTTATATACTTATTGATTTTGAGATTGCAATATGTAATTTCATCTTTCCTTTCTTCTCTTTAAAGCCTCCCTTATAAACCTCCTTGCTCTTTTACAAATTTATGACCTATTTTATCGTTAACTGCTGTTACATAAATGAAAGAATAAACCCCATTCATTTAGCGTAATATTGTTCATATGTAAGTTTTCAGGGATGAACATTTGGTATTGGAAAATCCATTGGTGTAAAACCTAAAGTAAGTAGTAGGTCAAACAAAACACCTTTCCCAAGGTAGAGCACGAATAACTATTTCAATGTGTCTTGGTAGAAAACCCTGAGCAGCAACAGTGCAGCACCTTAAAGCAGTGATGTTCCTCAAATAAAATTCTATGCCTTCCACCACTATCCTTCAAAAGAGAGGACAAAGATATTTACAGGGAAATTATGGATGAAAAAAAAACTACTAGTTACATGTCTACCTGGTAAATGGTAAATTTGCCATAAGAAAATATGTAAGAGAATCATGCAGTTAAACTATATAATGCTACTGGGAAACAAAAATAAATTTTGAAAACTTTATACAGAAAAACTGTAATTTATAATCCTATTTTTCTTAACTAATTATAACCCTGTGTTTTTTTATGAAATGTTATTAAACACTTTATTATTATGAGATGAAATAAACAACAGCAGTGACATAATTAATATTATACCATATGATGATCACTGACATGGAATATATATGTATATATATTCATACACATCAAATATGTGAGTATATCTATAGGAAACATGAAAATATTAAAAAATATATAATTTACAGGTTAAAGAGGAGATTAATATGATGACAAATGATCTATGGAAACCATATATGGCAGGAGAGTCTATTTAAATATCCCAAAAGGTATATGCCTAGCTGAATAAAGGTAGGAAAAGTCTTAAGAAAATTATATAACCATAAGTCAGTTGAAAAATTGCCTCCATCATATTCCCTCTGGGCAAGGGTGTAGGACTTGGTTTTGATTGGTGCTTGATATGGGAGGACTCATCCCACTCTGGGCAGTGCCAGCCTTGGACAGGTGGTTCTGTGTGTCTTCAAAAAGCATGCTGAGAGTGCCACAGAGAGTGAAGCACTACAGAGTAAATTAGAAGAAATTTTAATGGAACTCCTTATAGTGGGGACAAAAGAGCAAGGGAGGGTAAATATAATCAAAATGCATTATATACATGTACAAAAATGACACGATTAAACACATCATCATGATTACAACTAATAGTGATTAGCAAAACTATTTAAATTATTCAAATTTTAAGATAATCTGAGTAAAATAAAGTTTAGTATTTTGTGTTTTATTGCTTATTATGCATTAAATTAATGAAGAAATAACTTATGTGCAAGATTTTTTCAGTTGTACCAGGGTTATATCTTGGCTCACCCCAACATCCATTGTGATCTGCTGGATTGGGATAGGGTGGAGTGCAGGGAAGTCAGTCCTTCAGAACAGGGACTGCAGAATCTCCACGACAGAGGCCAGCTACAGGAAGGATGGCCAGGGAGAGTACCAGTCAAGGACCAGTGTTGATGGTGTATCAGAGACCAGGGCTTTGAACCAGACTTAAGGTTTCTTTGCTGTGAATGCTTGCCCATAGGAATGTATGGACAAAGGGGTTTAGTGCATGCCTCGCTGGGTCACACTGCAGCTTCCACGACGACGTTTCCCTTTCTCTCTCTCTCTTTTTCCTATTGTCTCTTAAGTGAAGAGAGAACAGCACAGAATAATGTAAAATTTTACTAAATTTGACTTAGATTAAAAAAAAAAAACCATTCATTTTTGCCGGGCAGTGGTGGCGCATGCCTTTAGTCCCAGTACTCAGAAGGCAAAGGCAGGTGGATTTCTATGAGTTCAAGACTAGCCTGGTACAAGAGCTAGTTCCAGGACAGCATCCAAAGCCACAGAGAAACCCTATCTCTAAAAACCAAAACAAAAAAAAATGAAAAAACACCTTTCTTTTTCAAAAATAATTTATTTATACGTGTGTGTCTGTCTGCATGCCACGTGTGCATGATTACTGGACTAATGTATGATTTAAAATACTGCTAGCCCTTCAGTAAAATACATAGCTATTGATAATTATTAAAATACATGAAATGGAATTAGAAGAGGAAAAAGACCAACAAAATAAGTGAGATACTATTGCTTTTAGCCCAGATAAAACCACTTTTTTCAAAAGATTTATTTTCATTTTTATTTACATGCTCCTGTCCCAGTACATACATATAAATTGTGGGTGGCAACTGACAGGGACCATAAGCAAGAGGCAGGTGCCCTGGAGGCTGAGTAGTTCTTCACTGTCAGGCAAGTATGCTCAAAAATTAACTCTAGAAGAACAGACAGTACTCTTAACCACTGAGCCATCTCTCCAGCTCTATACTCCTATTTTTAATATGCATGTGCACTATCTGTATTAAAGATAACATGAATGTATCTTGAATACCATAAATGAACCTATGAGTGAGGAAAGTTAAAATAAACACATAGAGGCAACGAAAGATCAGATTCAACCAGTCATTTCCTACCCATCTAGCAAATGCTATCATTAAGTCAAAGACATGAAATCACCCTGCCAATTCACGTCAGGAACTTCCCAAACACCTGGAAACTTTGCTTCTGGTTCACTACAGACCAGCTTCTGGTAGCATTGTAGCTGCTACTTAGCATTGTAATGACATGGTAAGGAAGACGCAAACTCTTGTTTCCCTGCTGATGTTGTAATCAATACACACCTGTTTTCTGCTGAGAAAACTGCAGCAGAAGATGTGGTGGCTTTTTAACCTGCAAGACAGTGACAGAGTATCATGCTGAAAACACATGAATCTGACAAACTTTCACATACTGTTTGCAAATTGAGCACTAGCAGTGGGATGCTGGCACATGTGCCTATTTTAGCGATGACAGATTTTGATGCCTCAGGTAAGTCAGTATCACTAATGAAGGGCAAGAGAAAATGCAGTCACAAGTCAGAACTACTCTTTTGCTATTCTTATATTTTTTTTACTGCTGTTATCTTTCAATTATAATAGCAAAGTTTTAAAACATTTCCTAAACATTTCACATTATTGGTCACTAGAGAGACACATATTGGTCAAGAGCCCCTGAATGTGGGTGTCAGTGAGGAGGCCTAGGTAATCTATTGAGCCTTGGGCAGTAGATCAGTACTCATCCCGAGTATACACACGGACTTTGGACTCTCATCCAACAATGTGAGATGCACTCTCACCCTGAACTCTTGGGGGAGGTTCTAGGCTATTCTTGTATTTTGTAAATATATTTTTACCTCTTAGGCCTTTCCTCTAAAATGTGTTCCAGTCAATAGCATATATGGATGTGATAAGTGGAGGGTAGATTAGATTTTTGCCTGAAATTTTTGCACTAACAAACATTCAAATTTCTGAGTAAGATTCAAAAATTGCTTCATCTTTTAAGTAGTCAACAATTTTTATATATTCAGTGTACCTGTTATTATTCCTTGGAATTATATTCATTGCCCATATTTTTACTATATTCCAAACTGTCATACAGTAGTTTCTTCTTGTTTTAGAATTACCAAATTTAAGAGAGCATAAGAGTCTGGGGGTCTGATCGAGCATAATTTGTAACTTGTTGAGAACAGCTTAAAGGAATATTTTCCTCCCTTGGTGTAGAAATTTTAAATCATTTTTGACATGATTTGATTGTTGCCATTTGAATGGAAATTATAGTGTATCTTTCACTAGTGGAGACATATACTTTAGTATCTATTTTTATCCATCAATAAATTTATTTATTCATTAAACAGTTTCTTTTTATGTATGATCATGAAAAATAATATTTCTAATTAAGAAATATTGTTGTAAAGAAAGGAAAAACAAAATCATTTGATTTGTTAAACATAATTGATTTATAACCAGGTATTGCCTAGAAACTATAATCTTGACCATTTTTTCCTAAAATAATACTCAGACATTTTTTTTCGCTAGTGTTCTCTGCTGTGTTTTTTTATTGCTAATTGGTCTCTCAGTAAATAGCTTAATGTAATTGTCATTTGTTCTGTTTATGCAATATTTTAAAACAATATTGTAGAATAAAATGATTTAAAATTCTACTTGAAATTAGAATTATGTAGTCTTTTACAGCAGGAAATTCTCGATGGTATTATCCATACAGAGAAAAAAAGCAAGCTGACAATAAAGATTATATTTTCTTTTGTTAAAGTAGTCTTCCTGTCTCCCAGAAGAGAAGGAAAGAACTCAGCATGTTTCTCCTGTCTGTGTCAGTTAATATAATACTTATTATTTATAATTTATACTTTACTATTTACCAATACCTATTGAATTATCTCTTATAATTGTTTATTCTTAAAAAGTTCATCTCTTGTGAACTTTGTCTGGGTTTGTCTTATGATATTTTGCTCCTTTGTTTGCAAATATGTTACAAAGGTATGCTGTTTCCTTATTACATGCACCTCAATAAAGCTAAGCCATTTTCTTCATAATTTTAAATAGGTTATTATTCCTTTGTTAACTAATAGATGATGATGTAGTTGATTTGCAGTTAAAGAACGATTTGCTTAAATGAGAATCATTATCAGAGAGTTTCCGTGGGTATTTATTCATATGTATTCAATCCAAGGACATGAATGATCATTTCAATCTCTAATCTCTTGCTCATGCCCTGGACGCATTAATTCAATGGAAAAAAGGGGGAGAGGGGAGACAATTCTATGCATAGATAAGTTTTGTATCTCTCATGTGTAGAATTCAAATTCACACCAATGTATCAAATCCTCCTTTCTCCAAAGACTTCAGTAATTAAATACGCCTTGATTGGAATTCAAGTATTATGAGATTGAACAAAGCAAAACAAGCAAAATTATCCTTTGTGCTTCTCTTGTGTGCATTCATTTTGATATATCTATCTAGCCAGTTAGCGCTCGACTTGTGTCTGGTCACTTCTACTTCCTTAGTTCCAGCTGTCATGGGATCTGCCTCTGCCAGTGTCTGCTCTACACCATCTGCCCTTGCTGACTGCCAGGATTCCCATCAGCTCTGACAAGCCTTGGGGACAATCTGTTTTATAGCTCTCCTGTGAAATCAGAGGTCCAATTAAGTGACCATCAAATAATTGGAATATTTCAGTGTCCCCAAATGGACAGTCATAATTCTACTTCATTTATTTTAAGGTGGTTTAGGGTTACAGAACTTATAATGATTAAAGTACTATAGTCAGTTTAATATAGCCTTGACAATAATTGAAAACTTCAAGCACACACAAAGTAGATCATCAGAGTAATGCTAATTACTGGAATGACCTTTGGCAAGGAATACCTAAAGAAATTGAATGTATAGCAAGGGAAACAGAAATATGAATGAATAACATGCTGATACTGACATCATGAAAAAATGCAGTGTAAGGAAGGATTTTAGAGAACCATTTGATTAAATGTTTGTGAAGCAAAACCTGTAATTCTCAATTTAAAAAAACTCACAATACTCTAGAGAATTTGAGTCTCTGAAACTTAGTGTTTTGACTGTGAGAGTTTGACTGTTATTATAATATTTAATGTATGTCTTTGGATAATATTGATGCACAGAATTTTACCAACCAATATAATTTTCATTGCATAGAGTAGCAAGAAGAGAACAGATTCCTCTACATTACATGGTATTTATCTAACCATATTCCTCTGTGAAATGGAGCTACAATGAACATATCCTAAACATTATTTATTATAGCATAATCATTATTTATTAGTTATTATAAGCTGAGATATAAACAATTAAAAATGTTAGTCTAAACCTAATAGTACTGAAATGACAAACAGTAGATAGATATGCTCCATAAGCTTGAAAGTCAGAAAATAAACTGAGTTCTTTTTCCTGCACCTGTCATCAATAAACTAGATTAAGGACAAGCAAATATTTGACTCATTTCCAAGATACTGCTTCAGTTTCTATCTCATCTAAAGCTGAACATTTTTAAGAGTTAAATTGGGATGATTTTTGTGCAAGAGATTATACTAACAATTCCAACTATTCGATGCCATTAATTGCAATTATTTAAAACCCTTCATAGGAAATAATCAAACTGAGGGCTGAAATCAATAAAGTAGAAACTAGGAAAACAATAAAAAGAATCAATGCAACGAAGAGTTGGTTCTTTGAGAAAATCAACAAGATAGACAAACCTTTGTCCAAACTTACCAAACAGCAGGGAGTGAACATGGAAATTAACAAAATCAGAAATGAAAAGGTGGACATAACAACGCACTATGAGGAAATCCAGAGAATCATCAGGTCATACTTTGAAAACCTGTATCACAAAATTCAAAAATTTAAAGGAAATGGATGACTTCCTGGATAGATATCACTTGCCAAAACTAAATCAAGATCAGACAAGCAACTTAAATTGACCTATACCCCCTATGGAAATAGAAGCAGTCATCAAAAGTCTCCCAACCAAAAAAAGTCCAGGTCCAGATGGCCTCAGTACAGAATTCTACCGGAAATTCAAAGAACAGCTTATACTAATTCTTCTCAAAGTATTCCACACAATAGAAGCAGAAGGGTCTTTGCCAAACTCTTTCTATGAGGCTTCAATAACTTTGATCCCCAAGCCACACAAAGATGCAACTAAGAAAGAGAACTTCAGACCAATATCCCTCATGAACACTGATGCAAAAATACTCAATAAAATACTGGCAAATCGGATCCAAGAACACATCAAAACAATCATTCACCACAATCAGGTAGGTTTCATCCCAGGGATGCAGGGATGATTCAACATACAAAAATCCATCAACATAATGCACCATATAAACAAGCTGAAAAACAAAAATCACATGATCATCTCACTAGATGCTGAAAAAGCCTTTGACAAAATCCAACACCCCTTCATGATAAGGTCTTGGAGAGATCTGGGATAACAGGGACATACTTAAACATAATAAAAGCTATATACAGTAAACCAACAGCCAACATCAAACTAAATGGACAGAAACTCAACGCAATTCCTCTAAAATCAGGAACAAAACAAGGCTGTCCACTCTCTCCATACTTTATCAACATTGTACTTGAAGTTCTAGCCATTGCCATACGACAACAAAGGGGGATCAAGGGGACACAAATTAGGAAGGAAGAGTTCAAACTTTTACTGTTTGCAGATGATATGATCGTTTACATAAATGACCCAAAGAACTCTACCAGGGAACTTTTACAACTGATTAGCACCTTCAGCAACATGGCAGGCTACAAGATCAACTCAAGAAAATCAGTAGCCCTACTATATACAGATGATAAAAGGGCTGAAAAAGAACTCAGAGAAACAGCACCCTTTACAATTGCCACAAACAACATAAAATACCTTGGGGTAACACAAACCAAACAAGTGTAAGACCTGTATCACAAGAACTTTTAATCTTTAAAGAAAGAAATTAAAGAAGCCCTCAGAAAATGGAAAGACCTCCCATGCTCTTGGATAGGTAGGATCAATGTAGTAAAAATGACAATCCTGCCAAAAGCAATCTACAGATTCAATGCAATCCCCATTAAAATCCCAGCACAATTCTTCACAGATCTTGAAAGAACAATAATCAATTTTGTATGGAAAAACAAAAGACCCAGGATAGCCAAAACAAACCTGTTCAACAAGGCAACGTCCGGAGGCATCACCATCCCTGACCTCAAGCTCTATTATAGAGCTATAGTCCTGAAAACAGCTTGGTATTAGCACAAAAATAGAGAGGTAGACCAAGGGAATTGAATTGAAAACCTGGATATTAACCCACACACGTATGAACATCTGATCTTTGACAAAGAAGCTAAAAATATACAATGGAATAAAGAAAGCATCTTCAACAAATGGTGCTGGCATAACTTGAGGCTGGCATGTAGAAGAATGCAGATCGATCCATGTTTATCGCCAAGCACAAAACTTAAGTCCAAATGGATCAAAGACCTCAACATAAATCCAGCCACACTGAACCTCTTAGAAGAGAAAGTGGGTGGTACCCTTGAACGAATTGGTACAGGAGACAGCTTCCTGAACATAACACCACTAGCACAGACAGTGAGATCAACAATTAATAAATAGGACCTCCTGAAACTGAGAAGCTTCTATAAGGCAGAGGACACAGTCAGCAAGACAAAAAGGCAGCCCACAGAATGGGAAAAAATATTCACTAATCCCACATGTGACAGAGGGTTGATCTCCAAAATTTACAAAGAACTCAAGAAGCAAGTCTCCAAAACATCAAAGGACCCAATTAAAAAGTGGGCTGCAGAACTAAATAAAGAATGTTCAATAGAGGAGTCTAAAATGGCTGAGAGGCACTTGAGAAAGTGCTCAACATCCTTAGCCAGCCCGGAAATGCAAATCAAAGCAACTCTGAGATACCATCTCACTCCTGTCAGAATGGCTAAAATCAAAAACACCGAAGACAATTTATGCTGGAGAGGATGTGGTGAAAGGGGGACACTCCTCCATTGCTGGTGGGAGTGCCAACTGGTTCAGCCACTTTGGAAATCAATATGGAGATTCCTCAGAAAAATGGGAATAAACCTACCAAAAGACTCAGCAACTCCACTCTTAGGCATACATCCAAAAGATGCCCATTCATACAACAAAGATGTCTGTTCCACTATGTTCATAGCAGCTTTATTTGTAATAGCCAGAACTTGGAAGCAACCTAGATGTCCCTCAACCGAAGAGTGGATAGAGAAAATGTGGTACATTTACACAATGGAGTACTATTCAGCAGAAAAAAACAATGGAATCCTGAGATTCGCAGGCAAATGGATGACACCAGAAGAAACCATCCTGAGTGAGGTAATCCAGTCACAAAAAGAGAAACATGGCATGTACTCTCATATATGGATTTTAGACATAGATCTGGGGAGTGCCAGCTTACAATCCCCTGGCCAGAGAGTCTGGGAAACAGAAACCTCATTCAGTGGCTGATCAAAGAAGAGGCAGACTCCCTTGGTTAAGTACTGAGCTGAACTCAAGAAAGCCAGTAACAGAGAGGGAGGACTGATGATCAAAGGGATTAAGACTGGGCTGGTTTAATCCCCAGAAACAGCTGACCTGACAAAGGTCAACTCTTGAATCCCAGGCATCAGCCTGGGAATCCAGCATGGGAGTGGTCAAGACCCCCTGAATGTGAGTGTCAGTCAGGAGGCCTAGGTAATCTATTGAGCCTTGGGCAGCAGATCAGTACCCATCCCGAGTATACACATGGACTTTGGACTCCCATCCAACAATGTGAAGTGCACTCTCACCCTGAACTCTTGGGGAAGGTTCTAGGCCCTGCCCTATATGAAATGACAAGACTATGGACACCCCCACGGATGGCCTCACCCTCCCTGGGGAAATGAGAGGGTAATGGGGTGGGGGTTGGGGGAGGGCCTGGTAGGAGGGAAGGGAAAGGGAGAGGGACCTGGAACTGACTTGTGAAGCAACCTTGCTTCTTATCTAAATTTAAACTGAAAAATAAATTAAAAAAAATAAAAAATAAAATAAAATATCATGTCTGAGAAAAAAATAAAACCCTTCACAGCTCTCATTCAAATTCATTTTCCATTAAAGGAAATTCACAATCTATACTATTTATCTACATTTTGATAGACTCAAGTATGGTTAAGAATGCAAAATATCATATAACTGATTAAACAAAACTCTTATTTAATGCAGAATACATGTTTATTACAACAAGTAGTTTCACAGATTTTTAATGGATAAATTGAGTAGATTTACTGAATACATTATAAATGAAAGTTTGGGAGATCATCTATTCAGTGAAATATGAGGTTATTCCATAACTTAAAAGACTTATTTCTCTGGAATGCAACAGTTCATCACGTACACACACAGAGAGACATACACACAAACACACACACACACACACACATACACATATGCAATAACAATTAGTGAACGTGAAGCCAGGAAATTGAAAGAAAGCAAGAGAGGTATATGGAAATGTATAGACATAGGCTGGACAGGGAGAAATTTTGTAATTAAAATATCAAAAAATGAATGTGTTATGGAACATTTCAATTAAAGAAAGAAAATTTATTATGTTTTGAGTATAACTATATTTGTAATGTATTTTAATGATATGATTCTAATGGTGGATAACATTGTTAGTAGCAATCATAAGAAGAAATTATTATGAAGAAGCTTTTTCTTTTGCTAGCCGCTTTGGTTTATCCCCCGCCAAGCGCCTGGGCTCTGCCGCGCCAGCCTGGTTCCTGATCCGCATGAGTCCCAAATAAACACACAGGAGGCTATATTAATTATGAAGCTGTTGGCCTTGTTTGTCTCTTACTGGCTAGCTCTGCCTTAAGTAATTACCCCATAATTGTTAATCTAAGTATGTTTCTTACCGGAGAAGTTTCCGGGCTCCTACCCAGCGTTACATGTCGACTCTCTTGTGTTTCCCCTTCCCAGAATCCTCCTCGACTCCTAGTCCCTCCTATCTAGGTTTTCTATTGGCCAGACAGTACTTTATTGACAAATGCACAGGCAAATAACAGGACTTCCCCAACATCTCCTCTTTTCTGTTTAAACAAAAAGAAAGGTCTTAACTTTAACACAGTCAAATTGTATATAACAGAACAGTTATCAAATAAGAACATAGTTACAATATTTTAGCAAGATCTAAAGAAAATATCATCCATCCCATCCTTGTGAGTCCAAAGTCCTATATGTAGCTTATCTTTTATCATAACTAAGGAAAACTATAATTATAGCTATCTGTCTTCAACTCCATCAAAGACCACAGAAGGATAATATATAAACACTAGGATTGACAGAGACATCTTACTGCCTGGACAGTCACCCGAAGTTCCTCTGTAACGTTGGGGCATCCATCTTCAGCCCATAGGCCACAATGTGTCTGGAACACTTCTCAGCAAAGCAGGAAATTTCAAACTGTCCATCTGCGTTGGCAGTCTGTCAGTCATTTTTCTTTGTCCTGCAGAAAGTCTCGTAGACTCTTCATGAAGCGGGAACCCTGTAAGACTGAGTTCAGTAGTCACTTTCCTGTGGGTCCTGCTTGTCCAGTTTATACAACAACAGTCAAGAAGTACAGGCAAGAGCAGTTCTTGCCCAAATGGCTAATCTTTCCATGTTGAAAGCAAACTTTATAACGAGTTTCTTCGATGCCCATCTTCCTCTCAGATGTAATTGGTGCTGCCAGGAGCAGACATTTCTCATTGTCAAGAAAAACCCTAAACCATTTTAAATGCCATTTCTGAAGGTCTTTGAGAGGTTTGAAGACTGTTTATCTATCTCAAATATATTTCTGAATATCTAGAAAACCTAACTTAACTAACTATAAATTCTGACTATTATAAGTAACTTCTATAATCTGTATTTAATTATGCATTACATTTTAAAAGATCAGTATAAGCACAATACTTAAGCAAGAGGAGAAATATAAACATCACAAAATTGACCTTGAATTTGTACGAATAAATGAAAAACAATACCCATACCATAATTCCCCTTTTTTACCATTAAAAAGATTGGCTGTGATCATTAGCCAATTATAAACAACCCCATTTAAATGAAAACAAAGGTTTATAAACAAGATGGGAATTGGGATGTCGCTCACTCCAAACTGCTTCCTGCTGGAAGGGGGCACTGTTCTTACCATGGGGATCATGACAAAACTCAGAAACCTGTATAAGTCCGTATTTTCGGGGTCTGTAAAGCTGCATCATCTTAGCTGTTTCAGTTGTTGGAACACCTGGTCCACTCCTTCCGGGGATCTTGGTTCGTCAAACCACAGAAGTCTGGAAGAAATCCTTAGCTTTTCATTTTCTGTAGAAACATAAATAAAAACTCCTTTTCCAAGTAACATATCCTTACACTTAAATTTTGAAGTCAAGGCATTTTTAAAAGATAGAAGTTGGATTAATTCAGCAGCATTTATAATCAAGTGTACTTTAGCAGCAGTTCCTTCCTGAGCAAGCAAAAAACTGAAAAACACAATAGCGTACAGTATCCAGACTCTCTATGTATTTTCCATCTTTACGTGGCTTATTTATTTATCTATTATTACTTTATTTCTTTCACTTTTATTTATTTTTCTCTGAGACAGGGTTTCTCTTTGGAAACCTGCCTGCCTCTGCCTCTGGAGCAATCCTACCGGCGTGCGCTGCCACAACGCCGGCTTTTGTATTTATTTACCACTTTGCCGTTTCATTTTCTCTCTCAATCTCACGTATATTTTTAAACACACTGTAAACCTTTAGAGGTTTTGTTCATCCAAGTCTGACTTTACTGTAAAGCTTTACGTTTTTTCTGGCCACGTGTCTTATCTGTAAAACCGCAGCTGTTTTAAACTGCCGTTTCAAGATGGCAGGCGTAAGCGTGATTCCAGCTTACCGCCTCAGTCCATGCTGACATCCAGCAAAAGCTGCCACTTCCAGCTGTACGTACACACTTTTCAATCGTTAGCAGAGTCTCTTAAAACAACCTTGCTGTTTTTTTTTTTTTTCTTTTTATGCCAAGTCAGGAAGACTCTGGTAAGCAAGCCACGTGAATCTCGGCTTGTTGATAGCAAAACAGAGCACACCTGAGAAAAATGCTGCTACCAAAAATCTGTGCTTCTCTCCGTTCTTCTGTTTCTAAAATTCCTTTAAAGCTTTTGTTGTTTTGCGTGGAAATTCAATCCCGCTTCTGACAACCATTCTGTTATGAGAAGCTTTTTCTTTTGCTAGCCGCTTTGGTTTATCCCCCACCAGTCGCCTGGGCTCTGCCGTGCCAGCCTGGTTCTAGATCCGCATGAGTCCCAAATAAACACACAGGAGGCTATATTAATTATGAAGCTGTTGGCCTTGTTTGTCTCTTACTGGCTAGCTCTGCCTTAAGTAATTACCCCATAATTGTTAATCTAAGTATGTTTCTTACCGGAGAAGTTTCCGGGCTCCTACCCAGCGTTACATGTCGACTCTCTTGTGTTTCCCCTTCCCAGAATCCTCCTCGACTCCTAGTCCCTCCTATCTAGGTTTTCTATTGGCCAGACAGTACTTTATTGACAAATGCACAGGCAAATAACAGGACTTCCCCAACAGTTAGTAGCAATCATAAGAAGAAATTATATTTTAAAATAATTTTTGAATGGTCTTTTTCTCATTTCCAAGCCTAATTTATGAAAAAAATTACATCTATCTCATCAGAAGATGATTTCCAGCTTTAAGCATAGGATCTCATTTTCCCAACTTCTCAAATTATTACATTTTATTATATAGTAATTAACTATTAAAAGTCCATTTTTGTTTTCAAAATCTAATTTTTTCAGTATGTTATCAAAAGATATACTATTTCTATTAATTACAAATAAACACTAAATATCTCTTACTAATACAGATATACCATTCATTTATTCTTTCTCTAAATGTGAAATAATTAAGCTTGAATTTTATGACAGATTTTTGTCCCTTCAGTCCTATCTATATATCGACTGCAAAAATTTGGTTACTTTAAAAGAAGTATGTTTCATTTTTTCCCCACTGTTATGAAAGCAAACATAGTTATGATATGAACTAGGGAGTACTACAGGATTTTCATTTATATTTTGCTGAGTCAGCTTATCTAACATTATACTTATGTTCATTAAGTAAGAAATACCTTGAAACACAAATTTGAAATGTGAAGTCATATGAAACATATAGCTGACTTAGTGCTTCAGAGGGAAAAGTTAGGACCTAGTGATTCTGTGACTTTAAGAGGATTGATAGAATATTGTCTTAAGTAACTAAAAGAGATGGTATTTTCTGGATTATTTTGCAGTTATGATGATGAAAGGATTGAAAGGACATTCTGAGTGAAGCTTTCACAAAAGCAAAAGAGATTTCAAAAAAGAATATGTACTTCTTAGGACATACAATCTCTCCACATAAGTGAATAGCAACTCTAGGGTCCATTATATACACAGAATTCTCAGAGACAGGGACATCTACCTCCATAATCTTTTGACCTGAAAAAAAAGTTACTGTTTTGAAATTTTCAATTATTTTTAAACTTAAGTAAGTATTTCCTCTATGGTAGAGAATAAGCAGGGTAGCTGGACTGATGTATGTTCTCATCTGTTCAAGACAAAGTTAGCATTAAGCTATAAAAGGGAATGGTTCTCTACTTATGAAGATGGAAACACCTTAAAGGCAGCTATTTTTATAAACTAATGATAAATAATTTGTGAACATTGTCTTTATCTTTAGTTTTTTAACAAATTTTTCTTATATGTTTGATGAAATTTGACAAGTTATATTTTAGAAAATAGAGGTAAAATACAATAGGTAATTCATTAAAAGCAAATGACTCACTGGGTATCTTTTTAAAAATATTTATTTTGTGTATAAGAGTTTATGAGTGAGTAGCAGAATTGTACATTGCCTATGAATGACAAAGAGAAGCTCATGGCCTCTAGAAATGGAGTTACTGACTGAAGTGAGCTGTCATATGGATGCTGGAGACCGAACCTAAATCTCAGCTGGAGCTACACTGATGGTCTCTTCTTCAATGACCATCCATCTAATCTCATATACAGGTTTTATTGCAGAATTCAAAATTGCAGAATTCTTCATATATTGTTGCATTGCCAAAATCTAAGCCAGTCTGCAGAATCATTATGGAAGATGAGATTTGTTTCTCTCTACATTCAGGAGATGGTTGTAGTTTGTATGATGGATTACTAGCAAACATTGGTGCTAACTGTAATTATTTACATTGTCTTCCACTTATCAAGGGAGATTTTAATCTTACAGTAACATCGTTGTCTTCACCAACTATAAGACCATGTTGTAAAGTAACTTATTTTCCAGACATACTACATTATTTGATTATTTTGAAAATTTGACAGTGAAACTAAGGTTCAAGAACAGCCTCCAAAGCAACAGAGAAACTCTGTGTCAAAAAACCAAAAAAAAAAAAAAATAGACACAGGCTAACAGAATGAATATGAAGCCAGAATCCATTCTTCTGCTGCATACAAGAAACACACTTCAACATCAAAGACAGACATTACCTCAGAGTTAAGGATTGGGAAAAGATTTTCCAATCAAATGATCCTAAGAAACAAGTTGGTGTAACTATCCTAATATCTAACAAATTAGATTTCAAATGAAAATTAATCAAAAGAGATAAAGATATTTCATATTCATCACAGGAAAAATACATCAAGTTGAAATCTCAATTCTGAACATCTATGCCCCAAGTACAAAGGCACCTACATTCACAAAAGAAACATTACTAAAACTAAAATCACACATAAAACCCCACATAATTATAGGGGAAGACGTCAACACCGCATTCTCACGGCTAGCCTGGACCATCAGACAGAAACTTAAAAAGAAGCAAAGGAACTAGCAGATATTATGACACAGTGGGATTGAATAGACATTTATAGAACATTCCATCCAAACACAAAGGAATACCTTCTTCTCAGTGTCACATGGAACTTCTCTAACATGAACCACATACTCAGCAACAAAGCAAACCTCAACAGATACACACACACACAGGCACACACACACAAAAAGATGGAATAACTGAAGTATCTCATCAGATAACCATGGTTAGAATTCAACAACAACACAAATTGCACAAAGCCTACAAACTCATGGAAATTGAACAATGCTCAATTGCATCACTCCTGGGTCAAGTTCATTGCTTTTGAATTCAACATTACTCAATGTCTTAGGATAAGGCAAAAATCAGAAAAATTCTTTCCTGTAAAGTTTTTTTTTACAGTATCTGTGTGCCTTCTGAATTCCCATGTACTGCACCTTTACTGTCCTAATTTCTCTCAGCTTATTGGACATTCCAAATGTTTCCCCAGTTTTCATGCACAAGGCCCAAAGCCTTGTTTAGCACAGCAATGTCCCCACTCCCCATTATCTATTTCATTGTATCAGAAATTTCATTCAGAGTTTTGCTCAAACACATGACAAGAAGCAATTTAAGGGAGTAATGATTTATTTTGCCCAACATTTCAAGAGTAAATTTTAAGACAGGGTAGCCATCTTGGCAGAAACCTTAGGTGGCTGGTAATGTTCCAACTGAGGTCAAGAATAGAGAGTAGAAAGGAAGTAGAGACACACAATAAAATCTCAAGTCTTAGTCTTAGTGATCCAATTCCTTCAGCAAGGCTTCAGCTCCTAAAGGTTTCACAAGCTGTCAAAATGGCACCACCACCAGCTAAGACCCAGTCACAATCACATAAAACTGTTGCAGACATTTTCCCACTCAACCCATAAAAATCAGTATTTTATATTTAAACAAAATATAATTATATAGAAAAATAATAGCATTAACAATAAGTACAAAGCTAAAGAAGGTTAAATGACCTATATTGTCAGTTAATTATATGATTTGCCCTTAAATCTATTTTTATCTGAAACAATAGAACATAGATCACACTACCTAACAGACTAATCAAGAACTACTGGCACAAAAATTGCTTATAATTTTATGCTGCTGTTACAGACTTATTTTTTGTAGACATTGAAAAGGATGCTAGGCTTTAATTACTGGTACAAGTAAAACAATTACTTGTTCATTTTTAAGAAATTACTCTAAAATATTTGTTTTCAAAGTGTTATTTCCCAAAAGTAAATAAATATTTATAAGTAAAGAAAAATTATTTGGTTGGACACTATTTTTCCACTGTGAATTTCTTATAATAAGCTAAGGGTATTATTTAAGGTTGTGTATTGGTTTGGTTTCATTTAGTAACTACTTAAGTTTGCTTCTGCATTTAAGGAGGTTTATTTGTCTCCCAGTTATTTCACAATTTTTTTATAATACCTTAGGATAACAAAGCAAGTGAGTAAATATCCAAAACTAGCTGGTTCTGCTATATTCACATGATTTGTCTTTCTTTCTTTCTTTCTTTCTTTCTTTCTTTCTTTCTTTCTTTCTTTCTCTCTTTCTGTCTAGTGCATGTGTGTATATGTGTGTGTGTATTTGTGTGTGTTTGTGTGTGTGTGTGTGTGTGTGTGTGTGTGTGTGTGTGTGTGTGTGGTGTGCATCCACACATCAGAATTCCTTTCATCAATATTAAGACAATAAAGACATGGAGCCAGTGTTAGAGGCCTCCAGCCTATTCCTATAGGATACCTACTCCCCTAATTAAGTGATAAGTACAAGATTTCATTTCCTTTTCTTAAGTTATCTTCTACCTATTTTTCTAACTGTGACAGAATTATTAGAAGGTAAAGATTTCTTTATCATCCTACAGAAAAATTACCATCACTGATGACTCAGAAGTATTCAAGAAGAGAAGAAATGGTGGATCAAAATCCAATTGCTTGAGTAGGCCTTGTCATTGCTGCTTAATGCTTGTCTTTCCATTTCTGCTATTGATTCTGATAAAAGAAACAAAAAAACCTTTGTGTATCTATCTGGTCTACAGTGCCCACTTGTGAATACTTTTCCTTCAGAATTATAAGGCTAAAAATTAGATTGAGTATAGCAGACATACCACCATCTATAAGACATTTATTTCAATTGATAAATATATTTGTAATTTTTTAAGTGTTTACTGTGTCATTTGTCTGACTTTCTTCAAGTTTTAGTGGCATAGACATGAAAATAATCCCAGTTTTATTATGAATAGCTCTTTCACTACAAATAGTTTTTTATCTAATAAATTCTATCTGATAATTATTTTTTATATTGAACATGTCTGAAATATTTATGCTCATCTAGTGCTATAGGATATTGATATTTCCTGGCTATGTGAGTCTTCTCTCTAATCAACCCTTAGTTAAAAAATATTTGACAGTGAAAGTACTGACAGGGTGTTATATTTACATACACTGAATGTTGCTGGATATCCTGACAACATTACTCAATGCCAAAGCAGTACGTTCAAATAGCTACTTGTTGTATTTCATGTTATCTGTCACTAAAAATTCTATTCCAACATGTCATCCCAAACCTCAAAGCTATATAAAGAGAAACTCTGAGACATAAATATGATTGAGTCATCACCCAGTTTCCACTCATGAGGTTTCTGGTAGCACTAGTTATAGCAATTATGGAGCTGTCATCAGAACAAACTATAGCTGATACACATATTATCCATAGGGACACAAATGATGGAAACTTACTATTTTATGGACAGCTTGGGGAAACTATTGCATTTGTTTCATTATTTTAATTGCTCTGTGTACTACTAAGAAATATTATGTCGACAGACTAGATATGCAAAAACATTTATATTTGTATTCTTTCCCTAGGTACCCATTGCAAATTGTTTGTATAAATTTATTGTATTCTTAAATTGAAAATTGTAGGGAAGATTTCTAATGATAGTAATATAATCTACAATATTTATATACAATAAGTAAAGAAAAAAATCTATTTTCCATTTCTCTATAATTGTTATCCTACAGGAGAATGTTTCTACTAGTCTGTTTCCCATTCTGAAGAAGACTTCTAAGTTTGATGATTTGTCAAATGAACAATTCGCTCATAATTTTAAATATAATATCAGTATCTAATAAAACATTGGTGACTTATAAATTCAAAATTTGACATATTCTATGAAAAAGATGAATATTTGATATGTGCTCTACCAGTAAAGTAGATCTCAGCAAACAAAAATAATTCAATTAAAAAATGGGGAACACATCTGAATAGAGAATTCTCAAAAGAAAAAACTCAAATGGCCAAGAAATGCATAAGGAAATATTCAACATTTTTAACCATAAAAGTGACTCTGAGATTCTGTCCTACACCTAACAAAATGGCTAAGAAAAAAATCATAACCTACAGCTCATTCTTGAGAGGATGTGGTGCAAGGGTAAAAGTCCATTTCTGGTGGGAGTGTAAACTAGTACAGCCACTTTGGAAGTCAGTCTGTTGGTTTCTTAGGAAACTGGGAATCAATAAGATCCAGCTATACAACTCATAAGCATATACCCAAACAATATTCTATCATACCACCAGGACCACTTGCTCAACTGTGCTCATAGTAGCTTTATTTGTAGTAAAGGAAACAACCTAGATGTCCCTCCCTCAAAGAAGGAATAGATAAGCAAAATGTGGTACATTTATACAACTGATTATCACTCATTTGTTAAAAACAAGGCCACCGGGAAATTTGATTACAATTGGATGGAACAAGAAAAATACCATCCTGAGTGAGGAAACCGAGACCTAGAAATACAAACACGGTATGTACTCACTAGTAAGTGTGTGTTAGCTGTAAAACAAAGGGTAACTATGGTACAATCCACAGACCCACAGAAACTAGGTAGCAAGGAGAGTTCATGGGGTGGGAAGCCTAGATCTCTGTGGGAAAGAGAAATAGAAGAGATTTCATGAATAGACTGAGTGTGAGTGGGGACGGGAAAATGAGTGATAAGGTTTGGGAGGAAGGAAGGGGAGAGTACTGAAAGAGACTACTGGAAATGGGAGAGGACATTTCTGGGTTAAATGAAAACCTGTTACAAGGAGATCTACAAGAAGGATCCCAGTTGAGACTACGAGCAAGAGCAGATACAAAGCATGAACTGACCATCTCCTGTGACCAGACAAGTCTTCAAATGGAGGCAGTAGGAAATAAACCCAGTCACATCACCTTCAACCTACAGTCTGTCCTGCCTATGGGAGGTACCAGGATAAGGGTCATCTAGGGATTGAGGAAGCAGTCAGCCTATGACTGCTCTAGCCTGTATCAAATGCCAGAAAAGTCAGCCCACAACTGACTCTGCATGTAGCACCCGGATCCACAGGCAGAATGACTCAGAGACCTAGGATAGAACAAAACATGACTGGAGCAAAACAATCAACAAACAAAGAAATAAATATAGTTATGCATAAAAATATTCTGCTATACACATAGGTTGGTGCCTAGCCCAATTGTGAGGCTTCACCCAACAAGTGAAGGTAACAGATGTAGCCCCAAGTTAAACATTAGAAACAGCTGAGATAATCGTGCAGAAGAGGAGGAGATAGGATTGTAGGACCCAGAAGTGTCAAAGACAAGACACACACACATACACTCACACTCACACACACACACACACACACACACACATGCACTCACACAAACCATCACATGATCAAATAACCTGTGCTCGTAGGGGCAGGGGCTCACAGTGGTTTAAATGAAAACCCAGGAAGTCTGCTAGGGACTGACCTGGACACCCTGCATATATGTCACAGTTATGTAGTTTGGTCCTCTTGTAGGCCTCTTAACTGGGAACAGGGCCTGACTCTGACTCTCTTACTGGCCTTTGGGACCCTTACCCTTCATAATGGGTCACCTTGCCAGTCCTTAATACATGGGGAAATGCTTATGGTCTTACTGCAACTTGATATACCATGTATTGTTGATACTCATGGGAGACCTGTCCTTTCCTAAATAGAAACAGAGGAGTAGATTCAGGGGTGGGGACAGAGTGGGTGTTGGGGTAAGGACTGGGAGCAGAGAAGGGAGGGGAAATTCTGACTAGGATGCAAAATAAATAAACAAACAAAAAGTTTTTTTAAAAAGAAAAATAATATTGTCAGTTGAATCCTGTTAAATTTTCTCTAGAAAAAATAATATTATTGTTAAACAAAAAATACTGAAATTTAAATATGTTTAACTAAAATAATTACTTTTCAAAGTAAACTTTTAATGATATTTGACAGACTACGGCCAGCTCAGTCATGGCAAGCATGGCTCTGGCAGGCCTTTTCCTACTTTTGATTCCTTCTGCCATGCTAAAAAACCTTTATATTATATGCCTAAAGGTAGTCACCAAAGTTTCTTCCCTTATTTGGCTACTTCCTCCTCCTGAGGCTATCAAGGTTCAGATGTCAAAATATTAAAATTCAGAAATCACCTAATCAAAACATCCCATTGCATCCTATTCATTCTAAAACAGACTTTCCCTTCATTTCTTAAAAAATTTAAAATTACACCTGCAACGTCATGTGCTGCTGCTTTTCTTCCTGAGTCAGAAAGCAGTCACTGTATCTTTTCTCCCTCCAAATAATAAAGGATCTCTCTGAACAAATGGGTGATTGGGTATAGTTTGTGTCTAATCTGGAGGCTGTCAGGAAATCTCACTTGTGCATAGGGGTCCTTCAGTAATCTTTATATATTTGAAAATATTTGAATTAGTTGTGAGGCAGAGGTAATAACAAGTTGTTTCGTAAACCATAGTGTGAGAGCACTAAAAATCCTATGTTAGTAAGTAGTATTTTCAGTTTCAATATGTTTTAGAGAATTTGGTATATTTCAGATTTTTTATCATGCCATCATATTAAACTTCAGTTAGTTACAGCATATATTCACAGTTGAGAACATAAATTAGCTATGCTAGGAAACAACTTATTCTTGGAAACTTAAAGAAACTAGTGTTGTTTTATCTAAGAAAAAAAGGTAGTTAGATGCAGAAAGTGCTCGACCAAGGGTGCAAAAATATCACTAAGGATGTTTGGAAGGCTATAAGATGTACTGTTTTTCTTTTGCTCAAATATATATTCATGCATTTAATAAAGTTAAGCAACTTGGATTGACAATACTTCCACAACCAAGAGCCTTAGATTAATAAAAACTCCAGGGCTAAGTATGAGAAACTTCCTTTTGAATTGTGGATTGGGGGATTCAAAGAGACTCAGAAAATGATATCTTGGTTGTAATGAACAACCTCTAATTGGACAAAGAACTACAAGAAACTAAGGGAGGATGAGGGCAGGATAGTAATGCTTCTTCCAGAATGGAGGTAACTGTTAGGGTCCATAAAATGGCTTCATTTCATTTTTGCTTAAGGTCAGAGAGTTCAAACCTATCCTTATTCTTCTAAGGTTAAAGTCATAAGACCTTAATGTCTAAGGCGTGGCTACTGTAGGATGTTTGATTTTAGGCATCAGACTTGGCCTGAGGTGTGGTTACTTACTCTTAACCCTCAAGGCCAGAGAGTGAGAGATTTCGTGTAAGGCATGATTATCAAATGTTTGGAAAATTAAGGATGAAGGTCTGTTTCTTCCTTGCATCTTGATAAAGAGGTCTTTCGCCATTTTCTCCTTTGTGGTTGGGGTATTTAACAATGTTGAATAAACTTGTCTTTTTCAGTCTTCACTGGATTGCCCTTCTGATTCTATTCTGTATCTCTGACTGCTGCTTAGTACCTTTATCTGCCATTTCTCAATCAACACTCCCCCTAAGTACAAACCGGACAAGTTGGCTGGATCTGACTGAAGCCCCACAAAGATGGGTTACTATAGGCAACTGATTGATAATTCAATACAAAGTGTTAAGCTGTAAAATCATATAATTCAACACCAAAGAGATACACTTTTATATATACCTATACATGTATATTTATGTTTGTGTATGTGTGTGTATGTTGATGTGTATTTAGGTATAACAATAAAAACTAAGGTGAAAGAAAAGAGGGATTTGAGAATGCAAGGATAGGTGATTGGGAGGAATTGGAAGAAGGGAAGGAAATGTAGGAAATGATAGGAAATGATACAATGACATTACAATTAATAACATTGACTACAACACGAAACAAATTCTGATAATGCTGTAGAAAAAGGAACATTTGTATACTTCTTCTACAAATTAAACTTTTGTTCAAGCAGTGTGGAATCATGAATGGGGGCTTCTTAAAAACTAAGCCAGAACTACTTGTAGCTCTGCTGTACCTCTCAGGGTAATTAATATATTTGAAGGGTCATTAGGTCACTTAACTTGGTACAGAGACATCTGACCATTCATGTTTTCACAGCAGTATGTAAAATGACAAATTTACAGAACCAACTCTATATGTAAGCCAACAACTGAATGAGTAATACACATGTCATGTTATACACAATGGACCTTTATTCATTGACAAATAACAGCTGGGCTTACTTGGATATTAAATAAAAGAAGATGCAAAACTGAGAAATAAGAAAATTTGCAGGGAATCAGGGAAGTGGAAGGGGAAAGTGAATGACAAATAGAATTTATTTCATTGTATACAATTATGAAATTCCAATTAAGTAAATAAAAATTTTAAATTTCAAAAGAGAAAGGATGACATGTCTTATTCAGGAAAATGATTACAAATGTGGAGCATGGTAAGAAAAATGTATCTGACTCAAAAGCAGTTCTTAGGAGTCTGAGCTTGCTTGTTGACATATAAAACCTTTTCTCTACATGACCTTACATTGGAAGTAAGACTCCCTGGAGGAATGACTATGGGCTGTATATAGCTAAACCATTATATTTACAAATATATGTTTATGACATCAAGCACCCTGAACAATTAATATTTGCCAATGTAAGAAAAACAAAACTAAACCAAACACCTGGAATGTTAGAAAATTTAAATGAGTCAATTTTTCTTGTGTAGGGAACAGAAAAAACAAAACCTTAAAAGAAAAAAAATAAACAGAACTTGTATTTCACCTTTTGTTTAGGATTACTGAATTAAGTGAGTGAAATAACTCATTGTTTTTCACATTTATAGGTTTACCGTGTGGGGAGATGTATATTTGTGTCCACCCCTATGTCACCCCTATGCATATATGGAGGTCATTCATTCCACCATGTGAGTTAATCAGGTTGTTGGCAAATATCTTCACTCACTGAGACATGTTCCTGGTCTTCACTGTCTCTAGTAGAACCTTTGTTTTAGTTGTTAAACTCTGAGTTAGCTGAAAGGAGGAAAAAAGGGCAATTTGCTTGTAGCTCATCAGTAGTAATGTTCTATATGGAGATTGTGAAATAGTCACAGAATATATACATATATATATATACAATGATCTTTAAAATGTGTATTTCATTTATTTTGTTTATATCACCATGTCTTCCCAGTAAAATATTAGAGTTTTTAAATGGTTTTAATTTGTAATGCCCACATTGAATTTTAATGAAAGCTAAAAAAGAAATTAAGAAAAATATTAAGCTTGCCATAAATATGAATATTTTATTTGTTTTGCATATTTCCTTAGTCTTATTGTTTAATGTCTCACAAATTTTAAGTGGAAACCATGTACTTCTCACAAAATAGTTTTCAGTAAAATTGTATGGTGTTTTGGATATATTTTCCTTTTCTAACTATCAAAACTGAAGTTGCTTAAATATTAATTTTTAAAACTAACAGCACCAATATCAAATTTTATCTTTCTTAATTTACTTTCACACCACAATTTTCTATTTTTAGTGCTGTATTGAAAGTTACTTTTTCTGATATTTTATTGGAATCGTCATATTTCATTATATGATAGATATAAGTTAAGTTTTTAAAAAAATATTTGTAAGAGAAATATGTGGATGACTACAAAAAGCCATCAAAGTGACGAATGGAATAATTCTATATTCTTTGTTTTCGTCCTTGATAATAAACCAAATGTCTCAAAAATGCTAATAATTTAGCAGTCTGTATAGTAAATTGCTAATTCCAGGGACAGCTGGAATCATAAGACACTGATACTGTTGATAATGTTTTTACATTGAAAGTTGATTCTGAACTTCATCCATCTTATATGAGAAATTACTTTGGTTTAAAATTGCCAAGTTTTTCCTTCATATAATATAATTTATGCATCTTAATCTATAATCTCCCAAAGTATTGAATTATGTGGTTTGACTTTACAAAGTGTTAAGTACAAGTGTTTTCTTCTATTCCTTTTAAATTAACTTTCCATTAGTTTTGAGTAATCGTTCTGATGTCTGTTATGGAATAGCATATATGAGAAGATTATATCAATTTTTATAATTCCCTTCAACGTCTTAACTCAATTATATTCACCCTATCTCTTTGCATTTGCAGGCTAAATAATCTTAGCATTCTTTCTTTCTTTACAGGCATAGGTTTCATTTTACTCTAACTCTTTCATGTGTCCTCTTGTGAACTCTTTCATTCTTATCTTCCCCCATTGGATAAATCCTAACTTAAGACAGTGCTTAACATTGGAATATTCTATATATAATTATAGCATACATTAGTTCTATTAACTTGCATTTATATATCATTTCTTGTATGCAAAGTGCTTTTTAGTTTATCTCTATAATATTTCTGGGAACTTATTAGCATATGTTTTTGGAAAGAGAAACAACAAAGTGGTTCAAACTAACCCCAAATCACTATAGGTACATCTAAATAATCCTTTCAAAACAAAAAAAATGATGTTTCTCATTTAAGTAATCTATTTAAAATGCTGATTTGATTGATGGGATCCTAAAAATGACCTTGTTAATATTCTTGCAACAGAAGGAACATGGAAACAAATTATACTTTTACTATAGTTTTTCTTTTTAAAGCAGTAAGACCAGTTTTTAATGGTTATTAATGACTTATAAAGCATAACGTTGTCATCTATGTTTTTAACGAGTTTTTCTAGTCTTCATTTCATACAGTTGCACGTATCCCAGGATTGCTTAACTCCCTATGTAGGCAAAAATGGTCTTGCTCCTCCTGCCTTCCCATCCTAAATGTTTAGAATACAGGGGCGTTCCACTATACCTAACTATTCTCCTGATGGTTATTTTCTGAAGAAGTCTGTTTATAGACTTTTGAATTGGTGAAAATTTACCAGGGTAATTCATTGACTTTCTCTCTTAAAAATGAATATCTAAATTTATAATCTAATCTAATATTTTCTGCTTTTTTGAGTGGTGAAATCATGACAGTCACCTATGATGAAAGCACAACTTTTAAGGCTTCCCTGAGCTCCTTCAAACTAAATTTTAGGATTCAAGGAACAGACAGACATTTGTTTATATCCATTGTCTTCAAATTTCTGATCAATTTACAGAATAACTGAAAAGATATGTCCATGTGCTCCCTGGAATACTAGAAGAAGCCCTACTCTCTTTTGTGTGGAAGCCTAATAACAGGAGCATCTATGGTCAATTATAACTCTTGAGTATGGCAATAAATATGATCATCTGTATATCAGAAGTTTAAGGTTAGTAAACAGCTACTACCATTGATTCCTTTCTAGCCAATATTGGTGCCTTCCCTCATCAGAAGTATAAAAAGGAACCAAGGAATATCTTACATTTTAAGTTATACACTGAATCCTTTGGATAATGTTAACCAAGGAAGTGAAAGATCTCTATATCAAGAACTTTGAGTCTTTAAAGAAAGAAATCAAAGAGGACACCAGAACATGCAAAGATCTCCCATGCTCTTGGATTGGTAGGATCAACATAATAAAAATGTAAATCTTGTTAAAAGCAGTCTACAGATTCAATGCAATCCCTATCAAAATTCCGGCACAATTCTTCACAGACCTTGAAAGAACAATAAACAACTTTATATGGAAAAACAAAAGGCCCACAATAGCCAAAACAACCCTATACAATAAAGGAACTTCAGGAGGCATCACCATCCCTAACTTCAAGCTCTATTACAGAGATATAGTCCTGAAAACTTCTTGGTATTGGCAAAAAATTGACAGGTAGACCAATGAAACCAAATTGAAAACCCTGATTTTAACCCAGACACCTATGAACACTTGATTTTTTACAAAGAAGCTAAAACTATACAATGGAAAAAAGAAAGTTTCTTCAACATATGGTGCTGCCATAACTGGGTATTGGCATGCAGAAGACTGCAGATAGATCCATGTCTATCGCCTTGTACAAAACTTAAGTCCAAATGGATCAAAGATCTCAAAATAAACCCAACCACACTGAAACTCTTAGAAGAGAAAGTGGGAGATACTCTTCAACAAGTTGGTACAGGAGACCACTTCCTGAACAGAACACCAGAGGCACAGACACAGAGGTCGACAATTAACAAATGGGACCTCATGAAACTAAAAAGCTTCTGTAAGGCAAAGGACACAGTCAACAAGACAAAAAGGCAGTCCACAGAATGCGAAAAGATATTCACTAACCCCACATCTGACAGAGGTCTAATCTCCAAAATTTACAAAGAACTCAAGAATAAAGTCTCCAAAACACCAAAGGATCCAATTAAAAGCTGGGGAACAGAAGTAAATAGAGATTTCTCAATAGAGGAGTCTAAAATGGCTGAGAGGCACTTGAGAAAGTGTTCAACATCCTAAGCCATCAGGGAAATGCAAATCAAAGCAAATTTGAGATACCATCTTACTCCTGTTAGAATGGCTAAAATCAAAAACACAGAACACAATTTATGCTGGAGAGGATATGGAGATAGGGGAACACTCCTCAACTGCTGGTGGGAGTATCAACTCTTACAGCCACTTTGTTAATTATTATGGAGATTCCTCAGAAAAATGGAAATCAATCTACCACAAGATCCAGCAATTCCACTCTTAGGCATATATCTAAAAAATGCAAATTCATACAACAATGACATATGCTCCACTATGTTTATAGCAGCATTATTTATAATAGCAAGAAACTGGAAGCATCCTAGATGCCCCTAAACTGAAGAGTGGATAGAGAAAATGTGGTACATTTACACAATGGAGTATTACTCAGCAGAAGAAAAATAATGGAATCTTGAAAATTGCACGTAAATGGATGGCAATAGAAGAAACCACCCTGAGTGAGGTAACCCAGTCACAAAAAGACTAACATGGTATGTACTCACTCATATATGGATTTTAGGCATATATCAGGATAGTGGAGGTTTGCACTTCCATTGACAGAGAGTCTGGGAAACAGGAAAGAACCTAAGAGAGATGTGTAAGCTACCCCAGAAAAGAGGAATGTGGCAAGATCTTCTGAACAGATTGGGAATACGGCCAGGGGTGGGGGGGGAGTAGGAGCTGGAAAGAAGAGACAGGGAGAAGAGGAAGAGAGAGTAGGTCATCCATCGGGGAACAGGAAGGTTGAGTGGGGGTAGAATAGGGGGAAGAGGGAATCATAGTTTAGAAGACATATCTGGCAGCAGTGAGACCTCTAGTGATCTAATGGGATGACACCAATTGGCAAGCTAAGCAATAGTGGAGAGGACACCTCGAATGCCCATTCCTGATAATGAACTTGATGTCTATAACCATCCTGGAGCCTTCATCCAGTGACTGATACAAGCAGAGGCAAACATCCACAGCATCCACAGTTAAACACTGAACTATACCAATGGAACCCAGTGACAGAGAGAGGAGCGATGAGCAAATTGCCAAAGAATGGGCTCACAAAACCAGCAGAGACAGCTGATCTGAACAGGGGAGAGTTATTGGACCCCAGACCGATAGCTGGGAGGCCAGCATGGGACTGATCCACACCCTGTGAGTGTGAGAGTCAGTGAGGTAGCCTGGGCAACCTATGGCGCCCTGGGCTGTGGATCAGTGTTTATCCTTGGAATACAAATGGACTTCATGTGCCCATAACACAAAGAGGGATACTCTCTCAGCCTGGACTCTTAGGGGAGTGCCTGGACCCGGCCCTGAGTGAAATGACAGACTCTAGATATCCCATATGTGGAAAAAAGTGGAAATAGGGTGGGAGGCTGGGGGGTGATGGTGGGGGATGCGGGAGGAGGGGAGGGAGATGGAACTGGGATTGACATGTGAAGCAAGCTATTTAAAATTTAAATAATAAGATAAAAATAATAAGTTATACACCATCATGATAGCATTTTAGGGACTTCTAAATTTCCCAGTGGCTTTTCATATCTATCTTTTTTTGATATTTTATCAAAATCTTCATGTATTTATAGCAATATATATTAAATTTTGAAAGGGAATAACCTGTGATAATCACATAAATAGATGTGAATAAATAAAACAAAGGATTCTATTTTACCTAGACCTGGATAATTTTTAGGAAGCAAATTATTATTATATTAGCAAATTCTGGGGCTATTCATTGTATTTTTTCTAGAAAAAAATTATCTTTTTTCTAATTACCTTGTCATGAAACTAATTTTATACATATATATGAGTATATATATGTACACACACACACACACACACACACACATATATATATATATATATTTATAACTTAGACAAAGTTGATATTAACTTACGTTCTTGGTAAATTTTCTCAGCAAATCCAAGAGACAAATATGATCTCCATGAGCACTTTTTAGGAATTTGAGAGTTTATAGTCTTACAAACATATTTTTTTCATATTCAACCCTGTATCATTGATGTTACTAGACTTACTTGCCCAGACAGCAAATATTGTATCCTTTTAAATTTAAACCTTTAAAGACCAATTTGTGATGTCCAGTATTCTTGGTTGTGTGGTATTTCACTGGATTTTGATAAAAATACCTGAAGAAATACTCTTTTTTTTTTTTTTTTTTGGTTTTATGAGACAGGGTTTCTCTGTTTTGGAGGCTGTCGGTCCAGCCTGGCCTCAAACTCACAGAGATACGCCTGCCTCTGCCTCCCGAGTGCTGGGATTAAAGGCGTGCGCCACCAACGCCCGGCCCTGAAGAAATACTCTTATAAAACTCTTTGTCCATCTGTAAGAAATAAAACCCGCCTTTCATTTTACCATTTAAAAAAAACATTATTTCTGAGAAATATGTAACTTTTCAAAATCTGTGGAAATATTTTCCCTAAATTTTAAAGACATTTGTATTTCCTTCCTGTAGAATAAATGAAAACTACATAATATTTAAAATATAAACAAGAAAGAATGTGGGAAGAATTGTAGAGTGAATACTTCTACTTTCTTTTTATTATTAGCAAGTATATTTTTTAAAAGATCATGAAATTGAAAGGATACAAAGAAGCCAATATTTAAAAGAAAATTAACTTCCCTTATTTTGTAAAACTGAATTTCTAAAAGGCATTTTAGAAATATATTTTTAATTAAAACACAATTACACCTCGTCATTCCTTCCCATCTTCCTTTGTCCAACCACTTCCAAGAACCTCTCTCACTCCTCAAATTGACAGCCTCTTTCTTTCACTGTTATTGTTATATTTGTGTGTGTTTATATATGTGTGTGTTTAAATACTATACATGTACATATATGTACACAAATATATAAATACAAACTGATGAACATGTTTCACTTTTTAATTGTGTGTGTGTGTGCATGATTTCAAAGCTGACCCTTTTGTATTTGGTGACCAAGTAAGGGCTTACCTACTACAAAGACTAATTTTTCCTCTCTCACACGTGACTATTTGTCTATATTTCTTTTTCTAGAGGTTAGATTTCAATGAAATTCCTACTTCGATTTTAGTCTGTCCAGTGATATCATCATTTTTCTGATCATCTTTATATATCCATTTTGAAGAAACACAATCTCATATCAGATTCCCTGACATTTTGACTTCCATTGTTTTAACAGATTTTGTGCAGTTGTGTTGCAGATGTAATCAGTATGGCTCCCCATTATCCATAAGACCCAGAAATTCCACTCGTAGGCATATATCCAAAAGATGCACATTCATACAACAAGGACATCTGTTCCACTGTGTTCACAGCAGCATTATTTGTAATAGCCAGAATATGGAAGCAACCTAGATGCCCCTCAGCTGAAGAGTGGATAGAGCAGATGTCGTACATTTAAACAATGGAGTACTATTCAGCAGAAAAAAAATAGAATCCTAAAATTTGCAGGCAAATATATGGCACTAGAAGAAACCATCCTGAGTGAAGTGAGGTAACCTAGTCACAAAAAGACAAACATGTTATGTATTCTCTCATATATGGATTTTAGACATAGATCAGGTGAGTGCCCATCTACAATCACATGGCCAGAGAGTCTAGGAAACAGAACCTTCAACCAATGACTGATAGAAGCAGAGGCAGACACCCACAGCTAAACACTGAGCTGAACTCAAGGCACCCAGTAACGGAGAGGGAGGACTGATTATCAAAGGGGTTAAGACTGGGCTGGTTTAACCACCAGTACAGCTGACCTGAACAAGGGGTAGCTCTTGAATACCAGACTGATGGTTGGGAATCCAGGATGGGACTGTTGAAAACCCCCCTGAATGTGGGTGTCAGGGAGGAGGCCTAGGCAATCTATGGGGCCTTGAGTAGTAGATCAGTATTTATCCCTGGCATACAAATGGAGTTTGGGTACCCATCCCACAATGAGAGATGTACTTTCACCCTGACTCTTAGGGTAGGGTCTAGGACCTGCCCTGGATGAAATGACAGAATATGAAAAACCCCATGGAGGACCTTACCCTCCCTGGGGAAAGGAGGAGGTATTGGGGTGAGGGTGTGGGAGGAGGGGGGGAATGGGAGAGGGATCTGGGATTGACATGTGAAGCAACCTTGTTTCTAATTTAAATTTAAAAAATAAATAAGTGAACAAATAAATAAATAAATAAATAAAAAGATCCAGACATGTGTGAACAGAAAAGATTTCATAAGAGAAAAAAAAAAAGCGATTCTCAGCATATGGGTTATGTGATCCCTTTGGGACTCATATATCAGATATCCTGTATATCAGTTATTTACACTGGTATTCATAATAGTAGCAAAATTTCAGTTATGCAAAAGAAAAATTAATTTATTGTTGGGGATCACCATTCCATGGGTATCTGTATTAAAGTACCACGACATTAGGAAGGTTGAAAACCACTGCGTTTAAAATGTCTTCCAGCTTTTGGAAGACAGTGTTCAGTGTGTTAGCTGCTAAAGTTTAGTGTTGTGATTCACACCTAACTCTGATACTTGGAAGATGGAAGCAAGAACATCGGGGTTCAAGGGACATGGGAAGCCATATTTAAATAAAAGTTAGTAGTATATGACACAATAAAATAACTATGCCTATTAAAAAAAGATTACCACTGCCTTAGCATGTCTCTGCATGCCCTACACTACTCAACTCCTAGGAATTTCATTAAGGTAGAATGCCCTGGAAATTTGGATGGATGTATTTCCCATCGTCAGATGCACATACATGTTACCAATGAGCTGAAAGTGGTTCCTATCTTCTGCTCTCTTGGTCTAATCTGCATAATGCTGTCAGTATAATTCATCAGTGTAAAATTGTGTGAAAGAATTGGAAATTAAGAGATTCTTTTATAGGTTATGACAGAGGATTGGCAAGTTAATATATCTTTGAAGTAAAACTATAAAAAGATACAGTTGCCAGCTTAAAGCAAACTGCTTCTAGTGGTTTTTAAAGGACAGGCTCTATACAAAATGCATTTGCTAGGTCAGTGACTGGACATTATATACAGGAGATGTGTTAAGTAAGTAAAAAGGATAACACATCTGGTAAAGCAGCTGAAATTGAAATCTACCAGTTTGAGCTTTCAATAGTCAGTTTTGATTCTCTATGATCCACATATCTATTTCACTTGACATACAGGAAAGTTATAGGGGGATGTGATGGGAACCACAACTTCTCCTTTTGATACTGGCACTAATTTCTGCTGTTCCTTCAGGGATATGATGCTGGTTTTTGACTCACTCTTTTTCTTGGAAGAGAAAACTCTGAAAACTTCCATTTAGCATTTCCAAATAGTCCTCACAGCACAGGTCAGAGAACCAACATAATATATACTTTCTGGTACTGGGGAAATAACCATGGGATGAGTTTGAGGGCCCACTGGGCATACTGTGATTCAGATGAGCCAAAACAATAGAATTAATCACCTGGACTCCATAAGTCCCTACTTTACCTGGAGGACCACGCTAATTTTTAGGATCCTTGAGAATTAGCTTTAATTCAGAAACAGTATCCAATAATCCCTGGAAAAGTCTAATTATTTCCTCTCCCCTAATGTAGAGATAACCTGGTAAAATGCTGCAGATACCACTAGGAAACACTAGGGAAAGGAATGCAGTAAAACTTTAGGTATTTTATCAAGGTCCTTACTCAGGGAAAATGGTCTTCCTGTTATTTAAGAGACTCTGGGATTGCCAAGTAGCTCAAATCTGGAAATCCCTTTTGCCATAATTCAATATAGCCTTTCTTTCATTTGTCTGACAATGCTTCTGCTTATACTGAGTCAACAAAAATTCAATAGATTTCTTATGTATTTCATTCCTGGAAACATCATGATCAATTAGTCAGTACCAAAGGTCAATAGGAGTCATGTCACCCATAAAGATCATTTTGTCTATGTTCATTGGGGTTAAGCCATTGTGAAAATTGCTAGGTCTTTGATGCCAAGTATGAAAACCAGGATTTCCTTGCCTTTGATGAGTCAATGTTGCCAATTGGTTCCTGCTACTTCGGGGTCCCAGTTAAACCTAAAGCATCTAATTCATCCAACTGAATAGCAGTGTCTCCAAACCTTTTTCTCTCCTCTGTGTTTATTGGTTCCCTCTCCTTTCCCCTTATGTTCCCAATGTGTATACAACTTTCTTAAATTCTCACTACATGGCATGCTGTGTAGCTGGGTATCTGGACCTTGATTACCATCTTCTTTTCTTGCTCCTTGATCTTGATTCTCCCTTTTCCTATTTCTTCTCATATTTATTCCCTTTTCCTGCCAACCCCACATATTTCTCTTGCCTGCCTTGCTATTGGTCATTTGACTGTTTATTAGACTAAGCAGCTGTTTAGACTAGCAAAGCAACATAGCTGTACAGAATTAAACAAATGCAACATAAAAGAATTCAGCACATCCTTGTATTATTAAAACAAAAGTTCCACAGTATTAAAAACAACACATTTTAAGTTAATAGTTCGCATCAGCCACCCCCCTTTTATGGGCAAGCAATCATATTAAACCAAGAATATTCACTCAGAGGGCCAATATCAAGAAGCATATTCTGATCCAGTTTTATGGTCCTTCCATCCTTATTCCATACTCACATTCCCACACACATTCACCAGACTCGTGCTTGAATGCATTAAGTTGTATAGTAGTATGGTGCACCTCATGGACTACATTTTCTACTTACATTCTGCTATGCCTTAAATTTAGAGGTGACTGATGTCTTAACAGACATCAGTATTGTCTCACTGGCATTTCCTCTAGAGAAAGTCATTTATAGTCTAGCAGAAAATGAAGGATTAATTATCCCAGTCAACAAGGAAACAGGCAATATCTTAAGGATTGGGGCTGAACATAGAGTGATTAATTCTTCAAATGAAATAAAAACTTGAGAATCCAAGTATTCAAAGTTCCGACCTTTAGAAGGGACCTCCCACACTTCCCTATTCCAACAGTTGAATTCCATTCTTCACGAACTAATAATTCTTACTTCCACTGGCAACATCTTCTGGGGCAGGGAGCTGAATTTAAGATATAATTTACCTAAATTTATAATGAGGCTGACTTTCCACAATTTGAGCTTTCTGGCTACTGGAAAGGAATAAGAATCTCTTCCAGGCCACACTGGCCTTCAGCATGTTTATGCACATACATATAGAACTGGTCAATATTAACAATAAGCTCATTGTTCTTCACTGTATTCTGAGATACAAGTAGTTCATTAGTTTTATCATGGAGTACTACCTATCATGTGTTAATTTATCCAGAAATGCTAAGAGCAACTTGTCAGCATCATCAATTTTCTTATTTTTCCACATTCTCAAAAATTTTATAAACAGAGACAACAAATCTGTAGGCACTCACAATTGGTAAATAAAGATAACCAAATACATTTATCACCTTAAGTTTGTAAAGTGGTTTACATTATGAACTTTTAATACTTTCTTAGGTTCTAGGAGAGGCTTCAATAACATAAGAGATGTTGGTAACTTTAGATATTGGCACATTGGAAAACATATTCCAGATACTTGAAAGATTCATCCTTATACTTCTTTTGCTGCAGAACCTCTTGTGGTACAAAAATTTGTACTAGCCTGGATTCTCTAGAGTCAACAGTATTTATGTAATAAATTATATCAGGGGTTTGAATCTAGGATTTACTAGAATATATGGTGTTTACTAGAACAAATTACAGGCTGTAGTTCAACTTATCAAACAAGGGCTGAGTATCAGTGTAAAGTTCAAGAATCCCAAAGTAGCTCAGTGCATGAAGCCAGATGTATCACCTGTTCTTCAGTAGATGCTGGAATCCTGAAGAAGTAAACTCTAATGCAAGTGAATAAATAGAATTGTTAGCAAGACAGGAGCAAGTAGACAAAGAGTTAAAGTTTCTTTCTTCCATGCTATTACATATACTTCAAGCAGAAATTTTGGCCAGGTTTATAGATATGTCTTTATGCCTCAAGTTCCAGATTAAATGTGTGTGTGTGTATGTGTGTGTGTGTGTGTGTGTGTGTGTGTGTCTCACAGATGTGGTCTCCATTTTAGGATTTTTAGTTAATACCAGATATAGTCAAGTTCACAAGGAAGAATAGCCATCACACAAATAATATTTTTTACAAAAAGAATAATTGGCGAGGGTGGGGGGGAGTGGGAGCTGGGAAGAAGAGACGGGGTGAAGAGGAAGAGAGTTGGTCATGGGGGAACAGGAAGTTGAGTGGGTGGGGGTAGAATAGGGGGAAGAGGGAATCATAGGATCGAATACAGATCAGGCACCAGAGTGACCTCGAGTGATCTAAAGGGATAACACCAATTGGCAAACTAAGCAATAGTGGAGAGACCACCTCGAATGCCCATTCCTGATAATGAACTTGATGTCTATAACCATCCGGGAGCCTTCATCCTGTGACTGATGGAAGCAGAGGCAAACACACAATTAATCACTGAATTGAACCCAAGGAACCCAGTGACAGAGAGAGAGGAGTGATGAGCAAATTGGCAAAGATTGGGCTGGCAAAACCAGCAGAGATAGATGATCTGAATAGGGGAGAGCTCTTGGACCCCAGACCGACAGTGGGGAGGCCAGCATGGGACTGATCTGGACCCCCCAAATGTGAGTGTCAGCGAGAAGGCCTGGGTAACCTATGGGGCCCTGAGCTGTGGATCAGTGTCTATCCCTGGAATACAAACAGTCATCGTGTGCCTATAGCACAAAGAGGGATGCTCCCTCAGCCTGGACTCTTAGGGGAGTGCCTGGACCCTACCCAGAGTGAAATGACAGACTCTAGATATCCCCTATGTGGAAGGATTTGGCAATAGGGTGGGAGGGTGGGGGGGGGAAGCGAGTGTGGGAAGAGGGGAGGGAGAGGGAACTGGGGTTGACATGTAAAACAAGCTATTTAAAATTAAAATAAAAATGATAATAAAAAAGAAAAAAAAGAATAATTGGTAAAACATTATTGAAAACAATGAAAAATGTCCTGTTTTGAAATGCTCTGTTATTGTATGAGACATTGCATACCCTATTCGCCATAAACAGAAGAGTAGTAGAGAATGCTTTCACAAAGACCCACATATGGTTCAGGTGCATCCTTCTGACTGAATAATGTTATGACCAAAGTTTTCATGTGAGGTATAATATTCACAATTTTGACATTTATTAAATTTGTTACTATAAACAATGGAAACTAAGTACAGTGTTGTTTTACTAAGACTGATCAAAGATTCTTTTACGGACAAGGAACATTGTTCATTTTACAAGATTTATTTTTTACTTAATTATACTTTAATTATTATTTTAAATTTAAATATGTTTTATCATATTCTTTCCTTCCTTAAAGACCTTCCAGATTCTATCCTTCTTCCTACCTCTCCAATTTGAATTTCTTTCTCAAAAAAAACAAAAACAAAAACAAAAATCCAATACAACAAGGAAAAGCACCAAACCCAAGGAAACTAAACCAAAACACCACCTCAAAGGCCTCAACAAACTGCAACATAATAAAGCACACACACAAAACTGTGGAGATTTTTATATGTTGGTTAACTACACCTGAAAATTAGGCTGTCCTAAAGTGTTTGGTACACCAAGTGTCACTGTATTGGAGAAAACTGACATGTCTGCCAGTAAGTGTGACACTTCAGTTGTTAAACTTTATCACTAATTAATTAATTTATTCATTTTCTAAAGTATAACAAAATAAAATATAATAATGTAAAACAAAGCTATAACATCTATGTTGAATGAACCAAATCAACAGTATGAAAATAGCCCAAGAAAAGACACAAGAATCAAAGACCCATGTGTTTTTTCACTCAGGAATACCATAAAAACACTTAATTTGAAGGCATAAGATAAGCACAGGGACATGGCACATGCCAGTGGAGATCCTGTGCATGTGGTTTCAGTCTCTGTGTGTTCATTTGTGCTTTCGTCATGTATTTTTAGAGGGCCTTGTTTTCTTGGTATCCTCAAAACCCTCTGGCTCTTAGCTTATTTCTGCTTCCTCTACTGTGAAATTCCCAGAGATTTCAGCTGAGACATTTGATGGAGACATCCCATTTGAGACCAAGTGTTCCATGTTTTTCCATTCTCTAAGTAATTCACCAAGGCTGATGAGCTCTATATTTATACCCATTTGCTACAGGAGAAAGGTTTTCTCATGATAGCTGAAAAAGACACTCAGCTATGAGTAAAGTTGGATATCACAAGGAGTCATATTATGACTATATATTTTTCCTATTTTTTCATGACCACCATAATTTTCTTTTAACCTAGGTTTATGGGCTATCTAATCTCAAGTTCTTGTTCATCCAAGCAGCAACATCGAGGGTTCCATCTCATTTGACATCATGGTCACAAGCTTTACAGAATAGTCATGGTTTTATCTTCAAAATGAACTGTAGAAAAATATATACTAAGCTTATTTCTGTAGTTTATTTTAAAAGTGAAAATTTTGCAAAATGTTCCATATATTTTCAGTAACTGTAGCACTGTTTAATACAACAAAGTGAATTTTTGAGATAAAAGTATTTATACTTTAAAGGTACTCTTTACAGAAAATGATGTGTCTTTCCATGGATGTTTTTACTAAAGTCCACTATTCTGAATTTTGCATTGAGAAAAATGCATGTAGAGAACTTATTAAAAGCAAGCACCAGCCCTTACTTATACCTTTAGGAGAAGAGGCTATAGTAGAATCTATGAAGGAAGCATGGATTCTAGCTATGATTTTTACTATTGTGTATTAGTTATTAGAAATATTTTCAATCTCAAAATTATAAAATTTTCAAGGATGCTTTAATTCTAGAAATAGGAAATTTCTAATTCAGTGATTATTTTAATTTGATATGAAACAATAATTTGTCAAAATTTTCAATAATTATTTGGAATCTGGACATTCATAAACAGAAAAGGTAATGGAGCAGAGTAGATATGATCATATTCCATTATACACCTATATTGAATTCCCCAGAGCAAAGAAAAAATATTTTAAAAAATAACTTTTGAATGCCAACTCTCATCAGGCTAACAAGTTACAAAGAAAAAGCACAATGTCTGTTTCTATCCTATGTATTTTGAGAAATGGAAATATTATTCTTTATTTATCTGGCTGTTTTCTGGCTTTTTAATAGACAAAAAGAATACTAAACAAAAATGTATGTTTTGGAGAATTATTTATTTCCAGAACTATGAAAAGCTGATCAGTCCTTGTTGTCTTGTACTTTGAATTTTCAGAACAATAGGCCCTGTCTGCTATTGTTCTTTCTACTCTTTATTTTTAGGACCTTAGCTCAAATGCAACATCAATCAAATTCTCAATAAATACTGATTAATATTTCAGTGAGAGTCTATATTAATTACTCAAAATCATAACATGCTTTCCTACCTGTGAAGAAAGAGTACGTTATCTTCTTAAGTAGCTATAGTACTATGTGTGACTGTCAAACTCACAATGGTACAGCTAATATATTGTCATATTATATGAATTCAATGTTTTTATTCTTTTAAAACAGGTTGGCTATGCACATGGATCAAAAAATTCCATTAAATAACTTGTGTCTTCTTCAGCACAAGAAGATTCAAAGAAGAGTCACCAGTCTGCAGTCTACAGAATCTTCATTGTCAACTTTCTAGCCCTCTGATAGTGAATTTTAGGCTACCAGAACAGTAATAAAACTCACAGTACCTGATAACTATGCAATGAGTTAAAATAGACATGGTTACAGAAGTGTAATCTGATTTCTGTACTTGCTAGCTGTGTTTCTTAAGGCATTTACAATTCTAATTATGGATCAGATGTGTTCAGAGGTCAGGTCTCAATCATGAAAATCATACCAATATGCTTTAGTATACTTTTCAACCTACTTTCAATCAATACACTTCTTTAAATATGTTGTCATTTTTATATGTTATTATAAAATATCACATTATTGGTTATAATGGTAACTACAACAGTATAAGCTCCTAAAAAGCTTAGCATCATGTTTTATGGGATTTCTGTAGAGTAAACATTTAATGGTCACATCACCTACAGATCTGCAATTTATCAAAGGAAAACTGTGGTTGAGATGATTTGCTGTTTTGCTCCTTAAAATCAAGTCTAAGGCATATTTTTCTAATGGTTATAACAAAGATGCCTTTGTCCACTAATAATCATATTTGCATGGTAAATACGCTAAACAATGATATTATAAGACAAGAACATGTAATCAGAATTCTGCAAAGTAAAAATAAAAACATACTTTCTAATCATCTTTTTTCTTAAAATGTGGGAAATCACTGAATTGTATCAGATTTTTGTATCAAAAGGAAATGAATCAAACTTCCATAATGACATCCTTATGTGCCTTTGTAAGCCTGAGACATCGTTCCAACATGATGATGGATGAATTTGCTCTTTCAGGATTTAAAATTAATTAGACATAAATGAAAATTGTAGCTCAACCTGCTTTGCCTGCGTGGTGTACACTCAGTATAATTCACTAAATGTATCAAAGGAAATGATATTTTAGAATGACATAAAAACAAATTTAAGCCAGGTGGTGGTGGTGCATGCTTTTAATGCCAACACTCAGGAAGCAGAGGCAGGTGGATCTCTGTGAGTTCAAGACTAGCCTGGTCTACAAAATCTAGTTCCAGGACAGCATCCAAAGCCACAGAGAAATACTGTCTTGATAAACCAAAACAACAACAACAATAAAAAACAAATTTAAGAGGAGAAAACTTTCAAATGAAATATACAAGAATATTCTTTTTTTATTTTTTTATTTTAATCTTAAATAGCTTGTTTTCAGTCTGCAGTTCCACTGACAGAGAGTCTGGGAAACAGGAAAGAACCCAAAAGATATACATGGTACCCAAGAGAAGAGAAATGAGGCAAGGTCCTCTGAACAGATGGGGAACACGGCGAGGGGTGGGAGGGAGGGCAACCTGGGTGATAGAGAGGGGGAGAAGTGGAAGAGAGAGTAGGACATGAAGGATATTCTTTTTTAATTTTTTAATTTTTTTGTTTTGGTTTTTATGAGACAGGGTTTCTCTGTATTTTTTGGAGGCTATTGGTCCAGCCCATCCTCGACTTCACAGAGAACCACCTGCCTCTGCCTCCCGAGTGCTGGTATTAAAGGCGTGTGCCACTACTGCCCGGCTAAGGATATTCTTTTTAAAAAAATACATTAGGATTTGTTGATTCAACCTATTTTTATCATCTCAACTCTTTGCAAACCCTGCCAGATCTGCCTATCCTACTTCATTTCTCTGTCTCTCTGTCTCTTTCTCAGTCTCTGTCTCCTTCTCTGTCTCTCTGTATCTCTCTCTCTTTGCCTTTCTGTCTCTCAAAAAAATCTTAAATCTATCATGACGTGATCAAAGTTAAAATATGGGTTTTAACCACTATTTTAGCAAAGAATTTTCTTAAACACAACAGCATAAATTTAAAAATGTATTTTGTGTTACCCAATAATTTGAGAAGTAGCAAGCTAATACAGGTATTTTTGTTTTCAGCTTGTTTGTTTGTTTTGTTTTGTTTTAAAACTGAACTGACTAATTAGCATAGTCAGCTCTCTAAGTCCTTACTCAGTTTCTCCATCAGCACAATCAAATGGACCTCAATTTGATGGTCTGCTTTTGATGCTGCAACGATAAATGGCACACTTACTGAAAGTAAAAATAAGTATTTATTGTAGAAATTACTCACCAGAGACCAAACAAGTAAGCCTGATGAGCTGAGTAGTTTTCTGCTGCTGAACTGGAAGCCAAAAGCCAGAAAAAGAGAGCAAGACTTCCGTTGTTCAGTCTTTTATGCCTTCCTCAGTAACGCCCCTAGCCATGCCCAAAAGTGGGCCTGACTAGTGACATAGTTCCCTGCCTACTTCCGTATACATCTTTAGTCATGCCTAAAGTGGGTGTGGTTAGTGGTGCGGTAAACTGCTCTTTTATTACCTCATCTTTGTGCGCCTCTAGTAAGTCACATGGCTAATGGTGGCATTCTGTTTTCCTCCTACAATTCCCCTTTTAGTCTAAAAAGGATATTTAAACTTAAAACAACTAACTTGTGTCAATGAACAAAATGTATCAAACATCTATCCCATCTAAACCTAAACTTATCTGAAAGAAACACCCAAGTCTGAATGCCTCCTTCCAATCCCATCTCTAAAATAATTGAAAACTAACACTAACAGGTGTAAATTATCCTATAATATCAATAGTAGGGAGAGAGGGCTTGATATTCTCAAAACTACTTCCTGCTGAGATAGGACGATGACAATTTCATGGGGACCTGTGAGAAGAAAAATATTAGTGTAACAAAATCTTCAGTAGATCAGATAGTCTCTGTATGGCAGGAGTTCCTGACTGGAGTTTTAGTGTTGATAGAAGCTCTGGCCAGATTGTAGAAGGTGTGCTGTTTCAGTTCCTTGATCTGGAGTTGTGTTGAGTGATGTAGTTTCAAGCCAATATAGTGCTTGTCAGCTGGAGTCAATGATGTGGGGCAGTTCAGATGCCTCCAGTTGAATCAGGTGAAGTCAAGGAAGTGGATCCTCATTCTCTTTCTGAAGCAGTTGAAGATTTCTGTCAGGAAATCCCTTGTTCTCTGGAAAACTCAAACATTAATGTTAACAAAGAAATATTTTAACTTTTATATGTATGCATACTGAAAGAGGTGACAATAGGGAAGATGGTAAACATGAAGGAAATTAATATTTTCAGAAAAAGAAATCCACAGATAACAGTCCCTAATTTTATTTTCTTCTGTCTTATATCAATGACTCTTTGCTATAATACAGAAAGTTTGAATTGTATGTAAATAACATGCTTGAATTTAGAGTAGGAGAGCCAATCCAACTCCAAAGCCAGCTTCAGTTAAATGAATGGGGACTGAAGTATATGAAGAAACAAAGATAAAAGGGTACTATAAAAAACAAAAAAGAGAGATTTAGACTTTGATACCACACAGTGAGTTACTGTTTGTTTGATGGTCCTCAGGGTAGCTATTCATTCTTCTTCAGGAATCTATATGTCCAGTATTCTTTGCTAAGTTTACCTGTGAAGACAAAAAAACAAGACATTCTCTTTCCTTTTAGGAGGTCACATTACCCATGGTAGAATATGATTTTGTAGATGAGCTGTTATCTTTCCTCCTCCTGAAATGTCTTCTGTTCTGATCGAATCTTAATTACTTTTGATGGAACCCAAAGCTTTTCTTCTCCTGTGGAAACAAAAGCAAAACCTCTTCCCCAAAGTAACACATATCCTGGTTTCCAGACTGAGGTCATAACATCCTTAAAATACACCGGTTGATTCAGTTCATAGGTCTTCTCTGTAGTACAGGGTCTTTCTGCTGCAGTTTGTCCTTTTTCATTAGCATTAAAAAAATTCAACATTAATAAAGCATTATGTAACCTGTGTTTGGGGGTCTTTGTTCCCCCTGACTGTTTATGAAGCATCTCTTTTGCGGTTCGGTTAGATCTTTCAATCACTGCTTGTCCTGTGGGATTGTAAGTTATACCAGTTACATGTTTTATATTATAATATTTCAAAGATTGTTCCAATTTACTGGAGACATATGCTGGAGCATTGTCAGTTTTTATTGTTTTAGGTATACCCATAACAGCCATCACCTCTAAGAGGTGTGTAATAACAGAATCAGCTTTTTTTTATTTTTTATTTTTTTTTAGATTTTTTTATGAGACAGGGTTTCTCTGTATTGTTTTGGAGGCTGTCGGTCCAGCCTGGCCTCGAACTCACAGAGATCCGCCTGCCTCTGCCTCCCGAGTGCTGGGATTAAAGGCGTGCGCCACCACTGCCCGGCAACAGAATCAGCTTTTTAAAAGCTGAGGGCAGTAGCCCATTGGAAGACTGAGAATGTGTCTATGGTATGGTGGACATATTTCAAACTGCCTAATTCTGGGAAGTGAAATATATCCATTTGCAAAAGTTCATTTCTGTGAATACCTTTAGGATTACAAACTTCTGGTAATGGAGTTTGATTGTAGAATGAGCAACTGGGGCAATTTCTTATTATTTTTTTGGCTTGTTGCCAGGTGACAGAAAAATCCTTCTTTTCCTCCTACATGCTTTGATGTAATTCAAGAGGATTCTGTTTTCCTGTCTCATTACAAAATGCTAACTTGGAATGGGCAGTCTGGTTTTTCTTAGGTTATTGATGTCTATGGTTTATCTTGTTGATGTGCACTACATTCAAATTTATAATGTAGTTATTCATTTATAGGAACAGTCTTTTCCTGTGAACATTTCTATATCATATGTAAAACACATCAATAATTTAGCTTCAAATGTGTGCTTCATTGGATCTACTCATTAGCAGTAAGACTTGGAGCATCAAGCATACTGAAATTAAAAACTATGGCATTGAAAAATCAGTGTAATTTATGCTTCACATTTTGTCTTGATAATGAAGTACTAAGAATTATATAAAGATAAAATTCTTTTTTAATATTTTTATTTAATTTAAATTAGCAACAAGTTTGCCTCTCATGCCAAACTCAATTCCCTCTCCCTCCCCACCTCTCCCAACCCCTTCAACCCTCCCCCAACCCCCCTCCAATCCCCACATCACTCTCCAAGGAGGGTGAGGCCCTTCATGGGGGATCTTGAAAGTCTGTCACGTGATCTGGGACAGGGCCAAGGACCTCCCCTATGTGTCCAGGCAATAGACATGGATCTATCTGTAGTCTTCTACATGAGAGCATCCATGTATGGCATCCAGTTATGCCAGCACCATCTGTTGAAGATACTGTCTTTTTTCCAGTGTATGATTTTAGCTTCTTTGTCAAAAACCAAGTGTTCGAAGGAGTGTGGGTTAGAATCAGGTTTTTCAATATGATTCCATTGGTCTACCTGTCTATTTTTGTGCCAATACCAAGCTGTTTTCAGGACTATGGCTCTATGATAGAGATTGAAGTCAGGGATGGTGATACCTCAAGAAGATCCTTTATTGTACAGCGTAGTTTTAGCTATTCTGGGTCTTTTGTTTTTCCAAATAAATCTGAGTATTCTTCTTTAAAGTTCTGTGAAGAATTGTTCCAGTATTTTGATGGGGATTGCATTGAATCTGTAGATTGCTTTTGGCAGGATTTCCATTTTTCCTATATTAATCCTACCAATCCAAGAGCATGGAAGATCTTTCCATTTTCTGGCATCTTCTTTAATTTCTTTTTTTAAAGACAAAGTTCTTGCTGTACAGGTCTTTCACTTGTTTGGTTAGAGTTGTCCCCAAATGTTTATGTTGTTTGGGGCTATTCTAAAGGGTGATGTTTCTCTGATTTCTTTCTCAGCCCATTTATCATCTGTATATTATAAGTCTACTGATTTTTTTTTAGTTTACCTTGTATCCTGCCCTTTTGTTGAAGGTGTTTATCAGCTGTAGGAGTTGCTTTGTAGAGTTTTGGGTCACTTATGTAAACTATCATATCATCTGCAAATAGGGAATTCTTGACCTCTTCCATTCCAATTTGTATCCCTTTGATCTCCTTTTCTTGTCTTATTGCTCTAGCTAGAACTTCAAGTACAATATTTAAGAGATATGAAGAGTGAGGATAACCTTGTCTTGTTCCTGATTTTAGATGAATTGCATTGAGATTCTCTTAGATTACTTGATGTTAGTTGTTGGTTTACTGTATATAGCTTTTATTGTGTTCAGGTATGTTCTTGTTATCCCTGATCTCTCCAGAGCATTTATCATGAAGGAGTGTTGGATTTTGTCACAGGCTTTTTCTGCATCAAGTGAGATGATCATGTGGTTTTTCTTATGCAGTTTGTTTATATAGTGAATTACACTGATTGATTTTTGTATGTTGAACCATCCCTGCATCCCTGGGAGGAAGCCTACTTGATCATGGTGGATGATTTGTTTGATGTCTTCTTGAATTTGGATTGCTAATATTTTATTGAGTATTTTTGCACCAATGTTCATGAGGGAGATTGGTCTGTGTGAGCCTTATGTGTGATTTGAATTTTAGTAATGTGTCTTTTAAGAAAGTAGTTGGCCTTGTATTTGTGGCATAGATGTTTTACATTGAGACATCATCCGGAGGGATGATCTTCTTCATCTCTTTTGATTGATTTCAGTTTGAAATCTAATTTGTTTGATACTAGGATAGCTTCACCAGCTTGTTTCTTGTATCCATTTGATTGGAAAATCTTATCACAACCCTTTACTCTGACGTAATGTCTGTCTTTGAAGTTAATATGTGTTTCTTGTATGCAGCAGAAGGATGGATTCTGTCTTCCTACCCATTCTGTTAGCCTTTGTCTTTTTATAGGCAAATTAAGTCTATTAACATTGAGGGATATTGAGAACCACTGAATGTTAATTCTTGTGTACTTTTTATTTGTTGTTGTTGGTGTTATTGTTTGTGAATTTACCATGCTTTTTCTTATGGCTTTTTTAAAAGTTAGATTATCTATTGAGTATGTTTTTGTGAGCATAGTTACCTTCCTTAGATTGAAATTTTCCTTCCAGTATTTTCTGTAGGGATGTATTTGTGGATATGTATTGTATAAATCTGATTTTGTCGTGGAATATCTCGTTTTCTTCATCTAAAGTGATGGAAAGCTTTGATGGGTATAGTAGTCTGTGCTGGCATCCATGGTCTTTTATTGTTGGTAGAATATCTATCCAGAACCTTCCAGCTTTTAGAGTTTCCATGGAGAAATCAGGTGTGATTCTGATAGATTTGCTTTTGTATGTAACTTCGCCTTTTTCCTTAGCTGCTCTTAATATTCTTTTCTTATTTTGTATGTTTGGGGTTTTTACTTTTGTGTGTTGAGAGGACTTCCTTTTGTGGTCCACTCTATTTGGTGTTCTGTAGTCTTCTTCTTCTTCTTCTTCTTCTTCTTATTATTATTATTATTATTATTATTATTTTTTTTTTTTTTTTTGGTTTTTCAAAACAGGGTTTCTCTGTATTGTCTTGGTGGCTGTCCTGGAACTTGCTTTGTAGACCAGGCCTTGAACTCACAGAGATCTACCTGCCTCTGCCTCCCGAGTGCTGGGATTAAAGGCGTGCACCACCAACGCCCGGCTTCTTGTACTTTCATTGGCATGTCTGTCTTTAGGTTGGGAAAGTTTTCTTCTATGATTTTGTTGAATACTTTTTCTGTGCCTTTTAGCTGGATTCTTCACCTTCTTCAATACTTATTATTCTTCAATTTGGACTTTTCACAGTGGCTTATATTTCCTGTATATTTTGTTAGGGATTTGTTGGACTTGAGATTTTCCTTGTTCTATGAATCTATTTCTCCTAATGGATCTTCAACGAATGAGATTCTCTCTTCTAACTCCTGTGTTCTGTTGGTTATGCTTGCATCTGCAGTTCTACATCATTTACTCACCTTTTCTAGTTCCAGCATTCCTTCAGACTGTGTTTTTTTTTCATTTTCTCTATTTCAGCTTTCAAACCTTGTACTGTATGAATTGTTTCTTGAAATTTTTGGTTTGTCTTTTCTTACATTGCTTTAAAAGAATTTCTCACTCTTTCCTTTAGGGTTTCTATCATCTTCATGAAGTTGGTTTTTAGGTCATCCTCTTTTGTTTCATCTGTGTTATGATGTTCAGATCTTGCTGGTGTAGGTTTTCTAGACTCTAGTGTCAGAGAAGGAAAGCTGAAGGATGTAGGGACCACATACGTGGTCTGGAGCTCACCTCTGCCCTCTGCCCTCTGCCCTCTGCCCTCTGCATGTGAGGAAGGGCATAGGCAGGCAATCTCAGCAGGCTTCTTGTAGCGCATTCCTCTGGTAATGAGTCGAGCTTGCTATAGTTCCCAGTCCAGGAGATCCCTGAGAGCAAAATAAAACTCTTATAGTTAGTGAACTTTATATAGTATCTGATATTAAATATACCTATGATTATTTAATTGCATGGTTGAAGCATAGTGTGACTCATGGAGATAGTCATCAGGTACATAAACAGGAATGTACCAGACTGGATACATTTCCTTTCTTTTTTTAAAAATGTAAATTATAAACAAGCTTGTTTTTCATGTCAATCCCAGTTCCTTCTCCCTCACCTCCTCCCCTGCCACCCACCAACTCCCTATTCCATCCCTTTTCTGCTCCCCAGGGATGATGAGGCCTTCCTTCAGAGATCTTCAAAGTTTGTCATATAATTTGGGGCAGAACCTGGGCCCTCCCCAGTGTATTTGGACTGAGATAGTAACCCTCTATGTGAGTTTGACTCTCAAAGTTCATTCATATAATAGGGATGAATACTGAACCACTACCAGGGGTCCCATACATTAGCCAGACCTCCAAACTGACATCCTTGTTCAGGGGTTCTAGAACAGTCCTATGCTCATTTCCCAGGTATCAATCTGAGGTCTAGGAGCTCCCACATGTTCAGTTCAGCTGTTTCTGTGTGTTTCCCCAGCCTGGTCTTCACCAATTTGCACATCACTCTTCCCTCTCTGCAGCTGGATTCCAGAGTTCAGCTCAGTGTTTACTTGTGGGTGTCTGCCTCTGCTTCCATCAGTTACTGAATGAAGGCTCTAGTATGGCATATAAGGTTTAAAAATATGACCTGAAGACTCCCTAGTTTCCTCTGTGTCCATTTGTTATGTCTGCCTTTTCATTTCTGATTCTGTTAATTTTCATTTTCATTCTCTGCCTTTTTGTAAGTTTGGATAAAAGTTTGTCTATCTTATGGATTTTCAAGAAGGACCAACTAACTCTTCATTATATTGATTCTCTTTACTGTTTTCCTAGTTTCTAGTTTTTGATTTCAGCCCTCAATTTGATTGTTTTCTGGCATCTACTCCTCCATGGTCAGTTTGCTTCTTTTTGTTCCTTCATATGGACATTTAGCGCTATGAACTTTCCCCTATAACTGCTTTCAAAATGTCCTATAAGTTGTGTCTTCATCCTCATTGAATTCTAGGAAGAATTTAATTTCTCATTTGATTTCTTCCTTGACCCAGGAATAGTGCAATTGCGCATTATTCAATTTCCATGAGTTTCTAAAGTTCCTACAATTTGTGTTGTTGTTGAATTCTAACTTCAAGGCATGGTGGTATGATAAGATATAGGGGGTTATTCCAATTTTTTTGTACTTGCTCAGGTCTGCTTTGTTGACAAGTATGTGGTCAATTTTAGAGAAGGTTCCATGTGACCCTGGGAAGAAGGGATATTCTTTGGTGTTTGGGTGGAATGTTCTAAAGATGTCTGTGAAACCCAATTGGGCCATAACTTCTATTAGTTACTTTTTTAATTTGTTAAGTTTCTGTCTGGTGGTCCTTTCTAGTGGTGAGAGTGGCATTTTGAAGTCTCCCAGCACAAATGTGTGAGGTTTTATATATGATTTGAATTTAATAATGTTTCTTTTATGAATGTGGATGCCTTTGTATTTGTATTTCTATTTGTATTGTGTTCAAAATTGAGACTTCATTTTGATGGATTTCTCCTGTGATGAATATGAAATGACCTTCCCCATTTCTTTTGGTTGATTTTTGTTTAATGTCTAATTTTTTAGATATTGGAATTGCTAACTCAGCTTTTTTCTTGGGTCCACTTGATTACAAAATCTGTTCTACACTTAATTCTGAGGTACCATCTGTCTCTGAAGTTGAGGTATTTTCCTTGAATGCAGCAAAAGGATGGATTCTGTCTTTGTATCCATTCTGCTAGCCTGTGATTAATATTAATATTGAGGGATATTAATGACCATTGATTGTTCAATCTTGTTTGTTTTGGATTTGTTGTTGGTGGTAGAATTGTGTGTGGATTTCTGCCCTTTTTTTTCTTTTGCCTATTGGAAAAGTGGAATCATCTATTGCCTATGTTTTTTCTGGTTGTAGTTAACTTTCTTGGGTTGGAGTTTTACTTCCAAAACTATCTGCAGGGCTGTATTAGTGGATATTTATTATTTAAATCTGGTTTTGTCATGGCATATCTTGTTTTCTGCATCTGTAGTGATTGAAAGCTTTGCTGGGTATAGTAGTCAGGGCTGGTATCTGTGGTCTCTTAGTGTTGTTAGAATCTGTATCCAGGATCTTCTAGCTTTCAGAGTTTCCATGGAGAAGTCAGGTGTGATTCTGATAGGTTTGTCTTTATATGATACTTCATTTTTTCTTTATCTGCTCTTAATATTCTTTCTTTGTTCTGAATGTTTGAGGTTTTGGTTGTTATGTGATGAGAGAACTTTTTTGTGGTCCACTCTATTTGATGTTCTGTATGTTTCCTGCACTTTCATTGGCATGACTTTATTTAGGTTGAGAAAGTTTTCTTCTATGATTTTTTGAATATGATTTCTGCCCATTTGAGGTGGGTTTCTTCACATTCTTCTATACCTTTTATTTTTAGGTTTGGTCATTTCATGGTATACCATATTTCCTGGATATTTTGCATAAGGGATTTGTGATACTTAAGATTTTCTTTGGTTGATGAATCTATTTCTCCTAGTGTATCATCAATGCCTGAGATTCTCTCTTTCATCTCTTGTATTCTGGAGGTTATGCTTGCATCTGTAGTTCACGATTGTTTACCCAGATTTTTTATTTCTAGCTTTTTGGTTCATTTTTTTTTTCTTTAAGGGATTTTGTCATATCCTCTTTGAGGGCCTCTATCTTTTTTATGAAGCTGTTTTTAAGGCCATTCTCTTCTGCCTCATCTGCATTTGGATGTTCAGGTCTTGTTGGTATAGAGTCCTTAGATGCTGGTGGTGTCAATTTGTTTTTTCTGTTGTTGAATGTGGTTTTTTTAGTAAAATATCTTAAAATTTTTATTTGATTATTTGTATGTGTATGGGTGTACATGCAGGCACCTATGTGCCAAAGAATGCATATGGTAGTCAGAGGAAAAGTTCTTGAAGGATCTTGGCATGATACTCAGAATGTCAAGACTCCATACCAACACCTTTACCCATAGAGCTATCTTCATGGAACAATCTTGCTAGCCTGTGAATTTTTTTATTTTTAAATTTTAATTTAAATTAGAAACAAGGTTGCTTCACTTGTCTATTCCAGGTCCCTCTCCCTTTCCCTCCCCTCCTCCCATGTCCTCCCACCAACCCCTCCAATATCCCCTCATTTCCCCAGGGAGGGTGAGGGCCTCTATGGGGATGTTGAGGCCCTCTATGGGGATGTTTAATGTGTTTTTATATTGTCTTCTTCCAGTGGTTAAAGAAGGAGTCTCTTCCTGTCCTGGAGGGTATAGGACCAAGGTTGCCTTCCCTTGGGTGTAAGCAGGTTTAATACTCAGATTACTCTCCTCTTCCAGTGGATGAAGGTAGGGCTAATACTGGTGCCTTGGCACTCTCTGTGTGGGCTGGACCAGCATGGGTTCCCTAGTGTGCAGTTTCCAGGTATCTGAGCAGGGCACTGGAACATGAACCGGAAGCAGGCCCACCTGAAGACATTTCCAAAACACGAAAGTTATACACAGGCTGCTGTCAAGATTACCTAAAGAAAGAAAGTAGAAGAAATGTCCATTTCAATAAGATGTTTGAGGGACCTGACCATGTACAAACAATGTGAGATAAGGAATGGCAGCTCATAATAGAAAAAATGCTGCTAAAAATAAAAAAAAATGAGGCTAGGGAACAAAATAAAGTTTGTACTTCCAAATATTAGTAATTGTTTTAATTCTTATTGCTCCTTCTTAAAGTGTGCTTTAATAATGAGTAGACTTAGGAATGATGACATTTGCTGAGCACATGTGAACTTTTTGGTTCTACTTATATAGATTTTTACAAATTGAAATTTCACAGTAAAAATATTCTGAATATTTTATCATATGAAGTTTATTTCTAAATAGAAGTAGGTATTTTTCTTGATGACATCATAATGTAGTATATGACAGTATATTTTAAAACCTCCTACATCAAAGATTTTTAAAAATCTTATATTGAATTAATATTCATATTTTCTACTTTAAAATAATGTTTTTCACATCTTTTAAATGAGAACACACATGAGTATATTGTCACTTTCTATATCCAAGCATCAATTTAACAAAAAATACTGACAAATACACACATATGTCATAATATACAATATATGATATATTAATTATAGTACATTACATAATATAATTATATTATGTGATTGTAATATAACAAAATTTATATCTAATATGAATTTTACAATAAAGATAGGAAATTGCTTTTTTGGTATCTTTATTTCAGAGTAATGCATCATTGCTTGAAAGTGAATTTATTTATATACATGCCTATATATATAATTTTGACAGAATAAAGCTAAATAAACTTTTCCATACTCCATATTACAAACATGTTCAATACTGTACCCTATAAAATTGCTTATATATTATATACATTTATAGTTAAATAAACATTCTCACAATATTATAACTATTGTTACATATTATTTTATATTTAAGTTTTATATTTATTATTGTAAATTAGATGAAACACATAATTTTATGTACTATGGAAACTTCAATCCTATTGGTTAGCTTTTCTAGTACTGAAGGCTGCTATGTCCATTACCAGAGGAGTGTAATCATCCACATTGCTCAGCTGTGAACCCTATGGAATACAATGATGATTCACTTGGAAAGACAATGCCTACTGGTAAAATAGTGCCATGGTTTTCAGAAGGGTAAACAATAATGTCCTGAAGCAATGGAAAGCCTATTATACAAGATAAAACCCATATCTGATGCCATTATCCTTCTAAGAACCTATGTGTAGACAGATCATAAATACTCATAAAAATATCTAATATGATCTACATAGTATTCAAACAACTATTAACGACATTATTCTATACATCAATTGAGGTATGTATATTTTAACTCTCATCAGAGAATCTCTGTTTGTAATACATGATGAACAGGAGGAAAATCCACTGCTGACCAAGGTGAAATGAATAAGAGAAGGCAAAATTTTCATCTCTAAGTGGAACCTCTTCTAAACTCCATCTTCTAAAGGCATCATTGCAGAAGAGTGGGAGGAAAATATGAGGCAGAAGTTGTGGATAAACATAAGGAAATAGGATCTTCTAGACACAGTAGGACAGATATACATATGGAGTCATAGCCATTAAGACAGTATTCACCAACCCCAGGCCAAGCTAGAGAATCCCAGTTTGGGGAAGGGATCTAAATGAGGATTTTCATTTCTATCTGAGGATTTACCAGCAATTCTTACCTTAAGGGGAACAAGATGTTGATTTTCTCTAAGAGTGTTTCTTAACAAGTCTACCACGCTTGAGTGGAAAATCACACATCCAAGAATATACGAACAATTAAAAGTTTCAGTGATGAGGGGAAGAAGAAAAAGTTGTGTGTGAAGAGAAGGAATAATTTTAGAAGGGAGGATCAAACTACTAACAAATATTTTAAAGATCTTGTATAAAAGAAAGAAGAGTAAGAGGGAACTTGAGTCACTGTACATTTACCACTTAATTTTCTGAAAATGAATTAATGACTGTTGCTTTCTATGAGACATGTTAATGGATTATCTACCGAATGATGAATTACTCAGTGAACTGCTCATCTTGTTCATGTTTATTAAAGAAAAATATAACTTCATTCAATTTAGGGTTATTTTATTGGAGATTTATTGGAGCAGATTTATTGGAGCATATGTAACTATTTCAACTCACAATGGCAATGCATGCAAGAATTGCTGTGTTTCAATTTGTCTGTCTTCGGTCCCAAAGTATAACTGAGCAAAAGAAGACAGGTCAAACATAAGACTGGCATACATTATGTAAAGCTGGCTTTCAATTACCATCATTTTATGAACCAGAGTACTGTATGTTACATAATTCTACTGTGTCAGTCAAGGCAATTTGTCACTTACATTTATATTATGAAAACCTCCTGAATTATTCCTGTACACTAGTTTCAGATTGCCTCATTACATTTATAGCTTTCTGAGAGGGAAATGTAACACAATTTTATAATTTATTTATATATTTTTCATTCATTTCCAATTTTTTGAGGATGTAATTACTTCATTCATACCCCCCCTTCCTCTTTCCAAACTGTGCCACATACTGCCTGTTTCTCTTTTCAAATTCATGATTTCTTTTTAATAATTGTTTTTAGACATGGATATGCATATATATTCCTAAATACCTAAGTACAACCTCCTCAGTCTTCCCCACAGAAAAGCACACCAAGTGATTATATAATAGCAAACAGTCATCCCTGAAGGCATACATACAAGTACCACTGATTTCCAACTCTGAACGCTATTATTTCATTAGAAAATTAAGCAATGTATAAATTAATATTTTTTCTATCAGAAAGGACCTACTGTATATTTCACAATTTTCTGAACCTAGTGGGAAAGAAAACATATTTATCTCCTAATTACAGACATAAAACTGGACCTTGTGGTATATTTGCATAGTGTATCATTTAAGTTGGATATACTTTCAAGGCTATTATTTGTAATTGTTGTCTAAGCAATCTTGGATACTCTACTGCCCTGTGTGTTATGCATTATACCTACTCTAGTGCTCCAGAAAAGTCTTCCTCTCAGTTGCTTTTTAAATATGAAGTGAGATGACACTCTGTCACTGATGATACATAATGTGCTTCAGCAATCACAGAGGCAATAAAATTACCCTCCTATGTCTATCCACTGGCAGACAGAGGACCACAAAATATATTCTCAAACACCATTTTAAATTTTCCTTTGTGTTAGTATGTATTTTGCTACTAATTTAATTATTTTTACAGTGGATTAGGCCTACTCTGCCTTCTGGATCTTATATGTGTAGGGACTCCAGATGTTTTGTTAGTTTGAATCTGATTGCTTTGGATTCTTGTTAAAATGAGTTTTGCTATTATGCTGCCCCATGTAGTGTAAACTACACTTATCTCTCCCCTCTTCCTCCCTCCATCCCTCGCTCCCTCTCTCTGTGTATGTTTATGTGTGTTTCTCTCTCTGTCTCTGTATCTCTGTATGTCTGTATTTCTTGGTCTCTGTCTCTCAATATTTCTCTGTCTCTATCTCTGTCTCTCTGCTTTTGTCTCTCTCTCTCTCCACTGTATTTAAATACATTTGCCTCCTGTCACCCCAATTCCTATCATGAGCACATTGTACAATCTTTAATACATCCCATGCAAATTGATTAGACAGCAGTAGCAGCTTCTTCTACCCCTCTTTCTTTTCCTCTCCTTGTACATCATGTCTAGTTTATGTTTACCAACTATTCTTAGGAGTGGGTTCCACTGTTATATGTGGTTGGTGTAAAAGGAGTCCTCACTTTTAAAAATTATCTGATTCTCTCTTTACCTCAAATGCCTATAGTTCCTAAGCTAGCCATAACACTCCACTCACATTCTCTCCATTCAGTCATGGTATTTAGTTTAGTTTGAACTTTTATATGTCTTGTCCACATTATTATAATTATTATGAGTTCACATGCGCAATTTTTCTCTTATATCAAGAAAATAATGTGAGACAATTGATTGTTGTATTTTTTAGTTAATGTTCCTCGTCCTGGTTTTTCTATATATGAACACTTCTCTCATATATAGGATTTACCCTTCTGAGTATGAGTTATTATATTGGTTGCATTGACATATGCATATTTTCAAAAAAACATTAGAAAATAGAAGGGGATTATGTCCTAAAAACAATTCTCTGGGTTGGGAACATAGTTTAATCTTAAAAAGTTACTATTTAGCCGGGTGGTGGTGGCGCACGCCTTTAATCCCAGCACTCGGGAGGCAGAGGCAGGTGGATCTCTATGAGTTCGAGGCCGGGCTGGACCGATAGCCTCCAAAACAATACAGAGAAACCCTGTCTTGTAAAAACAACAAAAAAGTTACTATTTATTAAACTACACATTTATTCCATAAATAGTTATTGAAAACTTATAATTGCATGGCCACTTCATCAATTTCTCTAGAAATGTAATTCTAAGAACGTCAGAATATAAACTGAAAGAAATACTAAACATAGCAGCAATTGAATCAGATTTAGGATTACTTAATGGATAGTATATCCAAAGAACCTTTTTTACTGAAAATAAAATTCAGGTATCAAAGAGTAAGTTATCTTCCAAGACTAACAGCAAAAATAAATTGTACTTTGGGGTTATAATATGTGAAGCATTAAAAAATATAATTTTTAATTAAATTAAATGACAGAAAGAGTGATGTGCAATTAGGCATATCTACTAAAATACTACTCATCATTCCATTATACTCTTGTCCTTATTTGGTTATGAAAACTACTTATGCATTATTTGGTAGAGTCACACCCTAAAAACTTATGCCTAAGGTTTATTTAATTTTTCTGGTGTACATTGCTAAAGCTAGAAGCAGTATAGTATAAAACTAATTTTAATTAGTTTTTATTGATCTTTAAATTTAGTGAAATAAATTCCTATAATCCATGACCTCAAAAAATCGTAAAATAAAAGCTTATGGTCAAGGACTTCAGCTAATTTGCATACTTTTTAATATACCCACTAGTAAAACCTAGTACCAGTCATCATTCTATGTAATTTTCTGCAAAATTTTTCAGAAAAATGAATTCATTGATTTTTTCTTAAAAATCATAATAACACATGTAATATTATACTTACTAGGTATATACATGTGGTTATGTAGAATTGTTATTGCTATGATAAAACTCAATAACCCACACAGCCATTATTAATCAAGAAACAACACACATATCAATCATCAATAAAAATTACACTTACAGAAAGATGAAATTAAACTAAAATTTAATTTCCTTGTACACACCTCACTAACACACATAGAAAAAAAAACACCCTAAAATCGATCAAAGACATTAAACTTGAAATACCACTAGCAGAAAACATAGATGTAGGTGTAGGAAAGTGCTTTCTGAGTAATAAATCTAGGTCAACAACTGATATGAGGTACTTCATTCATCTGAAAAGCTTCTTCAAAGCTAAAGAAAGAATCAGCCTGGTGAAGTTGAAGCCAACAGAATGGGAGGAATATTTGTCAGGTGCCACATTGTTCTGAAGATTAATATCCAAATTATAGAAAGAAACAAAAAAAACAAGGAGTCCAAAAACAAATAAATCATTCAAACCTGGGCCTGGGATCCAAACAGGAAGGAGAGAAGAATAAAATGGCTAAGAAATACCTTTTCAAAATATATACTTATAAGCATTTAGGAGGATGTAAATCAAAACAATTCTGAGATTTCATCCAAGTCTCTGTGTCAAATAGCAACAAAACAAATGACAACAAAAGCTGAAGTGCATTACAGTGCATGGAGAAAAGGCAATCTTCATTCATTGTTGGTAGGAGTGCTAATAACTTGCAAGGCAAAAAGAAGGTTGTATGACAAGAATTCATATCACTAAGCACCTACATAAAAAAGAACAGAAACAAAAACAGTGGTAAGAACACATACTTGCAACATGAGAACACACCTGGAAACCATAAACCAACCAGTGGAAATAATACCCAAAAGAAGTAGGTAACAAGAAATGATGAAATCCAGGGCTGAAATAAAAAAGGGAAACAACAATAAATATTAGGAATCAATAAAACAAAGTTGATTCTTTGAGAAAAACAGTAAGAATGGTAAACCCTTAGCCAAAATAACTAAAAAATCAGAGAGAGAATATCCAAATAAATAAAATTAGAGATGACAAAGATGACATAATAACAGAAACTTTGGAGATTCAGAGAATCATAAAGACATACTGAAAAAACTGTACTCCACCAAATTGGAAAATCTCAAGTAAATGAATAATTTTCTCAATACATATAACCTACTAAAGTTAAATCAAGAAAAAAGAAACAATTTCAAGAGGCCTTTAACAGCTAAAGAGATAGAAGCTCTCATAAATTTTATTTTTGACAAACAAAAGTAGACCAGGATCAGATATGGTTTTAGCTACAGTTAAGCAGACCTTCAAAGAATAAGTAGTGCCAAAACTTCCAGATTATTCGACAAAATAGAAATGGAAGGAACATTTGCCTAATTATTTTCATAAAACAACAGTTTCCCTTACATATAAACCACAAAAAGATCTGTGGTGGATATTCTTGACTGTCAACTTGTCTACATCTGGAATTAACTAAAATCCAAGTACTAGATATATTTGTGAGCGACATGGTTTTTAGTACAAATAATTTGGAATGAGTTAACTCCCTCAAGATGTTTTCATTTCTGGATACATGATTTGCCTGTGGATTGTTTTAGTTCATTTTTAATAGCTGAATAATACTTCGTGGTTTAAATGTACATTACCTTTGTCCATTCATTTTGAATAGAGAAACAATGAATATTGTTGAGAAACTGTTTCTCTAAAAGTATGAGGTATCCTTTGGTATATGCCAGAAACTTTAAACAAGATGGGGTAGGGACATAGGGAAAAACCAAATGTTACTCTTTTGTTAAAGAAATGTGCCCATCAAATAACTACTAAGAAAACCCTACTCCCTACTGTAGTCAGAGATCAGTTTTCTGCTGTGTCCTTGTGAGAGAAGCCTCCTTCTTCTGTAGATGGGAACAAAAACAAAGACCCAGAGATAAAACATGTGTAAAGAGCAAGAGACCTTGCGACACTCAGGCCAAAATGAGATGTCTCCATCATTCTTTCCCTTCGACGCTCAGAGAATCCTGCAGAAATCAAATAGAGGCATAACATAAGAGGCAAAGGGGACAGAGGACACTAATGAAACAAGGACTACTAAACACAGCAAGACATAGGCACATAGGAACTCACAGAGAAATGGCCACATACACAGGGCCTGCACAAGTCTATGTAAGATGGGTTTCCTGTCCTGAGAGAAAAAGTTAACACAGTTCTCATTCCTATTATAGAAACGATCTCTAACAGATAACCATTTTGAAAGCAAAATTAATTGTGTTCAATGAAGTATCCCTGGGAATACAAAGCACTTAGGCCATAAGTAAATAACCAACCTAAAATATACTCAATGAGATTTTTGGAGTTTTTTGTTTCATAATATTGTTCTCAAGGCACTTTTTTTTTTAACTTTGCAGGACCTTTACGTATATATTATGGTTTCTAGTTTGTGCTTTTAAGGAATTTATATCTGTAGGAACATCTGTATCTCTGATTTGTATGTGTTTTTGTTCCTCTTTCTCTGAAACTTTGTTTTTCCCTATCTCATTTTTTGTTTTGTTTTTATCTTCTTTTATTATATAATTATTCTTTGGATGTCATTTTCTTCTACCAAAAGAAGAAAGACTGTGAATTTAGATTGGAGGATGATTGAGAGGATCCTATAGGATTGAGGGGTGTGAAGAAAGTAATCAGAATGTATTGTGTGAAGAAAAAAATACATTTTCAATAAAAAAGAAGAGAGAAATAATTAACTTCACAGGCAAGTAGATGGAATTAGAAAGAAACCAGAAAATAAAGTGTTACATTTCACTTCATTGGGAGCTCCAAGAGGAAATCTTCAGTAGTGAGTACATATTCTTGAGTAACTGCAAAAAATTAGAAAAGTGAAAAGGGGTCACATTATCCAGTAGAGATTGGGAAGTAAATAGAAGGGGGATAGGAGAGTAAAAGTGATCTAATGTAGAAAATGTGAAAATGAAGTTTGGACCTCAAAAAAATAGAGGAAAGAATTAAATATGCAAGTAGAGTAAAATAACAGTAAGGATTCGGAAATTATAATAAGTAATTAATTTCTGCCCCCCAAACATCCTGTAATATACATGGTTGTGTCTATAATATATGTATATATATGTTTATGTATAAATATATAATGATATATAATGATCTAGACTTACAATGTTCCACCAAGATGCAAAATCGCATACCAGACATGAGAAGCACTCTTGATTTGTTTGTCAGAGTTTTTCACAAGACTCTGAAAACTTTGCAGGCTATTGCTATAGTCCTGGGATGCCTGATATATGTGGAATATAAGTCCCTTCTTTCCTGCAGAGACAATATGCTTTGGTCATAAAGCCCAGAAGGCCCTGTGCTAGTATTGACATGAATGCCTCTTCCTTGAGATCTAAGATCTCATAATACCAGACGGTGCTATGGACGCTTACACAGAAGTAAAACAAACAATATTCATACCCAGGTATGATATCAGTGAACCAACAAAGTGATATAACCCTAAAGGCACTGTAGTAGCACCATCACAGTAATCAACAATTTGCCATTTGGATTTAAGACCCATTCAACAAAATGGAAATAAGGACTGGTACTAGAAACTAACCAGAGCTAATAAAATCATACATCTCTTACAACCATCACTTCACAAAACCAATATAATCACTATCTATATTCTAAATATTTGTCGTATGATCCACAGACAAGTGTAGACCTTACCCCTCATCAAGGAAGCTTCTCTTAGCAATTGACAGAGGAAAAATTGAAGAAAATCAAAGTAAATGAAAATACAAAGGTGTGGAGCACAGTTGCAATAGATCCATCTACAAAACTATACCCTTGTCAATGGATCAAGGAAGGAATATTGCCCAAGTAAGAGTGGAAACTTCATCAGAATAAAGAGATCCAGAAGTTTGCTGAGAGAGGGTCTTTGGAGGAATGTAAACAGTTATACCCACAAAGTGTCACTACTGTGCGTGCTTAAACAAGAGCTAAATGTGGACAACAATTGACAGGCCAAGTGCAAGGGGAAGTACCATAAACCCTCTGTACTATGTAATGAACCACAGGCAACTAGGATTGCTGAGCATGGGAGATAAAGCATTCCCTAGGGAAGAGCACACGAATAGGTTTTCTAAAATCAAATTGCCATCTTTCAAACATACATACAAGCAAGATTATTCAGGCTGGGCTGTATACTTATATATCCATATATACATAAAGCAGATATACATGAACACATATGCAAAAAATCAATTTAATAAAAGAGGTCAAAAATTTGAAAGAGATCAAGGAGTGTTATATGGGAAGATTTGGAATAAGGAAAGATATGGGATAAATGATATAATTATTATCTCAAAATATAATTAAAAATTTCTAAATACAAACAATGTTAATTCAATTTAAGTTTGTATACAGATCAGTCATGTGGGGATTTTTTGTTAAATTGTGATTCCCTCTTTCATTGTTGCTCTAGCTTGTGTCAAGTTCATATAAAATTAGCCAGCACAATTTTTATTTGAAAGTACTAGTTATAGAAATTATGCAATATATTTGAAGGAAGTTAGAAATAGAATAAAAGTGTAATCTTGATTTCAGTATCATTTGATTAGTGGAAATATATTAGAATGTCATGATTAAGATAGTGAATACTCTTACCAGTCTAGTAGTTTGATGGACTGAGGAGGAATCTAAGGAAGACAAGAGTTGAGACTTCACTACCGAATATTCACTTGCAAATTTATTATTCTTTTTATAAATGTAATTATCAAAAACGTGAGACATTTTAAGTAACAGTATTTCTTCAAGAATGGGACAAAAGCTAGGTCAGATCTTAGCAAAATTGGAACCCAAGCACAATATTTATCCAAGACTCTTCACCAACAGAAAAAAGTGCCCATTAATAAAAGTAAGAAAAAAATTGCACCTATTAGTTTGATTGCTTGAAATATCTGAACTCTGCTCCCATTTGTTGTAGCATATGTGATCTGATTCAGTCAACTTCCTTAGCCTATGAAAGCAAATGAACATTGCATATTTCTGTAATTCACGAATATCTCAGCTGTGTCTCTTGTTTGAAACATTAATGGAATACTCTTTTATGGTAGAAAGAAAAAAATATGACCTAAATTTCTAATGGCAAGACAGACTTGGTTTCCAGGAAAGAAACTTTATGATGATTACTAAAAGATTAGTTTTAAAATCTAAGAATTTGTACATTCATACAACAAGGACATCTGGTCTACTATGTTCATAGCAACATTATTTGTAATAGCCAGAACTTGGAATCAACCTAAATGTCCCTCATCTGAAGAGTGGATAGAGAAAATGTGGTACATTTATACAATGGAGTACTATTCAGCAGAAAAAAACAATGGAATCCTGAAATTTGCAGGCAAATGGATGGCACTAGAAGAAACCATCCTGAGTGAGGTAATCCAGTCAAAAAAAGACTCTATCATAAATGGATTTTAGACATAGATCTGGGGAGTGCCAGCCTACAATCTCTCAGCCAGAGTGTCTGGGAAACAGAACCTTCATTCAATAGCTAGTGGAAGCAGAGGCAAACCTCCCACAGCTAAACACTTAGCTGAACTCAAGAAATCCAGTGGCAGAGAGGGAGGACTGATGAGCAAGGGGTTAAAACTGGGCTGGTTTAACCCCCAGAAACAGCTTACCTGACAAGGGTTAGCTCTTTAATCCCAGACTGATGGCTGGGAATCCAGCATGGGACTGATCAAGTCCCCATGAATGTGGGTGTCATTGAGGAGGCCTAGGCAATCTATTGGGCCTTGGGTAGTAGATCAGTATTTATCCCTGGCATACAAATGGACATTGGGTGCCCATCCCACAATGAGAGATGAACTCTCACCCTGGACTCTTGGGGGAGGGTATAGGCCCTGCCCTGGATGAAATGTCAGACTATGGATACCCCCATGGAGGGTATCACCCTCCCTGGAGCAATGAGGGGATATTGCGGGGGAGTTGGTAGGACATGGCAGGAGGGGAAGAAAGGGAGAGGGACCTGGGATTGACATATTTCTAATTTAAATTTAAAATTAAAAATTAAAAAATCTAAAAATTATATTTGCTCATTTTGATATGAAACATTAAATATCTTCCCATGAATTTTCCATGATGTGCTTTGAAAGGAAATAGTTAATGCCAAAATTTAGTGACGGGGGTTCCAGTCATTTGTTAACACCTAGTGCATTAATATTTTACATGGTTCTGATTATTTTATAATCATACACCTTTAAAAACATATAGCAAAGTCAATTAAATATATTTGAGTTCTTATACTGTAAGAGGAGAAAAAAACTCTTCGTTTTCCTAAGATGGCCAGACTTCTAACCCTAATGTGCCTTTCCTGTATATGGCAACGGAAAGAATACCTCCTACAAGGAATAGTCTAAATATGTTTAAAAATTATCCATGTGATGGGACTTTAAATATCACCTTCAAAACTTTCCTTGAGCACAAACCCATTATACCAAATATATCATTTAAAATACTAAAAAATAAAATAAAATACAACCATTTTACTAGCCCTTTTGAATACCTAGGAAATCCATATCTGCTTTACTCTGTGATAATTGCAAAATAATTGAAGTACCAGACAAGCAGTGAGCCACAGGCTTTTCTGTGCAAACAGCTGGTCACTAACTATAAATGTCTTCTCAGTGCTGCTGGACCTTAGGTTGTAATTACTTAAAATTTTAAATGCACTACTGTTTTCCAGAAGAGTCTGTCAGAGTAACCATTCATGGGAAAAAAGTGCTAAATCTGCTAGAATTGACAGTTCAGAGAGCAAGAAAGAAGGAACTTTTTAAAGGTAAATTGATATGGGTGATTCTGAAGGGCTCTCATTACTGTGTATAACAACCAGTCACCTAGAGCCTTTTCATGCATGACTTGGAGTGACTTGGAAGTAGTCAGATTTATTCTTTCCTTGATCATAAAGGATGTTGCATTCCTACCTCATGTCTGAAAGGTTAAATGTTTCTTCTAGCCAACTCACATAACATCATTGTAGCTATCGCAGGTGAGACCAAAATCTGGCATTGTGTTTAGGAACAACAGAGACATAGACTAGATAACCAGAGTAATAAGTTTACATGATAGCTGGTAAAATTCACAATAGAAATATGAAATGATTTTTTCCAAATGCAGGGAAGGCTGTAGGAATGGTAGTGCATGTCAAGTACTTATTGTTTAACAGAAAATTAGAGATTTTGTATAGTATTCTCATGTTCAATACTCATGCGATTCTATAAAATGAAAACATGTCTTAAGAGAAAAAAACTCACATCAATAGATGTTGGATACTCTATATGTCCTTCATTTTGGGAGAAAGTATTAATTTCTCATCAATTCTAGAGTAACAGCTAAAACTGTTCATGCTAGGAAATAACAATTACATATTACATTAAAAGAGAATATAATACAAAGAACATATGCAAAATATTGGACAAATGCTGAATGTGAAAATGTGGAAATTGCTTCCAGTAACCAAAGATGACAGAGATATAATTAATATTTATTGTCATCCTTTGAATGAAGGGAATTCTAATTTTTTAGAGAGGAAAGATACAATTTATAAGCAAAATTCAGCATAAAAGCTACCAAAAATGTACAGGTGAATAAAAGGACATTAAAATGTAGATTGTGAGCAAATTAAAATCTAATAAAATACCAATCTTGTATTATTGTGGGAAGAGAATCTCTTATGAATGAAATAACCCAGATATCATTACCAAGAAGAATAAGCTTTACACATGGCTAGGAGAATTCTCTGAAGAAGACTTTACAAATATAAACAGTAGTTATCCAACTGTTGGTGGAGTAAAATTTCTTACTAAAAGAATGTTAATCTAATATGAACTGTCTTCAATTTAGTTCTAATTGTTTTAAATTGGGTAAAATGTACATTTTCTCTGACTTGTGTTATGGGCAAAGTACACATGAAACTATATAAAATATCTGTCTTCCTTGGGAAAGAATTTAGAATCATTAGTAGCATCAACTGCATCATTTCTAAAGAAAAGCAATCTTACAATGTGAGGTTTTTTTACATAAAACCCTAAGTGAAGTCCCAATGGTGCTGTCTAGTGAACTAATTTTTACATGTACTAATAATTTACTCAAACAGATGTTTGAATACAAAGTTAAACATTTTCTATCTAAATTTTAAAGCACTAATCAATTTTATTGTAGTAACATTTTTCTGTTTTATTTTCACTTATTTTCCTATCTTGTTTTATTAGTATTTCATTGATACTCTATTAGATTTCTATTTGTATCTCTGAATTGCAGTTATCTGAAAGACAACTTTTACATCTTTGTAGTGCTATACTTTTGTTCATTATCAATCTTTCCTTCCAATTATCAACATGCACACTCATTCATGTGGATCATTTTACATACATGAGTAAGGGAGTCAGGAGATATAGAAGGTGCTTATAAAGGGGACTGTCAAAAAGACACATTTCCTTAAAGAAATAGCAAAATTAACTATCCTGAGCTATGAATGTCATGTGCTGTATTACCAGTATTAAAGGGCCCATGTAATGAACAGAGTAGAGACTGTAGTATTACTATCATTTAACCTAGTTTTATTACTGAGGTATTTTGTTAATTAATATAGTGAAATAGTTTATTAAAGTATATATGCTTTATACATATAAGAATATTAAATTATGGTTTAAAGAAATGCATCATATTCATATATTATTTAAAATGTAACATACTTTCAATAACAAAGTATATTAATGTTTATCATTCCCTATTTCATTCTTATGGCTACAAAAATATTTGGTATATTTTCCCACTAATTGGCACATATCTTAATTAAAGTATATTTTATTAGTGCAGTACAGATGAGACAAGAATAATTTGTAGTTGAAACCCCACTACTTAATGACACATTATCTCATTATGTCTCTTAAATAATTTGCAAGCTTCAATTCACCAGGAAACATGTGTTTATTATTGTTAGTTTGTTTAAACATAGTTGGATCATATGCATCAACCAACTTACTCCTCACAGTTGCAACCATTCCCATCCACATGTTCTATGTAGCGAGTTCAATTTGCATGTGTACTCTTGGAGGTTTAGTCATTCATATGAGCATGATATATCTACCAGGGGAAACACTCTGAAATAAAACTTCTGTATCTATCAGAAGCTATCCCTTGCCTATATCTCCACAGCTAGGAGTGAGATATCATGCCTTTCTTCTGCTTTATGCTGGTACTTTTACTGTCTTGAGCTGTGCATGATTGTAAACCTCCACAGGCTCATATGTGCTAATGCCCCATTGTGCCTGGAAAACTCTTTTTCTTTGTATTTGTCTACAAATTCTTGCTCTTAATATATTTTTCTCCTTGCACTGAGATTTGAGAGGATAGAGAGTGATATAGATGTCTCACTTAGGAATGCATATTCTGCAGTCTATTGTTCTCTGAATCTTGACTAATGAGTTACTGTGTTCATTGTCATGTATTGCTGAAGGTTTTGAGTGTAATTATTGTGGATGTAACAATAAGTCATTATTAGTAAATCAAATATTATATCCACTTAGTAGAGAAGTAGAAGTAGGTTATGCTTTAGAACCTAAAAACTGTCTTTCCACACATAGTACCAGGTATGGGTATCACTTTGTGGAATGGGCCTAATTCAAATCAGAAAGTGATTGGTTACTACCATGACATTTATGTCATCATAGTACCAGTTGTCATTACTTGTTGTAAAAATTCACTATTGTAGCTCATATGTTCAGAGTTGAGTAAGAGTACAATTTATTCTTAAATTATTTCTTAAAACTTTCAACAATATTCCTTTCACATTAAAAAATCTGTGTAACAAATTATATAGTTAGAATGAGTCAATGAACCTTAAGTATAATCTCAGTTTCAGTCAGGCTAAGTGAAATTTCAGTGGGTGGTTTAGAATTTCCCATTACTGCTATCACATTAATAAAAAGATGGCACACTAATTCATCAATAACTTCTATCTTTGGAAGTACTCATATTTGTGCTGTGTAATTGAATATGGTCAACAGTAAATTAATCTGATTTCCTACAACCTACTTTCAAAATACTCTGACCATTAAAGAGTTAGAATTGCTAAGCTCAGTGTTTACAGTATCATTATCAGGAGAATATGCAAAATTTTTCAGAATATCTCTTTGCTTTCAAAGTATCAACATTATTTGAATATATAAATTACTTAATTTCTAACCCGTTTCAGTCTAAAATCACCAGAAAGATTTCATTGAAATCTAAAAATAAATCTTACATCTTAGCTGCAAAAACGCATGAATATTTATTGAATATCCATACTCACATAAAGAAATATCTAGAATGTAACAAATGATTTTAGAATATTTCTCTTATGTCTATATCTAAGAAAATCACAGAATATATTTACTAATATGACTTAATTACCATAGTGATGAAAATATTATAGTATTTAATACATGATACACATGTATCTGAAATAAATGGAGGAAGTCTTATTTTATTTTATTATATTTTACTGATTAATAAAAGTTCATTGATTATTTTCTATATGATTATTAACATTATCCCATCAATTCCACAGAAATGCATAGTATTTGGTAGTTAATTCATTATCATCTCTACACACTGACATTTGAGGTACCAAAACAAAAATTGAAGGCAATTTTTAAGTTTAAGTTTCTAGATTTCCAAATCTAAGGATAAAAATGACTGAATGTCAATAGTTGGCAGATACAATTATTTGATCTCACTTGACATTTTATTTTATTATATACATCTTGAGATTTAAGATCTATGGGATAAATATATATATATATATATATATAATTTTTAGTTTGTGGCTCATATCCTCATTTTATGTCTCAGTATTAGCAATATTATTTGAGTTGGTGTAGTTCTTAGTAAAAATTAAATATTCCTTCAGAAAGCATTAAACACAGATTGAGGATATTTTGCTTAAAACATCTCACTATGTTCTGTATTCTGTTCAGAATTTATATGTAACTCTTGCCTAGATGCACCCTTTCTTTGGAAACTGCTATTGTGCCTCCATATTATATAGATAATGACCCGAATATACCAGCCTTACATTAATACATATAATAACATATTCTAAAGGCATGTATGACAGCATGATGTGTCTCTACTTCTGTAACTACTTTCATTGTTCTTGCAGTTAGAAAGAATTTTTCCCAGTGTTAACCAAGATTTTTTCCTGTCCACAGCCACACTTCAGCATGGACTTCATCATGGTTGGGTAGTTTAAAGGTCACCCAATATACTTCAGTTGAAGTCTTTAGTGACCTCAGTTAAATTGGAAAGAAATAATCTAGAATCATATACTACAGTACCTTCCATTTATACACACTTATACATTCAGTGGATTTAGTTTCCATTATACTCCAAAGCCTTAAATCTGCTCATTTACCAGAAAGTATAATCATTTATCAAAAAAATATTAGAAGAGAACTTCAAATATCACCACCATAAAATATTTAGTATGTACTTTAAAATATGTTGTTTACATCTCACTGAGTGAAGAGGTAGACATGTTGGTTTTGTTATCATTCATTGTCCTTCATCAAGATTAGTTTGTACAACTTGTACAATTGTGTCACTAAGTTCATAATGAAGTAAACAAAAGCACAAATGAGAAAATATGACTGTAGCATTCAAAATAGAATGCACTATTTAATTTATAAGCAAAGAAAAGGAAGAATTACTTGGAATGGAAAAAGAAAATAAAAGTAAGTCTGAAATAGCTGTATTTTTATGTCAAGCTCATCCCCAATGTTTATTGCTTGTTTGATGTGTTTTATTATTTCAGAATCATTAAAAATAGTTATACATTAAACTTACAGCCAAACTCAGTATGCTACTCAATGGCAGTTGCTTTTACTTATTAAGATAAATATAAACACTTTTCCTTATTGACAGTTTCATATCCACAGATACAACCAACCACAGTTAGAAAACAAAGATGAAAAACAACTTATTCTCTATTGAAAATATACAGCCTTTCACTGTGCCATCATTTCTTAAACAATAAAGGACAGATACAATTTACATAATAAATTCTTTGTATTTATCATTGTAAATATCTAGATTTAGGAAGATATGTGTAGACTGTGAAAAATGTTACAGCATTGGGTACTTAAGCATGCAAGGGATACAGCATATATGAAATGACAGACTCTGGAGATCCTCCATGGAGGGCCTCACCCTTCCAGAGAATCAGAGTAGAGATTGGGTGGGGAACTGGGGGGCCATGTGGGGAGGGCAGAGGAGGAGGGGAGAGAGAGTGAGCTGGGATTGACATGTGAAGCAAGCTTGTTTCTAACTTAAATTAAAAAAAGGGAAGGAAAAAAAGAAAAAAAAAAGAAAAGGCTGTATGCCCATATGATTCTTAAGGCACCGGCATTAGAAGGGAACAGATTGGGCAAGCTAGATATGGCTAGGTGGTTGTCATTTAACTCTTCAATATAAAATAAAATATATACTGCTTTATAGTATATATTTCTCCCTCATTCAGGTATCAGTATTTTATTAAGGAACTACCTCTTTTTGTGGATGAGAGAGTTTGAAAGAAAAATTCAAGCTCTATTAAGCATGTGGAATTTAATGTAAAGAGAAAAAATATAGACATTTATGACTCTATCAGTTTGCCAAAATTTACACATGATGTGGCACCAACAGTACATTTACTACTCAATTAGCAGGAAAAGTTTCTCTCAAAGCTGAGGATTTTGAATGAATTGGACATAACTCAATTCTATTGAAGCTGTCAATCTTGAGTCTCTATTAGAATTAGTAATTATCTTTACCATTTGATTGAGAAGACATATGATCCCAAGCACAGCAAGAGGTGTGTAAAACCATTAATTGTCTCTCCCCCTAGATACACAAACGATATGTAGTGATAAACCCAGCAGGAATCAACCTTATAGCTATGCCAGGAGGTGATGTGAACATGTTCAATGGAATATTGTTAAATGATCCTAATATAATAAATCTCTCATTCTTTCCTCCCTAATGGACTTTTTCTCATTTAAAAAAATCTTTTGCTCTATTTATGGATAATACCACTGTCCATTCCTTCTCAAATATTAAACAAGTGATAGTAATCATTGAATCATCAAATATGACGCTCCTTTAATTCAAGTGTCTGCCGGTTTTCATTAACTATAATATTGGAGAAATGTAAAAACTATGATTTTAGCAAGAAATGACATGACATTTTGTCTACAGATCGCTTTCCAACATACTGCATTTCCATTATTTCAGAGAATAAAATTAAATTGATCTGCATTCTGCCATGTTTACTAGATAGCACATCATGAAAACTCTTCTGTTATATTCAATAAAAATTAGTACTTTTTCTCCTATAATGTAAACCATAACCGAACTTTATACTTATGTTGCAAAAATTGAAATATCCAATGTCAATTTCATGTTCCATTTTCCCACTAATTATAGGGAAATTTTTCAGGTCTATTGACATATCTACTAGAAAAGTAAGTCAATGGAAGTTACATATTCACAAATTGTGAAAGATAAGCAGTGTCTTTCTTATTGAGGTAAATGAAATAAATAAATAACTGCTTCGGATAATTATTTGAAGTATCCCATTTGAATCTTAGATACGCAGAAGTAGTCCTGCTTGACTGATATAGGAGAATGTGCTTTGGCAGCAGAAAGAATTTCATAAGACGTGCCAGGATTCATGCCATATTTTAGACTACATTAACGATATTTGATTTTATGGGCTTATTTTGAAGAGGATAGAAACTACCAGTAGGATATGCTCTGGAGTGGTGGCAGTCTAGTGGCTTACATGTGAAATTGTTCTCAGGGTACATGGTAACTAGGAGTTAAAGATAAGAGCAAGGGTCCTTGCAGAACTCTGCAATTTTGGGGGTAGGACATAATAGCTTTGTGTTTAATCTGTTTTGGAATGGTAAGCAGAGCTAGATTCAAAATTCACATTGCACCAAAGCCATGCTGCATTTACATCAATGTAAAGATATGATAGATAATGGTATCTTTTAGTTTTAGAGCAAAGTAAGGAAAAAGTACTTCTCAAGTAATAACATGTGCAAAGTTGGGGATGAGTGTGAATATATTCTTGAATATATTAAATGTTACTTATTTATCACTTCCTCTATTCATTTGTTGTTTTAAAAGTACGGATCAAACCAATGTCCTCTTAAGAAGACGTACTACCTCCTCACTGACACCCACATTCGGGGGGTCTTGACCAGTCCCATGCTGGATTCCAATCTATTGGGCCTTGGGTAGTAGATCAGTATTTATCCCTGGCACACAAATGGACATTGGGTGCCCATCCCACAATGAGAGATGCTCTCTCATCATGGACCCTTGGGGGAGGGACTAGACCCTGCCCTGGATGAAATGAAAGACTATGGACAACTCCATGGAGGGCATCACCCTCCCTAGGGAAATGAAATGGTATGGGGGGGGCTGGTGGGAGGGCACGGGAGGAGGGGCGGGAAAGGGAGGGGGACCTGGGATTGACATGTGAAGCAACATTGTTCCTAATTTAAATTTAAATTTAAAAATAAAAATTAAAAGAAGAAAATGTACTACCACTGAGATAAAAGCTCAATTTATGTTATATTTTAAATGGCTTTTAAACATCCCAGAATAAAATAAAGTTAGGCTACAGTCTATTCATTCAGGATGACCATTGGAGTTATTAAGTATAGTATTATAAGTAATCAGTTGATATTGTAAAATCTTAGTCTCAAGATATCTCTAAGTAAATGAATATGTAGAGATGAGATGATATCAGAATCCAAGTTTGAGAAAACGCTGAATAGCCAACAAGAACTGGAAGACTCTGCACAAACCAGGTTGAGGGAATCTGAGCTTCTTTAATGGCAGGGATCCAACAGTATTTAGAGGGAAGATCATTATCTCTTGGTTTAAATGTTAGGAATGTTGAAATTTAAAAATGACATTGGTTCCTTTTTCTTTGATTAACAAAACACAGTCTGGTGTTGGTGGTGCACGCCTTTAATCACAGCACTGGGGAGGCAGAGGCAGTTGGATCTCTGTGAGTTCGAGGCCAGAACTGGTCTACAGAGTGAGTTTCAGGACAGCTTCCAAAACAACCCAGAGAAATACTGTCTCAAAAAACCAAAAAAAAAAAAAAAAAAAAGAAACAAACAAAACCCTGAGCATACTAACTTCTTTGCAAAGAAGAGTTCTGCTAGAGAGTCTGGGAAACAGGAAAGACCCTAAAAGAGATATGCATGGCACCCCAGAGAAGGTAAAATGAGGCAAGATCCCCTGAAGAGATTACGAGCATGGGGGGGAGCAGAGAGGGAGCTAGAAAAAAGAGAGGGGGAGAAGAGGAGGGGAGAGGAGGACATCGGGAAGCAGAAAGGTTGAGTCGGGGGAATAATAGAGGAGAGCCGTATGAGAGATACCATATTAGAGGGAGACATTTTAGGTTTGAGGGTAGATCTGGCACTAGAGAGATTTCCAGACATCTACAAGGATGACACCAACTGGTAAGCTAAGCAATAGTGAAGAGACTATCCTCCCTGATAATGAGTTTGATGACTACCTTATATGCCATCCTAGAACCTCTATCCAGTGACAGATGGAAGCAGAGGCAGGTACTCACAGCTAAACACTGTACTGAACTCCTGGAACCCAGTGACAGAGAAGGAGGAGTGTTGAGCAAATGGGTCAAGACTTGGCTGGTGAAACCGAGAGAAACAGCTGACCTGAACAAGGGGGAGCTCTTGGACCCCAGACTGATGACTGATCCAGACCCTCTGAATGTGGGTGCCAGTGAGGAGGCCTAGGCAATCTATGGGGCTTTGGGTAGTAAATCAGTATCTATCCCTGGCACACAAATGGACTTTGCATGCCCATCGCACAATGAGGGATTCTTTCTCAACACTTGGGGGAGGGCCTAGATCCTTCCCTGAACAAAATGACAGACTCTGGAGATCCACCATGGAGGGCCTTACCCTCCCTGGAGAATGGAGTGGGGATTGGGTGGAGTTTTGGAGGCTGATTGGGAGGAAGTGGAGGAGGGGAGGGAGAGAGATCTGGGACTGACATGTGAAACAAGCTTGTTTCTAATTTAAATATAAAATAAAAAAAGGAGTTGTAAAATATAGTTGGTGAAGTTCCAGAAGTGCATGCATTTTTCTTCAGCACTCAAACTACTGTATGCTTTGCTATTTTTCTATGCTTTGCTCTTAATCGATAAATTTATAGAGATGGATCTAGTACTGTAATAATAAAAAATAGCTATGTAAAGGGGTAAATGCTTTGTGGACTGATAGCAATGCGAACATCACCATAGAACTCGTTCTATAGCTTAAGCTAGAAAGAATTATTCTTTGTTCAGTATCACTGAAAAATTAATTAAAAAGTAGCAGAAAAAATCTCAACTGAAGTTAATAAAAAAGAACAAAGAGCAGAAATTTATCAAGAGTAATACAGTCTTTGATTTATCAATAAACAAGCCTAACAAGTTTATCTATGGTTATAGGAAGACGTTTTATCTTTAATACAGAAGTGCAGTTGATTCAGTGGTCCATGTTCTGGTGTCTTCCAACCCTCTGATCTTCACTGGGTTCCCTAAGCACTGATGGAAGAGACCTAATAGAGACCACAAATTTAGCCTCTTTCTGTATAATGTCTGTCTGTAAGACTCTGCACCTGCTACCATCTGCAGTCTGAAGAATCATCTCAGACAATAAATAGAGAATACACTAATTTATGAGTATAGCAGAGTCATTAGGAATTATTTCACTGAGATTTGTGTCAGTCATACTTGTTTCTACCATAGGTATCTGGACTATCAGTTCTCCAGATCTTGGCCATGCAAGCAGTGTAGAACATTGGCTCCCTCACCTGGCATGAACCTTAAGGTAAACCACATACTGGTTAGCCACTGCTTCCTCATAATCATTGTCCCTGTACATCTTCCAGACAAGACAATTTGTAGGTCTAGGGCTTTTTGCCTATGCTAGTCTCCAGATTTCCCATTCTGTAGCCTGTAGAGTTCACACGATAAAGAGACTGGAATATAGAGAGGAAGGCTTCATGCAGGCACCAATTTATACCTCAGTATTTGATGAGCTTTGTGGATGTTGTCCTCAACAATGGGGACCCTGACACCAGTTTTTAAAGAGCCACCCTCTGTCCTGCATCAGTCTAACTTATTTATGAATCATCAGGGCATTCCTTCATGAAAACTCAGACAATTGCAACACACAACACAACCCACTACTTAAAGCCTTGTCTGACTACAAATGATGGCCAGTTCTGACTCCATTACTAGGAGTACTCAATAGGGCCATCCTCACAAATTTCAGGAAATTTCTACTTCACCAGGTTTGCACACTGCTCCCTTCCATTTCCTCTAATTCCATACTTTCTCTCTCCATACTCTACCACCATCTGATCCCAAATGCATCTGTTGCTCAAACAGGCACTAGTGGCAAGCACTGTGTTAGTGTTCTTCAAGAAGTCCAATAAAGCATCACCAATGACTTTTTCAATAAGCAAGAGTTCTTCATTAGCCTAACATGTTCCGGGTGGCATATAGAAGCAAAGCAAGAGGCTTATATATCCCCCTTTTAAACCAGGGTACGGGAATAATTTCCAGATTGCTTTGAGACTGGTGGCTCAGTTGCTAGGGGCTTTTTAGCTGCAAGTTAGGAAAAGTTATCTTCACTTTATTAAGCTCGCAGAAGGTTTTAGTGCACCAGCTTATTGGTTTCCATTGAGTTGAGGGTTTCCCAACAACTGCTTGCTCAGCTGCAGCCACTTCCAAGAAACTGAATCTATGGCCTGGTCCCTGACAGGGGTTATTAGAAAGCTATCTTGGCTCTGGTCTGGCTCCCTGGCCCTCACACTGTGTGTGTGTGTGTGTGTGTGTGTGTGTGTGTGTGTGTGTGTGTGTGTGTGTGTCAGGGACTGCATAAATCTGTACAATGTCCTTTGCCATTTCCTTGATGTTTTTGTGGGATTCCTAAAGTGGGAGTGGGTGTGTCTCTGATTCTTTTGCCTATTCTTGAGACCCTTCCATCTTCTGGGTTACCTTGTCCAATTTGGAAACCAGGGCTTTGACCTTGACTTATTGTGTATTGTTTCCTCATGTTTGGTTAGTGTTTCTTGGAGGCCTACTCTATTCTGAAAGGAAAAAATGGTGGAATACATCTGAGGGAGGGAGGATTTTGGAATTGTGGAGGGAAGGAAAATATGATCTGAATGTATTATATGAGACAAGAATCTATTTTCAATTAAAAAGAGAGAGACAAGTGCAGATGATTCTCATATATGATGTATACATCAAAACAATAAAGTTTGCTCTCTTCTGGGCATTGGTGGCACACACCTTTAATCTCAGCACTCGGGAGGGAGGCAGAGGCAGGTGAATCTTTGTGAGTTCGAGGCCAGCCTGTTCTACACGGAGAGCTCCAGGACAGCCTCCAAAACAATACAGAGAAACCCTATCTCGAAAACAAACAAACAAACAAAGAAAGTTTACTCTCATGCATCAAAAAACAAGGAAAAGGCTTGAAGGGACGACTTGGCATTGAAGAACACTTTTTAGGAGGACCTCCATTCAATTCCCAGCTATAAGAGTTTGTATATCCAGTTAGGAGACCCAAATTTTTTTCTGACATCTGCTGCCACAAGGCAAGTACATGGTACACGTATATAAATCCAAGATCAAAACTCAGACATTAGATAAAATAAATAAATCTAAAATGTTGATGTACGTTTGGAGAAATTAATTGGACATGATATGAACTTTCATATGCTTTGACCATGGCCTCTATTGATATTTGGTCCCAAACACAGGTGAAATGCCCTTCTATTAAAATTTATAATTATTTTCTTTTTTAAGTTGCTTTTTCTTTGCAATGACCAGTCATCACATTTACAAATTTAAAAAATACTATGTTAACATTTTTTCTCTATTTTTTATTTAAATTAGAATCAAGCTTGTTTTACATGTAAATCCCAGTTCTCTCACCTACCCCTCCTCCCCTCACCCACTAACCCCCATCCCATTTCCTTTCTGCTCCCCAGGGAGGGTGAGGCCATCCATGGGGTATCTTCAAAGTCTGTCATATCCTTTGGAGCACAGCCTAGGCCCTCCCTGTGTTTCTAGACTGAGAGGGTATCCCTCTATATGGAATGGCCTCCCAAAGTCTATTCTTATGCTAGAGATAAATACTGGTCTAGTACAAGATATCCCATAGATTGCTGAGGCCTCCTCACTGACACCCACATTCAGTTATTTTCTATAGTACAAATATAAAAGCATTTTGTAACAAAATAGAATATATAAACATTTTTGTTGTTGTAAAATTCCTACCATATTTTCTAAAATAATGACTGTCTCTGCCACAGAATAATTTATACATTTTAAAAATGAAGTTCAAGAAATAGTTGAAATATGTGTAAGACTGAAGGAAAGAAAATAAAACATCAATAGGAAGAGAGATAGAGAGCATAAACATCAATAAGTACCATAATGACTCCATTATCTGGAGGAAGATCATTAACATACCTTTATTGTTTAGATTTTGTATTTTCAAAGACAGTCATCTTGCCAGTATAGAAACAGGTCCTTGAGAAACAGAGCTAACATGAAAATGACAGATTTATTCATATCAAACAGAACTAAATAAAACAGAGGAAGTTTCCATATTGTCATATCTTTTTTCTAATTTTTTCTCAATATATGTTTTTATTTAAATTAGAAATGTGAATGTTTCACATGTCAGTCCCAGCTCCCTCTCCCACCCCTCCTCCCTTATCCCTCCACCAGCCCCACAGCCCCCCACTCAATCCCCACATCATTTCCCAGGGAGGGTGAGACCCTCCTTGGGTGATCTCTAAAGTCTGTCATTTCATCCTGGGCAGGTTCCCATGTGTCCAGGCTAAGAGAGCATCCCTCTATTTGGAATGGGCTCCCAAAGCTCATTCATAAACCATGGTGAACACTGATCTACTACCCAAGGCCCCAGTGATTTCTGTGGCCTCCTCCCTGGCACTACATTCATGGAGTCTGGATCAGTCTCCTGTTGGTCTCTCAGCCATCAGTCTGGGATTCAAGATCTCCCCCTTATCCAGTAAGTTGTCTTTGTGGATTTCATCATCATGGTCTTGACCCCTTTGCTCATCACTCCTCCATCTCTGACACTAGGTTCCAGTAGTTCCGTTCAGTGTTTAGCTGTAGGTATCTGTCTCTGCTTCCATCAATCCCTGGATGAAGGTTCTAGGATGGCATATAGGATAGTCATCAACCCTATCATCAAGGAGGGGCTATTAGTGCAGTGTATCCACTATTGTTTAGTTTGTCAGTTGGTGTTATCCTTGTAGATTTCTGGAGATCTCACTAGAGTCAGCTCACTCATCAAGCCTATAATGACTCTCTCTATTATGGTATCTCTCATCCTGATCTCCTCTATTCTTCCTCAACTCAACCTTCCTGCTCCCACATGCCTTTTTCTCCCCTCCTCTTATCTCCCTCTGTTTTTCTTGGTTCCCTCTCCCCTTGCCAGATGTTCCCAATGTGCTCAGGAGATCTTGCCTCATTCCACTTCTCTGGGGTATCATGCATCTCTCTTGGGAAGATCCTTTTTCCCAGATTCACTGGCACTGAGATTGTAGGCTGACACTCCCCTGATCCATATCTAAAATCCATATATGAGTGAGTATATTACATGTTTGTCTTTTTGTGTCTGGGTTACCTCACTCAGCATGGTTTCCTCTAGTGCCATCCATTTGCCTGCAAATTTCAAGATTCCATTGTTTTTCTCCACTGAGTAGTACTCCATTGTGTAAATGTAACACATTTTCTCTATCCACTCTTCAGTTGTGGAGCATCTAGGTTCTTCCAGGATATAGCTATAACATATAACGCTGCTATTAACATAGTGGAACAGACATTCCTGTTGTTTGAATGGGAATCTTTTGGATATATGCCTAAGAGTGGAATTGCTTGGTCTTGTGGTAGACTCAGACCCATTTTCCTGAAGAAACTCCATACTGATTTCCATAGTGGCTCTACTAGTTGGTGTTCCCACCAGCAGTGGAGGAGGTGTTCCCCTTTCTCCACATCCTCTCCAGCACAAACTGTCATTGGTGTTTTTGATTTTCCCCATTCTGACAGGAGTAAGATGATATCTCAGAGTAGTTTTGATTTGCATTTCCCTAATAGATAGTACTGTTGAGCACTTTCTCAAGTGTCTCTCAGCCATTTTATACTCCTAAATTGAGAATTCTCTATCTGAAGCATTGTAAAGATGCCCACATATAAACTTGATGAACCAAGATATGATCACAGTTGTAAAGTCAAACATAAATGGAAAATGTCCTCTTGTTCAGAATTACAGTGAGCCTCTTACTCTGTATAAGCTCAGAAGTTATTTTATTTGTATTGGCAATGTTCAAAATGTTTTTAACACAAACCCAGAAATTCCAAAACATATAACAGAGATAACAGTGAAATCAGTTCATTTATATGGGATTCCTTACTCGACAAGTAATATTATGAGTGATATATAAGTCTGAAGATGGGACTATTTTTTATGGGATCAATAAAGCAGTATTAAAAGTATAATCAGGAAAAATGAACTGTCACCCGACAATCTGCCACTATATTTTTCAATGAATAGAATTTACACTAATTAAAACAATGTGCTATTAAAGTAATGATGTAACTGTTGCACATAATCATGTGTTTAATGTACCACAGTGAATAATAGAGGCTGTTTCACTTAAGTTTGTCAGGATTCCAGTGTCTGAGTTTTGTTTTGTTTTTAAACTCTCATAGTGATATTTCTGTTTGTTGATTGTTTACATAAGGATAAAAATGTAACCTATTCAATAATAAAATATGGACCTATTCAGCAGCTATTGCCTGAATGATTATTTTACAATAAAACACACTGATCAGAAAGCCCTCATATTGAGGTCTGACAAGGCAAAACAAGTGGAGGAAAAGAGTTTCACGAACATTATCTTATGTCTTGTTTTGTCCTGTTTGTCTGTAGTCTTTTGGATACTTACTCTTTTCTGAAAGGAAAATGTAGGAGGAGTGGCTATAGAGGACAGGAGAGGCGAGGGGGGTAGCAGGGAGATAAGAGGAGGGGGAGAAGAAACTATTTCAATAAAAATGTAAATATTACTTCGATAGAGTATTATTTTAAGTGTTTGCTATTTATGTTGTATTTGTTTAACTTTGTAAATCTGTGTTTCTTTGCCTGTCTAAAACACCTGATGGTCTAAGAAGGAGCTGAAGGGCCAATAGCAAGGGAGAAGCGAAGACAGGTGTGGCTGGCAGGTAGAAAGTATAAATAGGGGGAGAACTGAGGAAGAATAGAGGTGAGAGAGCAAGGAGAGGAAGACATCAGGGTCCAGCCTCCCAGTCACCCAGGCAGCCATGAAATAAGAATGAAGTAAGGTACAGAGAAGTAAGAAATATAAGACAATGAGAAAAGCATAGATGGGCTAATTTAAGAAAAGCTGGTTACCAACAAGCCAGGCTAAGGTTGAGAATCCATAACTAGGAATGAGCCTCCATGTGTGATTTACTTGGGAGGTGGGTTGTGGGCTCCCCCAAAGAAACAAAGAGCCAAAAATGCAAAAATAGACACTACAAATTACCACACCATTATGGGGCTCTGGTATCTAACTAGAGCCTGAGAAAGTGGTAGGGGTCAGGGTCAGGGAGGACTATTTTAAGAGTGGGTGAGGTTCAGCTGGCTGGCTTCACTGAATAGAACTAGAAACAGCAACGTAAGTAAAAACCGTTTGTGGCAATGCAGGTAGTGGCAAAAAAGGTTTAATGTAACCCTCAGTCACTGACCTATGACCTGGCTGTGAGCTCTAGGCTTGGCTTTCATGGCCTGAGAAGTGGACATAGGTAGGTGATAGAGTTGTCCACAGAGGACTCGGGCGTAGTAGCTTTGTAGTCTAAAGTTTGCTTGTGAAGTCAAAAAAGACTAGAGATATGCTGTAGGAGCTCCGTATGGAAAAACCTCTAAGTACAGTCAAGAAAATAAATACTTTCTAGAAAATGAATATACAATATACCCAAACTTGTGTAGCATAAAGAAAGAGAACATAATTGGCAATATCAGAGCACTCCGTGACTAAATAAAATCTTTACAGAGAACATATAATAGTAACCTAGCAGTAGAAGTGAAAGCATTAGAACATAAAGAGGAATTCTCACGAAAAGAGGAAGGGAGGATTATAGTAAAACTCAGCACTACAATCAATACAATAGAAACAAATAGGAAAATAATACAAACAAGCAGTGAAACAATGGATTCATTCTTCGCAAAATATCACCAAGACTGACTAACCCTTATCCAAATTAATTAAAATCAGGGATAATATGCAAGTTAACAAAATTAGACAATAAAACTGAAGATGCTGTGAAATATACCTTTGCATGTAAGAATATATGTCACTGTGATTGGTTTAATAAAGAAGATGACTGGACAGAAGTTGAACAGAATAAGGTTAGAGATTAGAATAAGAGTAGGAGAATGTGGGGAGGGAGAAGGGCAGAGTCAGGAGTCACCAGCCATATGCAGTGAATAGGAGATGAACGTGACATGTTAATAAAAGGGCCAACAAGTGGCAGAATATAAATAAACAATACAGGTTAACTCAAAATGTAGGAGCTTGTTAGCAATAAGCCTAAGCTATTGACCAAGCATTCACAAGTAATATTAACCACTTTGAGTGGTTAATTGAGAACTGGCAGGTGATAAAAGAAATGCCTGTCTACAAATGGTACTCCCTGTCTGCTGAAGATCCACGTAGACATGTGAAAGTTCCAAACACACAAAAATTGAGGCAAGTGTGGCTTCTTGGTAACTGACTTTTCCTTTTCTTGGTAGGCTCAGCTTGCTGACAGCAAGCAGAGGAATGGGCATTTAAGAGGGGTCTTCCTGGCTCAGTTCTAGCAGCAAGAAAACAATGCAGGCCTTTTAAGAGATCCTGCTGCTAAACACCTACAAGGAATTTATGAGCAGAAAATGGCACACTACTCAGTGGCAATATGGACCCCAAAACTCCAGAGTTGTGGCAGTAAATAAGGCTCTAGCCACCAAAGCAGAAGCTTTGGTTCTACTCATGCTGCTTCATAGTTGAAAGGTTCATGAGCTCAGAAAAAAATTACAGATACACAGAAAACAGATTCAGTTGAAAAAACTCTAAATGGATTGCAATATTTTTTAAAAATATGTAAAAGTTTGGGGGATAAAAGGGTAAAACAGGGTATAGAGAATCTTGTAAAATAAATATATAGCTTTAAAATAGTAAAGTCCTTAAAAAGGGAGTAAATAATATAAATGAAAAAATTCATGTAAAGATGGGTAAATCACTATGTCTGTATCCTGTTATTGTGTATTGTGTTGTTTTTAAGTTTTTGGCTGCTTAGAGACACTAGATTCCGAAAGCTGCTAGATGGAACCAACCTATATATTTAAAAAGTATCTTGACTTGACAATTTAAGTCAAAAGTTATGTTTGCTTTTGCAGAGAGGTTATGCTTTTATTTCTATAGTAAAGGAGAAGCTGTGCATTCATTCTGGGTTAAATAAAATTACCCTTAACCAAGGAAGAAACCCTGAAAGTCCTGGCTATCAACACAAAAAAAATAAACTTAGAAGAACTACAAGATGACACATGATATATATTTTACCTGCTCAAACATAAAACAATTAATATTTTTGGCTGATTTGTATACAATACTTGTATTAATACAGATAGGAGTATTACCTTTAAAAATTATATATTTTCAGAACTATAGCACCAGACACCAATTAAAACAGATGGCTCAGATGATCCAGCATCTACAGCAGCTTCAATGCTACTGATTGAGATGATCCAACCTCACAGAACACTCTGACCAAGATGTAATAATTATCCTGATTTTCTCAAGTTTCTCCTGGTGATGACAATGTCCCCATACAACAGAAAACAGTCTAAAGCACCCACATTTCCAAAATATTGGTTATGGATGTTTAATATTATTTAAGAGTGATGGTGGTTACAAGTTGTTATTAACAACGGTCAGGAAAAAAAACTTAACAAAAGAGGATAAATTCAAGGCTCTCATTTTAAAAAGAAAAAAAGGATGACATGATATATAGAAAATGGTAGGTTATTGAATCTACTTAATTCCAAAAAACAACCATTAATCTCAATATATTTTCCATTTGTATGAATTTTAGATTATGGATAAAACTTAAGGTTAATTTTGTTATGTGTATGCAGTTTTCTACTCTTGTTTAGGGTATTGTGATTATGCAGCTCTATTAAAATGTAATGTATAATTAAGAAGCAGGTTATTAGTCATCTATAATAGTCAAATTTGTGGTCATGTTAGGTATGTTGTCATGGCCTTACAAAGATATCTTTAGATATATGGCCTTCAAACACTTAAAAGACCAATAGAGTATGGCACATAATATGTTTTATAACCTAAGGCTTTTCATGACAGTGAGACATGTCTGCTCCTGACAACACCAATTTACTTCAGAGAAGATGATGGGCATCGAACAAACTCCGTATGGAGTTTGCTTTATTTATGGCAAAAACTAGCCATTTGGGTAAGAAATTGCCTTACCTCAGTTGCTAACAGTTATTCTTGAAACTGGACCAGTAATCCACAAAAGAAACTGACTGGCCAATAGCTGAACAGAATAAGGATAGGCAAGAGAGCAAAACTCAGAGAATGCCGAAAGGAAGAAGGGCAGAATAAGAAGTCCCCAGCCAGAAGCAGAAAGAGCAGATGAACTGGCCATGCTAATAAATGTACCACCACATAAACAAGGAATATGGCTTAACTTAAAATGTAAGAGCTAGACAATAATAGGCATAAGATATTGGCAGAGAATTTGTAATTAATATTAATATTCTGAATATTTAATTGGGGACAGGTGGGTGAGACAAAAAAACTTGTGTGTGTGTGTGTGTGTGTGTGTGTGTGTGTGTATGTGTGCGTGTGGTGTTTGTGTGTAATTATACTCTACGGGGTCATGAAGCAAAAACTATACACTGTATCACAAAATCCCCTCTGCCAGACATGGGATGCCTTCCATCAAGTTGTTGGTAAGAAGAATAAAATATTCTCCCCAAGACGTTATGATCCTGTCCATGGGGTCTACTCCAGAACTTGAAAGTAAGAAGACCTTGTTGCTGAAGACACATATACTTAAAACTGAGAAAGTATTGATTCTGTAAATTACGTTTGATATAATGGTCATTTTCATAATATTAATTCTGCCAATCCATTAGCATGGGAGGTCTTTCCATTTTCTATTGTCTTCATTAATCTTTTTCCTCTGAGATTTAGGTTTTATTTTATTTAACCTACTTAGTTTTAGTACTAGAAATTTTATTGTGTTTGAAGCTATTGTGAATAAAAGTGTTTCTGCAACTTTTTTTGAAATAGCTTTTCTCTCTGTAAAAGGTATTAATAAATTCTGGAAGTTTTATGATAAACCATTTTTGATCTCTTATGTTTAATATTATATCATCTGAAAATAAGGAAATTTGACTTTGCTTTATACTACTTATATCCCTTTAAATTCCTCCTGTTGTCACATTACTGATATTGGGCTCTGGATATTGAAAGTGTTGGAAAAGTTTGTATAACATTCTTGTTCATGATTTTAATAGGACTGATTTGAGCTTGTTTTGTTTGGGTTTTGTTTTTGTTTTATCCATTTAGGGTGATATTGGCTATTTTATTATTCAAAGCATTCATTATGATGAGGTACATTTCTAGTACTTATGTTATCTGTAAGATTTTATAACACAAAAAGGCATGCTCAATTTTTGTGAAAGGACTTTTCTATGTTTAGTTTGATGGTTATGTGACTTTGTGTTTAGTACAATTATATATGTCCTTTAAATATGTATGAATTTACATATGTAAAAGTAATTTAATTCTGTAGGCTGAAACATCCCCACATCTCTTGCATGAGACTACGTTCATGGATATATTTGTCTGTGCCTGTATTTGCACAGCAATTATTTTATTGAGAATATTTATGTCTGTATTCATCAGGAATATTTGCCTATTTTTTTTCTTTTGTGTTGTTCCTTTATCCAGTGCTCTTTAAGAGTAATCATAGCTTCATAGAAAGAATCTGGAATGCTTCTTTTTTTTTAGTTAAACTACACATTTATCAAATGTATAGCACTAGCAGAAATAGTGCTTATTCTTTCCACCATTCAGTGGCATCTTCTCTCCAATAGACTACATTCCAGGTTATAAGTCAATACAAAAGAATTTTTCCCCCAAAGGAGAAACTCTACATTTTATTTTATTTTTTCTATTTTTTATTTAAATGAGAAACAAGCATGTGTCAATCCCAGCTCCCTCGCCCTCTCTTCCTCCCCTGCACCCCACTATCCCCCTATTCCATTCTCTTTCTGCTCCCTAGGGAGGTTGAGGCCTTCCATGGTGGATCTTCAAAGTCTGTCATATCATTTGGAGCAGGGCCTAGGTCTTCCCCCATGTGTCTAGGCTTAGATAGTGTCCCTCTATGCAGAATGGGTTACCAAAGTTCATTTGTATGCTAGGGATAAATACTGATTTAGTACCAGAGGCCCCATAGATTGCTGAGGCCTTCTCACTGACACCAATGCTCAGGGGGTCTGGATCAATTCTATGCTGACTTCCCAGCTATCAGTCTGGTGATCATGAGCTCCCCCTTGTTCAGGTCAGCTGTTTCTGTGCATTTCCCCAGCATGATCTTGATCCCTATGCTCATTACACCTCCCTCTCTGCAACTGGTTTTCAGGAGTTCAGTTTAGTGTTTAGCTGTGGGTGTCTTCTTCTGCTCCCATCAGCTACTGGATGAAGGCTGTAGGATGACTTATAAGATAATCATCAATCTCATTATTGGGGAAGGGCATTTAAGGTAGCCTCTCAACTGTTGTTTAGATTGTTAGTTGGTGTCATCCTTGTAGATGTCTGGACATTTCCCAAGTACCAAATTTCTCTTCAGACCTATAATGCCTCCCTGAATTATGGTATCTCTTTTCTTGCTCTCCTCTATTCTTCCCCCGACTCAGCCTTCCTGCTACCTCATGTCCTTCTCTCCCCTCATCTTCTCCCCTTCTGTTTCTCCTAGCTCCCTCTTCCCTCCCCCCCCCATGCTCCCAATTTGCTCAGAAGATATTGTCCCTTTCTCTTTCTATGGGGGGACCATGTATGTCTCTCTTAGGGTCCTCCTTGTTTCCTATCTTCTCTGTTGGTATGGATTGTTGGCTGGTAATTCATGGCTCTATGTATAAAATCCAAATATTAGTGAGTACATACCATGTTTGTCTTTTTGTGGCTGTGTTACCTCAGATCAGGATGGTTTCTTCTAGTACCATCCATTTGCCTGAGTATTTTAAGATTCCATTTTTTCCCTACTGAGTAGTACTCAATTGTGTAAATATATCACATTTTTTCCTATCTATTCTTCAGTTGAGGGTGATCTAGATTGATTCCAGTTTCTGGCTGTTACAAATAATGCTGCTATGAACTTAGTTTAACAGATGCCCTTGTTGTATGAATGTGTATCTTTGGGTATAAGCCTAAAAGTAGAATTACTGTATCTTGTGATAGACAATTCCCAATTTCCTGAGGAATCTCCATACTGATTTCTAAAGTAGCTGTAAGAGTTGGCACTCCCACCAGCTGGGGAGGAATGTCTGGAATGCTTCGTATGTTCATATTTTTTAGTAATTATAAAAGTGTTGGTTTTTGATATTATTTGAAAATCTGATATAACTCTGATATATTAATTACCATTTCTGGTAATTCTATTAATTAATTGGATTAAGGATTTGTTGGCCATGTTTATTTTGCTTTGAAAAAACAACTCTTATAATTTCTTTCTATTGTTTGTTTTACCAGTTTGATTACTTTCCACACAAACTGTTAATATTATTTCATATTTACAGGATGTGGTTTTTTCATAATTTTCCAAGGTCTTTATTTGCATTATTAAAGTATTTATCTATTCATTCCATTCTTCTTTACATAGTGAAAAGAGCCATATCTATCCCCATTAGAACTGCTATTAATGTTTTCCAAATATTTTATTGTATTTTTTCTATTTCGTTTAGATCTTGGAAATTTTTTTAATTACATTGTTGTTTTCTTCTCTGAGATATTGATCATTCTGTTTGTATAATTACTAGAGATTTTATTTGTCATTGACTTAAGTTTTATTTTATTGTGCTTATAAAAATGCACCTGAGGTTTTTTAAATTTGAATTTGATTATATTTGTTTTGTGCCCCAGCATTTAGTCTATTTTAAGGAAACTTCCATACCCTTTCGAGTAGAATGTATATATTTTGTGTTTTAATGAGTATGTGTCTGTGATGTACATTTGATATATATAGTGTCATTTAATACTCATATTTCTCTTTTCAAAATGGCCTGTTTATTGAAAACGGCAGGATTTAAAAATTCCCTACTAGTACTAAGCTGGTCACGAGTGTCTTGATGTTCAAATTCATTACGTAAGTGGTTAGTGTATATGTTTATTTAGGGTCATTATGTATTCTTGGTTAGTTGTTCCCTTTATCACAATGGCATGACCATTATTTTTTCCAATTAATTTTATTTGGAATATTTTTGACTGATTTTAGGTTGGTTCCTGCTCTTTTTTTTTTATTTTATTTTCCAGTTTAAATTTAGATAAGAAACAAGGTTGCTTCACAAGTCAGTTGCAGGTCCCTCTCCCATTCCCTCCCCACTTCCCGTGCTCTCCCCCCAACCCTCCCCCCTGTTATCCCCTCAAAGGATGTTTCTTGTGCATGACAATAAGAAGTATTTTTCTTTGCTTTATTCACCCAGCAAACCTATGCCTCTTGATTTGGGAACTGAAGTCATTAATTTTAAAAGTTAGTATTGAAGTTTTGAATAGGTAATTTTTAGAAATATACATGTATATACATGTAACAAAAATTTAATAAAAAGAGAAGCCATGAATGTGAAATATAACAAGAAGGGTATAGAGGAGGATTTTAGTGGAGCAAAGGGAAGGGGAAACAATATAATTGTATTATACACTCAAAAATAAAAACATAAAAGTTATAATTGAAAGATATCTCTTGATTTCTGTCAGTTTCTTCTTGTGGTTATTTCTATTCTTAGCCCCATTTTGTATCAATAATTTTGCCTCCCTTTGCCATACTGCTTCTTTCCTTCGTCCTAATGTATTATCACCAATATTTTTGGTATGATTGTTTTAGTGGACATGAATGCTTTTAGACTGTTCTTATTTTGGAAAGCTTTTCTTACTTCTTCAATTTTGATTAATAGTTTTTCTAGGTAACAGAGTATGTGTTGACATCTGTGGTGTTTTAGAATGTGAAGAACATTGCTCTTGGCTGTCCTGACCTGCAGGACACAGCCAGTGGGCGTTATCCTAGGGGGAAGACTAATGAGTGACAAGAGACACAGAGAATGGGGGCAGAAAAAAACTGGCTGATACATATCTGTTTATTGAAAAATTGGTACCAGCTTAAGTAGGGAAATGGGGGTTGGGGCAGAGGAATTCAGGAGTTGTTAAAGGCAGGAAGCTTTAAGCAATGGGTTATCTTTGGTGCATAGCTTGACTGCAGGGGGTCACCTGAGAAATGGAAACTTAATGAGACCTGGTAAATGGGAACTTCCTGAAGATGGCTTGAGCTTTGACCTAAAGACTCAAGGTCCCTTGTGTCTCAGTGTTCCCACTGACAAGTAAGCTGTTAGTTTGAAACATTGTTCTTTCACATATGAGTTGTCATTTTACCCAACCCAAAGCCTAACCCCTAATTCCTAAATGATGTTGGTCTCTTTATAATCAATTTATTCTTCAGTCCCAGCCATCTATCACTGATTGTCCAAGTAAAGTAAAAATTACACTTTAGTGTTTTTTGGTCTCTTGTTAATCATGGTTAATTCTTCATCCCGAGATGATAAGAAACTACATAGTATTATTTTAAAAAGATCAAGTAAAGTTTACTTTATTTTAAAGGTGCATATCCAGTCCACCATTATATGCTTTGCTTTCAGCATTGTATTCCAGGTTCACACTAGGACTGGCTGATAAACTCTTCCCATAATGTACTCAAATGCTTTTTCAACTGCAAGTACCAAAACCCTTTAGAGTCAACCCATAATAACATAGTTAGATATCTCTTCGGGTACTCCTTGTAGGCTCGCAATGCCCTGCTCCATGTGTAAAATCTATATATGAGTGAATACCATGCTTGTCTTTTTGAAACTGGGTTACTTCACTCATGATGGTTTCTTCTAGTGCCATCCATTTGCCTGCAAATTTCAAGATTCCTTTTTTTTTCTGCTGAGTAGTACTCTGTTGTGTAGATGTACCACATTTTCTCTATCGTCTCTTTTCTCCTCTATTCTTATCCTGGCTCAACCTTCCTGCTCTTCCATGTCCTCCTCTTCCCTCTTTTCTTGCTCTCTTTCTCCCATTTCCTTCTTTCCTCCCATTCTCCCCCCCACAATCCAATTAGGAGATCTCATCCAATAACTCTTCTCTGGGTTACCATGCATATCTCTCTTAGGGTCCTCCCTGCAAACCACAAAAAATAGAGGGGGCAAGGATGGGAGATACCATAAAAGAGGGAGAAATTATAAGTTGGGGGAAAGATCTGGCAGTAGTGATATCTTTACAGATATACAGGAATGACACAAACTGTCATTAAGGCTACCTTAAATGCCCTCCCATGATAATGAGAATGATGACTACCTTATATGCCATCCTAGAACTCTTATCCAGTGGCTGATGGAGGCAGAGGCAGACATGCAGAGCAGTGAGCTGAACTGAGTTCCTGGAACCCAATTGCAAAGAGGAGTGATGACCAAAGAAATCATGATCAGGCCGGAGAAATCCACACAGGCAGCTGACCTAAACAAGGGGGGAAACATAGACCTCAGACTGATAACTGAGGGGCCAGCCCAGGATAAAGACTTCCCTCTCACAGAACCTGGGTGACAGATAGGAGGCCTTGGAAATCTGTGAGACTTTGGAGAATAGAGCAGTATTTATTCCTGGCATGAAGATGGCCTCTGGGAACCCATACCATGTGGAGGGATGCTCTCTCAGCCTTGACACATGGAGAAGAACCTAGGCCCTTCCTGGTATGGTGTGACAGACTCTGAAAATCCCTCATGGAAGCCCTTGCTCTTCCTGAGGAGCAGAGGGGGCATGGAGTGTGGGTGAGGGGTTAGGAGTATTTGTGGGTGGGGAATGAGGAGAGGGAGAAGGAACTGAGAGTGACATGTGTAAAAAGCTAAATAAAAATATGGTAAAAGGGCTGAGAAAGAAATCGGAGAAACATCACCCTTTACAATTGCCACAAACAACAAAAATACCTTGGGGTAATGCTAACCAAACAAGTGAAAGACCTGTATTGCAAGAACTTTGAATCTTTAAAGAAAGAAATTAAAGAAGCCCTCAGAAAATGGAAAGATCTCCCATGCTCTCGGATAGATAGGATCAATATAGTAAAAATGGCAATTCTCCCAAAAGCAATCTACAGATTCAATGCAATCCCCATTAAAATCCCAGCACAACTCTTCACAGACCTTGAAAGAACAATAATAAATTTTGTATGGAAAAATAAAAGACCCAGGATAGCCAAAACAACCCTGTTCAACAAGGCAACGTCCTGAGGCATCACCATCCCTGACTTCAAGCTCTATTATAGAGCTATAGTCGTGAAAACAGCTTGGTATTGGCACAAAAATAGACAGGTAGGCCAATGGAATCGAATTGAAAACCCTGATATTAACCTACACACATATGAACATCTGATCGGTGACAAAGAAGCAAAAAATATGCAATGGAATAAAGAAAGCATCTTCAACAAATGGTGCTGGCATAACTGGAGGCTGGCATGTAGAAGAATGCGGATAGATACATGTTTATTGCCATGCACAAAACTTAAGTCCAAATGGATCAAAGCCCTCAACATAAATCCAGCCACACTGAATCTCTTAGAAGAGAAAATGGGTGGTACCCTTGAACAAATTGGTACAGGAGACAGTTTCCTGAACATAACAACAGTAGCACAGACAGTGAGATCAACAATTAATAAATGGGAACTCCTGAAACTGAGAAGCTTCTGTAAGGCAAAGGACACAGTCAACAAGACAAAAAGGCAGCACACAGAATGGGAAAAAATATTCACTAACCCCATATCTGACAGAGGGTTGATCTCCAAAATTTACAAAGAACTCAAGAAGCAAGTCTCCAAAACACCAAAGGATCCAATTAAAAAGTGGGCTACAGAACTAAATAGAGAATTTTGAATAGAGGAGTCTAAAATGGCTGAGAGGCACTTGAGAAAGTGCTCAACATCCTTAGCCATCTGGGAATTGCAAATCAAAACAACTCTGAGATACCATCTCACTCCTATCAGAATGGCTAAAATCAAAAACACTGAAGACAATTTATGCTGGAGAGGATGTGGTGAAAGGGGAACACTACTCCACTGCTGGTGGGAGTGCCAACTTGTTCAGCCACTTTGGAAATCAGTATGGAGATTCCTCAGAAAAAATGGGAATAAACCTACCACAAGACCCAGCAACTCCACTCTTAGGCATATATCCAAAAGACGCCCATTTATACAACAAGGATGTCTGTTCCACTATAGTCAAAGCAGCATTATTTGTAATAGCCAGAACTGGGAAGCAAACTAGTTGCCCCTCAACCCGAAGAGTGGATAGAGAAAATGTGGTACATTTACACAATGGAGTACTATTCAGCAGAAAAAAATGGAATCCTGAGATTTGCAGGCAAATGAATGACACTAGGAGAAACCATGCTGAGTGAGGTAATGCAGTCACAAAAAGATAAACATGGCATGTACTCTCTTATATATGGATTTTTGACATAGATCTGGGGGGTGTCAGCCTACAATCCCATGGCCAGAGAATCTGGGAAACAGAACCTTCATTCAGCAGCTGATGGAAGAAGAGTCAGACTCCAATGGCTAAGCACTGAGCTGAGCTCAAGAAAGCCAGTAACAGAGAGGGAGGACTGATGACCAAAGGGATTAAGACTGAGCTGGTTTAACCCCCAGAAACAGCTGACCTGACAAGGGTTAACTCTTGAATCCCAGGCTGATGCCTGGTAATCCAGCATGGGACTCATCAAGACCCCATGAATGGGGGTGTCAGTGAGGAGGCCTAGGTAATCTATTGAACCTTGGGCAGTAGATCAGTTTTCATCCCGAGTATACACATGGACTTTGAATTCCCATCCAACAATGTGAGATGCACTCTCACCCTGAACTCTTGGGGGAGGGTCTGGGTCCTGCCCTGTATGAAATGACAGACTGTGGACACCCCCATGGAGGGCCTCACCCTCCCTGGAAAAATGAGGGGATATTGGGGGGGGGGCTTGGGAGGGCTCGGGAGGAGGGGAGGGAAAGGGAGAGGGACCTGCAACTGACTTGTGAAGCAACCTTGTATCTAATCTAAATTTAAACTTAAAAATAAATAATAAAAACCAAAAACAAAAACATATGAAAAAAGAATAACAACAACATAAAAGAAATAAGGCAAGACTGGGTCTTTCAGAGACTTTTGAAACTTCAAGACTACCTCCAGTGACATGCATAATCCAGCAAGGCCACACCTCCTAATCCTTCCCAAGCAGTTTAATTAAATGAGGAACAATCACTCAAACATATGAACCCATGGGGGCCTTCTCATTCAAACCACCAGGCTGGGATTATTTTGTTGTTTGTTATCGTTGGTGTCATTGTTTTGTTCTATTTTTTAAAGGCGACACAAAGTTTGGTGGGTTCATAGAAAGGGAACTATGATCTGGGAGGAGGTAGGGGAGAGAAGAATATGATCAACAAATTGTATGGACATCTGAAAGAATTAATAAAAAGAATAGAATTTGTGTACCTCCTTAAAAAATATAACATAGTTAGATGTAGCACATTTATACCACACTCCTGATACCAACTTATCTACTTTGGTTTCTATTTCTATGAAAAGGGAAGCATAAGTAAAGGAAATTTAGGAAGAAAAGATTTATTTGGCTAATCCATCCTGATCATCAATCAACATGAATGGAGTTAAGGGCAGTAAATCAAGACAGCAACCTATAGACAGGAACTAAGGCAGAGACTACAGATAAAAAATTATTACCAGGTTGATCTTGATGTCTTTTTCTTCCTACAGGTTTATTCAAACCAAAGCCATATGAACAAGGGTGACACAGCCCACAGATAGTTGGGACAGCAACAGCAATCCTTAATCAGGAAAATCACCCACATTTTTCCCCACAATCTGAAACAAAACATTTTAGCAACAGTGGTTCTATCTCTTCAAATGAGTCTATCTTGTATGCAGCTGAAAAATGGCCAGCACAGGTGTGATTGTTTGAATAATAGGGTCCCCCATAAACTCATATTTGAATGCTTAGTTACCAGAGAGGGTCACTATAGTAAAGGATTAAAATGATTATCAGATGTGGTCTTGTTGGAGGAAGTATGTCACTGGGTGGTGGGCTTTGGTATTTCAAAGCTTATGATAGGCCTAGTCTCTCTCTGTTCCTATGGATCAGGAAGTAGCTCTATGTTACTAATCTAGAACCTGTCTGTGTGACACCATGTACCCTGCCATGATGAAAATGGACAAAATTCTGAAAGTGTAAACAAGAACTCAATTAAAGAGTTTCTTTTCTTGCCCTCCTCTATTCTTTCCCACATGAACTTCCTGATCCCTCATGTTCTCCTCCCCCTCCCTTTCTACCTTCTTCTTTCTCCTCCCTCCCTTCTCATCTCCCTACCTCTTCCCCAAACACTTTCAAATTACTCTGGTGATTTTGTCCCTTTCTGCTTCTCTAAGGGTCCATGTACTTCTTTTGGGGGGTCTCCTTATTTATTAGCTTCTCTGGGAATGTGTACTGTAGGCTGATAATCCTTTGTTATAAGTCTAATATCCACTTATGAGTGAGTATATACCATGTTTGTCTTTCTGTGTCTTCGTTACCTCACTCAGGATGGTTTCTTCTATTTCCATATATTTTCTGTGAATTTCAAGATTTCATTGATTTTTCTTCTGATTAGTACCCCATTGTGTAAATGTTTCACATTTTCTTTATCCATTCTTTGGTTGAGGAACCAACTAAATTCTGGTTATTACAAATGTGGTTGCTATAAACAAAGTGAACATATGCTCTTTTGATATGAATGTGCATCTTTTGGATATATGCCTAAGAGTAGAACTGCTGGATCTTGAGGTGGATTAATTCTCATTTTCCTGAGAAACCACCATACTAATTTCCAAAGTGGTTGTCCAAGTTTGCATTCCCACCAGCAATGGAGGAGTGTGTTGTTGGTGTTTTTGATTTTAGCCTTTCTGACAGATGTAAGATGGTATCTAAGAGCTGTTTTGATATGCATTTCCCTGATAGCTAAGGATGTTGAGCAATTTCTTAAGTGTCTCTCAGCCATTTGAGATTTCTCTATTGAGAATTCTCTATTTATATCTGTACCGAATCTTTAATTGGATTATTTGATGTTTTGGTGACTAGCTTCTTGAGTTCTTTGCTTATTTTGGAGATCAGCCCTCTGTCTGATGTGGGGTTGGTGAACACCTTTTCACATTCCGTGGGATGTCATGTTGTCTTGCTAACTGTGTCCTTTACCTTACAGAAGCTTCTCCATTTCTGGAAGTCCCATTTATTAATTGTCAATCTCAGTGTCTGTGCCACTGATGTTATGTTCAGGTAGCTGTCTCCTATGCCAGTTCCTTCAAGGGTACTTCCCACATCTGCTATGGTCTTAAAGAGAAATCTCGCACTCGGAAAATCTCCAGGTTTCCACAAGTATGAAGCCAACTAAGAATTTAAGCAACAGTGGAGAAGTTATGTTAAATGTTCTTCCCCTATAAGAGATTGGTAACTACATTAAATGCCATCATAGAGCCTTTACCAGTAGCTGATAAAAGCAGAAGCACAGATTCACAGCTAATCACTGAGCCCAACTCCTGAAATCAAGCTGTAGAGATGGATGAGGCATGAGCAAAAGGTTGAATACCATACTGGGAAACCCACAGAAACAGCTGACCTGAAAAAGTGGGAGCTCACCGACCCCTATCTGACAGCTCAGGAACCAGCATAGGACTGAACCATGCACCCTGAACTGGGACAGAAATTTCTACCAGGAACTGGGGTATTGCTGTGACAGGCCTGACCATTGTGCTTATTTGAAGAATATGTAAGAGTTTGGAATAGAAAAGTGGCTGAACACTTTAAGAGGGGTTAATGGGCAACCTTGATAGAAGCAGAGGACAATAGTGGTGAGGGTGAATGGAAATCTGAGGGCCCAGGTCATGAAGATTCAGAGGGGATGAATATTATTAAGCTGATTATTGACTATTCTTATGACATTTGGCAGAGAAAATGGTTGCTTTGTTCTTTGTCCTTAAAACCTGGATGAGGCTAAATTCAAAGTTTTAGATTGATGGTATTGACAGAATAATTGCAGTTTATTGATTGTGTTACATGTTTTTTTGCAATCACTTTTAGGCAGATATATAATGAAAAGGAGTAAACTGCCTAAGCACAGCATGTATAGTTTAGGAGAAAAGAAATACCAAGAACCACAATGAAGCTAGGCTAAGTCCAATACTCAAGGATATAAAAAGTTGAAGGAAAATCCTGATGCTAAATAGAAAAAGGAGTGACGACTGCAGGACAATATGTTAAGCTTCCACCTTGTAAAAAGAGATTAAAGAACAGTTTGAGCAGTTAAAGAAATCATCAAGATGGGAAAACTGATGCAAATGTAACTGTAGGTTCTAGCACCATCAAGCACCAAAAATTGGTAGCTTTGTCCACGTGGTTCTTCTTTAGAGTCAAACACAAGCACACCCAGTGCTTAAGAAAAGTTTGTTGAGACCAGGCATATATCAGAATTCTCTGTACATGCTGGACAAGAGAAGACATTGTATGAATATATGAAGGTAAACCCTGCATTGTATTGGAGATCCTAAGGTATTTGAGATGCTGGAGTCATGGGATTTGCCAAAAAGTGCTGGAGACTGTGTGTGAAACCATCCCAAGAGTGAGAAGTGTGTTGCAGTGCAAAAAGTTAAAAGGACTTTGAGATCTGAGTGCTTTGACATCAGGAAATTCAAAATTTGGAGGTTGTCCTGTTGGTTCTCAGTCTTGCTTTGGCCCAGTATTTCTCTATGATCTATTTCTTTCCTATTGGAATAGTATTGTGTAACCTGTGTTAGAACTATGTGATCTACTTTTTAATTTTGATTTTACAGTGTATTACACTTAAGAGATTGCTATGAGTCTCAAAAGAGATATTAAATGTTTGAAATTATGGCAGATTATGGGAACTTTTGATATTGGACTGAATGAATATAGCATTATGATATGGCTACAAGTAAAAGGGCACATCAAGAGTAATGTGTTAGTTTGAATAATAAAGGCCCCCTATAGGCTCATATATTTGAATGCTTAGTCACCAGGGAGTAGCACTATTTGAAAGAATAAGAATAATTAGGGGAAAATTTGGAGGAAGTGTGTCACTTGGGTTGGGGTCTTTGGTTTTAAGTTCCACTATTGCTCTTTTACAGATACCTTGACATTTGTTTTCATTGTTGTGGTTCATAGATATCACAGCTATGCAGTAGTATTAATTTCTTCTCTTATTTAGCAGCCTTCATAGAGCTTTCTGGAATTATGAAAGCTAGTCTATAAAAAGAGGGTTTCATATTTGATCCACTAACAATAACGTGAATCCTGTGTCTTAAGTATGATGTATATTCAACAACAGGGTGACAGGAGAGTCCTGTGTGTATGTCAATAAAGCACTGTTGGCCAATAGGGAAGCAAGATAGGTAGGACTATGAGTCTAGGAGGATTCTGGGAAATATAGTGACTCCTGGGAGGAATGGATGCAGCAGGAGTGCTTCCTAATAAAGATAAGTTCTTGTAAAATAAATAGGAGTAATTATGGGTTAATAAGTTAGACCTAGCTGATGAGAAACCAAACAAATGGCCAACAGCTTCATAATTAGTATAGTCTCTTGTGTGTTATATGAGACTGAGTGGCTCAGGGAGCAGCCTGGTGGGAAGGCAACACGTTACAACAGGGGTTTCAGTACTTACACCAAAAAAAAAAACATGTAAAACCAACTAAATAAAATAGATGAATCAACATGTGTGTAGGGAACTACAGTAAATAGAAATTTTTAAAAAGACTAAAAATACATGCCGGAGAAAACACATCATCTTCAATAAAACATTTCTTCTGAGAAACTGGATGCTCCCATAAAATAATGAAATTATCTCCATATGTGTAATAATTCACAAAAATGGGATCCAAGTGAATTACATATCTTAATTTTAAACATGTCATTCTAAAACTGATAGGGGAGAACATATAAAGTCATAGATCATAGATGTAGAAAACTACTTTTTTGAATAGGCTTCCATTTTCTAGGGAATTAAAAACAACTAAATAGGAGAGCATCATGAATCTGAAATCCTTTTGTGTGGGTAAAGAAACATTTAAATAAAGAATAATCCTCCATATTGGTAAAGAGTCTTCACCACATACACATTTGACAGAGGATTAATATCTTCAATATGGAATACCTAAACAACAGAATCAAGAAAACAACCACCCCTGAAAACTTCTCAAGAAATCTAAATGGAGAATTCTTAATAGAGGAAACAACAATGAATGACTAATGAATAACTCGTATAATGTTTATCCTCTTTAGCAATTAGAAAATTAAAAATAAAACATCAGAAATTATACCTCCTCATAGTAATGATGGCTAAAACCAACAAAACAGTTGGCAAGACATATTGGCAAGGTTGCCATGAAAGGAGAGCATTCATTAACTGTTGATGAACATACAAACATGTGTACCTACTCTGGAAATCGGTACCATGAATCATCAAGAAACCAACAATAAATCTATATTGAGAATGAGCTATGATAGTTCTTTTTGTATTTCCAAAGGACTCCACACTGAACTCCATAGATATTGCTAATCAGCATTTATTGCTTCTCTATTCACAATAACTGCAAAATGGAAAAAACTAAAATGTCCTTCAACTGATGAATGCATAATGAGAATGTGGTAAATAAACACTATAGAATCCTATTCAGCTATAAAGAAAAATGTAATAAAGAACCATGAAGATAAATGAATGAACAAGAAAAGATTATTTTAGGTAGATAATCAGGACTAGAAAGACAAATGTTTCATGTTCTTTTCTACATTTTTCACCACCAAGCCCTCAGATATGAGTATATGAAATAGAGAAATCAAATAAAATGAACCTAGGAAAGTATGAAGGGACTATAGTTGGTATGGGCCTTTGGATGAAGAATATCATGATTTGAAGGTGGTATGACAGGAAATTGAAGAACACGGAAGCTGGTTCTATCTTACAGAGCATGGGAGGATTATAGGAAAGGAGAATGAGGGAGTAGGAACAAATAACACCAAAGTTATTTGAAAAAGCTCAAGGAATTGTATTACTTTATATGGAACTAAAATTAAGTAAAATTATACAAAAGACAAACACATACATATATAACATTATATATGTTGTATGTATGTATGTATGTATATTAAACATGTTAAACCATTATACCACCTGGTCTCAGTATGCACTCCAGAGGAACCATAGACTATCCAGCACCTCCTTTCAGTGGTTAATTAGGTGGTCCAAATAACTCCCAAATATTTCTTTTGACTTACAAGCAAAACTTATGAAATTATTTAAACATTGATGTTGAACTGATAAAAAATTCTTAAATCTGAAGGAAGGTTGAGTATTATGAAAATAAAATTGAGTTTAATATAGTGTTCTTCGTGCTTCCTGAGGTCTTTAAAATCCACATTATTCATTTCTGACCATTAACTTTTAAACTCCATTTTGATATTAAGTTTGACAGATTAACTTGAGTAGTCAAATTTAATAAGGTAATCTTATTTTTGGCTTATACAAAACTGTTCACACATATCTCACAGAATTGAAAAGATTTTGAAAACTCTCTTGTGTGTGAGAGGGAGACCATGCCATCCACTACCTGGATGGCCAGAAAGAAGATACTGGTTTTCTAAGAGACCTAGGATAGTACCAAACCCAATTGGTAAAAGAAAATGAAATTAATGACAAGATTGCTAATGATACTCTTCTGCACTTATAGATCGACCATCGGAGAGGTTAGTTTTCTCTGACAGCCGATGAGAACTGGTACAGACACGCACGTTCAAATGTTATGCTCAGGGAAAGAATCTAAACTCAAGTTCTCAATACCGTGGAGCTTGGGAACACCCCAGGAAAGGTTGTAGAAATATTGTAGAATTCAGAAAGGATGGAAGATATCAGGAGAATATGGCCCACTGAATCAACTAGGCAGGGTTCATGTGGCCTCACAGAGACTGAAGAGGTAACTATGTAACCTATAAAAGTCTGCACTAGGTCCTCTGCATAGATGTTATGGCTGTTAGCTTGGTGCTTTCGTGGGACTCCTAACAGTGGGAGAAGGTTATGTCTCACTCTTTTGCCTGTTCTCTGATAACTCTTCCTCTTATTGGGTTGTATTGCCCAGTATGGATATGAGAATGTTGCTTTGTTTTGTTGGATCGTGTTTTGCCGTGTTTGGATCTTGTCTTTTGGAGGGCTTCTGTTTTCTGAAGGGAAAGTAAGGGGAATGAATCTGAGGGAAAGAGGAGATAGGGGTAGCTGGGAGGAGTGGGGGAAAGGTAAGCTGTGTTAGGATGTATTGTATGAGAGAAGAATCTCTTTTTAATAAAAATACTCATCTCTGTGTAACTGGTACATAATAATTAAGCAAATAGTATTAAATTTAATCAAAGAAAAGTAAGAAATTATGAATCATGCATTTTGTGAACAACTAATCAACTCAGTGCTATTTATACCGAGGAAGTTTGTAGCCATAATTACACTTCATTTGTATTCAATATTTTGTGATACTATGTTGAAAACAAAGTATGTTTTACTTTAAAAAATTAAGATTATTGTTAAGGAACATTTGAAGTTATTTAGATAATTTCATTCAATGCCTTATGCAAAGTGAATATACACATTCTTCTTGCAGCTTATATGTATATTCTTCTACATTGGAAAGAGGTAAGGCAATGTGTTTAAGATGGAAAGTGGTAGAGACATGCCAATTGGTTTGATTTCAAGCATTGTTCATTAGCCAATCATGTTGTGGTTTAGATTCAGGAACAGAATATATAAAAGAGCCCTCAAGCACATAGGTGTTACAGTAATCTAGTCTGTCAGTATTTGAACAACAATACTAATAAAATCACCCTCTGGTGACATGATCTTTCTCAAAAAAAGAAAAAATTCAAAACAAAACAAAACATGTTCCTCTATCCTGTTGTGTATGGAAGAATGGACATGCTTTATTTTTTTAAGAAACAATCTTATTTTACATGCCAATCCACCATTCGCTTGTCCTCCCATCTTCCCATGGTCCCCACCAACCCCCCCAAGAAACCACTACCCACTTCCCAAGGATAGTGAGGCCTTCCACATGGAATCATCAAAGTCTGTCACATAATTTGGGGGAGGGCCTAGGTCCTCTTTCGTGTATCTGGGTTGCAATAGTATCCCTCATAAGGAATGGGCTCCCATTGTCCATTTGTACACTAGTTTTAAACACTGGCTTCACTGTTAGAGGTTTCATAGACTGACCAGGCCTCCTATATAGCATCCACATTTAGAGGGCTTGGTTGGGTCCAATCCTGGTTCCCCAGCTTTACAACTAGGGTCTCTGTGCTCTCACCAGGCTAGGTCAACTGTTTCTGTGGGCTTTTCGAGCAGTCTTGAATCCTTTGCTCATCCCTCCTCCCTCTCTACAACTAGATTCCAGGAGTATGGCTCAATGTTTAGCTGTGGGTGCCTGCTTCTGCTTTGGTCAGCTACTGGATGAAGACACTAGGATGGCAACCAAGGTAGTCATCAATCTTATTATAAGGGAAGAAGTAATCAAAAGTCTTTCACTCTCTGCACATTGTCTTGCTGAGATTCTCTGAGTTAATTTCTATCTCCTGCAAGAAGTTTCTCTGATGAAGGTTAGATGAGGCAATGATACATGGGAATGTTAATATGTTATTTGGAATTATTTAATTGCTAAATTTCTTTAGCAGAATAATAGTAGGAGCTTTTCCTGTAGGACCATGATCTCTAAAGTGTCAGTGTCATGGCCACTGTAGCAGTGTAAGTTTGAGGTTCTATCTCAACAAGTAGGTCATAAATCTACTTTTTAAATGATTGGTTACTTCCAATAGATATTTGTTCCACTAATGCAATGAGGTATTTATATTGCAGGCAGTTCATTATATTTCACAGGTTTTATAGCTAGGTGATAATGAATGACCCCTCTCCTCTAGTATCTGGCAGATAGATTATCTTATATCACCATGAATATCAGTAGGGAAAAATCCTCTAATTAGGTAGAAGCTCAGCTGATTCATGTTCAATAACATATGCACATGTTTTCAACAATAGGGCCTACTAATATGTTGGAAAGAACAACCAATGGTCTGCGCAATAGCCTGTGATCTTTGGAGGAGGTCCATGGGATCTGTTTGACCAATGACTCTGCAAGGTGGAACCCATTCCTGGTTCTGGAGTTTTACTTGGTAGTCTATGATGTACAGTTGAAGAATTTTTCTTTTCATCATATAGTAAGTCTATTTTAATACATTTTTATATGTATATATTTTAAGAAGCTTCTACAGTGGTGGGTTTCCATATGATTATTCAAAAGGGTTTTAGTGTTATTTGTCCATCCTCTATTTATTTTCTTCACTCTGTGCTCCAATTCCCAATCCACTTAATCTTATTGTAGTTTATCTTTTTGTAATACCATATTCTAATCCTTTTACCTTGGAAGATGCCATTCTTCTTCCTTGTACTTTACTAGGTACACAAACCCAGTGGTTATTCAAATTGTACCACATATTGAAACCTTCAAAGTACACATGAATTTCCAGAGAAGATGGAAGCATGTTATGACCACTACAGTTTCAAGCCAGATGGGACCCCAGCATTGAGAGGAAAAGTAGACAGTGCCCTACTCCTAACCAAAAGGCTATTTATAATTGATACCTACTGGCAAATGGAAAATCACTTTATCCCAATGGAGTCACAATGTTACTGTGTATATCAACCATACTCCAAGTCAGGCTGGATGCCTTAAAGTAGTTGACCAATACAAAACTAACTATATTTTATTTGTGCTTTCATTTACTTTGTTCTATGGGCATTTTGTTTCATTTTGCTTTGGCAGATTTTGTCTAATTGGTTTTTGTTTGTTTTATTTTAATTTTCTTTTTTCATTTTTAAGAAACCAACACAGAGTAAAAGATAGAGAGAAAGAGAGAGGGGAGAGGATGAAGTTGAATGTGTAAGGAGATGGGGTATATCTCAGAAGTATTTGGGGGAAATGAAAATATAAATTAACTATATAGCAAAGGATTTCACATAAAAATAAATAAGCAATGTGTATTCACACACACACACACACACAGAGAGAGAGAGAGAGAGAGAGAGAGAGAGAGAGAGAGAGAGAGAGAGAGAGAGAGAGAGAGAATCCATTTTTTTTGTTCTGAGCACTGGGTCTCCCTGAGGTGTGATTAATATTCACAATGTCACTCCATTGACAAAATTTATTTCTACTCTCAACAGCTATCAATGGCAATAGGTTCTTAAATAGTGTTGAGATTATAACTTTTCCATATAGATCCTTGTGTTTGTGAAACAAGGTATGATTAAAAAACATAATATTTAAGAATAAGTGTTCTAAACTCTGTCAATATGTTCCCATTGTTCACTGTGAATCTTTGTTTTAGTTACTATCTTCTGCAAGAAAAAGCTCCTCTGATGAAGGTTTAGATAAATTCACTGATTTATAGCTACGAGAATGTGTCATTAGGAATCATTTTATTATTATGGTCATTTATCAGAAAAAATAGTAGAGGTTTTCCAATAAGGCACATACATGTCTTTCACATAGGTCCCTATGGCTTGCACAATTCTTAGTTGTATGAGTTTGATAATTAAATTTCACCTTTGACAGAGAGTGCACAGTACCCTCTAGCAGTATGCATGAATGTCAGTAGGAAACACTCTTCTGGATAATTGCATAATTGATTTCTCCATGTTCTATACATATGTGGTTTCTTTAGCAACATGCTTTTATCATCAGATTGTCAAACATAAGCAAAAACATTGCAAATAACCTTTAATATTTGTGGGAAGGAGATCCATGACAACTTTTTTGCCAAAAACTGAAGACATTTTAACCCATTCTTGCTATTGGGGTTTTGTTTGGTAGCATATCAAGTCTATTTACACTGTTTCTCCCTAATACACGGTAGCTTCATTTAAATTACTCTTATATATGTATGCATTTTAGGAAATTTGTAAAATAGTATTTCATATGGCTTGAGTCCCTTAGTGTTAGTTATGCCTCCCCATATTACTTCTTCACATGGTACCCCTTAAATGCAATAATGTCATGTTTTGAAAATAGTAAAATGTAAAATAATATACCAGAAAAATCTATTTTATGGATATTTAGATTAAGCAATTTCATAATTTATACTTTTATATTGAGTAACAATATGTTAAAAGATCTCAAGTTTTTGTATATTTGAGTTTTTTCCTAATAGATTTTCAAGAAATTTAAATTTGAAGACCAAACCTTTTATGACACAAAACTTTGTATTACAAATCATATTGAAGATACTGCTGAATAAGTTTTCTAACTTCAACTAAAATGTGCCAATACTCAAAAATTAAACTTATTTGTTTAATGATTCAGATGGAAAGCATTAGCAAATTTGATATGTATATCAATAACTATAGGTCTTTGTGTCAAATATCCTTGGATAATTAAAAGCACAAACTGCTTAGTGCACATACAGCTAGACATTGCTTTTAGTGATTTCAGTTAAAACTGTGTCAGACAAAGTAAGTGGATTCTACTTCTGATCCTGCCTGGAGCACTGAATATTATATACCATATTCTTTTTTTCACAGAAAGAATACCAACTCCAAGTTACCCTTCTCTGACTTATCAATATTAACCTATCATGTTTAAATTAATTACTTATCCATCTTTAGGAAGTATTTGAGCAGTGTTTTACACTTTCATCTTTAGCAACAGAATCCCAGTAACTCCTGACTTAAAATAGATATATGTATTTCAACAAACTGGAGAGAACTGAAAGGCCCAGTATGATAGCATGCTCTCCTGTTTTGTCATCTAAAATCTCTGATGAACTAGAAAGCATAACTTAGTATTGCCAATTGTTAAATTCATCATATGAATATTATCATTGAGATTGTTCATGTACAGGTTGTCATGAGGCATAACTATAATTGATAGCAATGTTAGGCAACCTTTACTAAATATGAATTGACTGCTTATTATGATTAGTCCCAGGTATTATATTCCAAGTGCTTTCCTAAATTCATTGGATGTATAACCTGTAAATTTTGCATAAAGTAAATGAGAAACAAGATTTAAAACTTCACCCATGATTAAATACCAAATACATAGAATATAGAGCAATCTGTGTCTAGGGACTTTAGAGCTATGTAAAGGACTTAAACGTAATCCATGTTCAGTAAAGTTAGATGAAAGAAAAATGGAAACACTTTATCACCATTCATTACTAATGAAATCCCTTTAATGGAGAAAACTGCAAAGGCTTTCTTGGACTTCATTTGCTTGCTAATGAGTGTGACATATATGGACGTATGTGTGTATTTAAGCCTTCAAAGACTCTTACTTCTGTAAGATCTTAAACAATGGAAAAATACTGCTGCATATTAGGAATGACTTCTATATTAAAGAAAACCATACATAACTTGAGAAAAATATGACACTTTTGCTAGATGATTTATATAAATATCTCTATTCCTTTACACACACACACACACACACACACACACACACACACAGAGGCATGCAGGCACGCACGCATGCAGATGCTGGTTAATTTACACATGTATTTTTAACCTAAATTGCCCTTGTCTTTAGCAGAGAGTTGACATTTAAGAATATGAAATAGCAAATGTCATCTCTATCAAATTCCTGAAATTTTGGCTTTCCTGTAGACAGGTACTTGACTTGGAGCAAAGCAGAGGCACTAGCCAGCTGGACAGAACAGGAACTATTAAAAGAGTCAAGGTTCCCAAAAATAAGGATCTCGCTCATTTAAACTGTTCCAAACTACTATCGCTAAGCACAGATCAAAAATGTCTTGACTCTTTATATGCAAAGCCTACTATATCATCTATGGCAGGCAAAGGGCTACAGTTAGAGACAGCCACATGGTCAGAATCTGTTCTCATGTATCCGGGTATAAGGAGAGTCTGTAAACCAATTTCTACACTGTGTTAAAACTATTTCTATTGTGACAGGAAAGATAAAAGAGTCTTTTGATGTGCAATATTTTAAATTAAGCATTTGGTTTATATATATGTCCTTTCCTTTCTATGCTTATTAAACTGTTGCCAGTCACTTACATTGGAGACCCAGATTACTTCAGCTAACATTTGAGTATCTCCTCAGCTACCTTAAGTTTTAAACTCACAAGTGCCACTTATAATGAGAATGTTTTTATGAAGAGATGAGTTCACATTTTATTTAAATGTTGCATACATATATTTACCTTGTCCAATTACCTACTCTAACTCAGTCTAAATAAGATAAACAAATGCAGGCCTTCATTGTTTTCTAAAATAGATTTGTTAGTCACCCTTGATTCCCATGTTAATACAATGGAGACAACCACGATACAGATCAAAACAAGAAATATTTCCTCTGGTATCTGAAAGAAACAGCAGTAGGTAACTTTATACACCCTAGCATAACAAATAAGTACTTGAAAGTAACGATCACATAAGAGCCACCATAGCTTGTTATCACACCTGTCTACCTATAAACCACTCTATCTACCAGGCTGAACCAGTACAATATGTAATGAAACATGTAAACCCAATTAGAAGGCCTCAGATCCAATACAAACTCCTGCCTGACTATCAACCATCTACCTACCACTTAGCTCCATAACTGACTGGAGTCTAATGGGAAATTCAGGTAGGAAGAACTCACTTATAGTTCAACTGTCTGCTCAACTATCAGGCACATCATCTAAAACATGGCTACATAACCAGAGAAAGCATCATAAAATCACAAAATATAAATTACCCAGACAGTGTGACAACTCCAGACAGCAGCACCACATAGTAGCATTCCCTGAGTAAAACAAATTCACTGATACATAAGGCAAAACTTCATAAAAATAATTATAAACATGCTCTGTGATTTCAAAGAGGATATAAGTGAATGCCTGAGTGACAACTACAAAAACACCATCAGTTGAGTGAAGTAATGAAAATAATTCAAGACTTACATGTAGTTTTTTTGTTTGCAAAGAGATAGGATAACTCAGGGAAAGCAAAGGTGAAGTAAAACTAGAAATGAAAAAGTAAAGAAGTCAAACCCTTAGATGAAAAATCTCAACTATGGATTGGATTGTATGCAATAGAGTATCAGGTTTTGAAGACAAACATATTTAAGAGAGAGTAACTAAACATAACAAAATAAAATAAGATTGAAAGTCTCATATTGGGCGGGGCGGTAGTGGTGCAGGCCTTTAATCCCAGCACTAGGGAGGCAGAGGCAGGCTGATCTCTGTGAGTTCGAGGTCGGACTGGACCAACAACCTCCAAAACAGAGAAACCCTGCCTCGTAAAACCAAAAAAAAAGTCTCATACTGGGACTGGACCAGGCAATTCAACAGAAGGAAAAGAGCCCAAAGAACAGGCAGAAGATCAGACACCTATTTGTTCACACTAAGGAATCCCACGAAAATGTCATTCTGAAAGCTATAATTCTATGCAGAGGACCTGGTTCAGAATCTGTTCTTGCTGCTTCAGTCTCTGTGAGTTCTTGAGCCTCGCTCAGTTGATTCAGCATTCTTGTTCTCATGATGCCCTCCATCCTTTCTAGCTCTTATGCTGTTTCTGCCTTCTCTTGCGTGGGGTTCCCTGAGCTCCAAGGGAAGGTATTTGATAGAAAAGTGCCATTTTGAACTCTGTGCTCTACAGAGTCTCTCTCTCTCTCTCTCTCTCGTCTGTCTGCATAGTGTCAGACTTGAGTCTCTGCATTTGTTTCCATCTGCAATATGAGGAAGTTTCTCTGATAACAACTAAATGAGGCACTGGTACAAACAGAGATTTTTCTCCTGCCTGTCAGTTTCCGAATAAACACTTAGGGGCTTAATATTAATTATAATTGCCAAATAGCTCAGACATGCAACTAACTAGCTCTCCCAATTATATTAACCCCTTTTTATTATTTTATATTTTACCATGAGGCTCGTGACTTGTTACCTCATATCTTGCTTTCTTGGTGATTGCATGACATCTCCCCAACTCTGCCTTCTTTAATTCTGTCTCTGTTGGATTTTCTACCTGGCACAATTCTGCCTGGCAATTGGCCTAATAAGATGTATTCATCAGCCAATAAAAGCAACACATATTTGCAGCATGCAGAACAACACCCACATCACACTTATCTATTTGTATAGCAGAATATCAATAGCAGTCACTTTATTGAATTTTTATGTAGACCAGTATTTGATTTTGCCCTAGGACTCTGGGCTACCTAGACCTTGGTTCTTGGCCACCCAAGCAGTTTCAGGTATGAGTTCTATCTTTTGGCATGGTCCTTAAGTCAAAACATACATTGTTCATCTTCTCCCACAAGTTGTGTCCACCATTGCCCTCACATATTTTTCATATGTCAAAGGTTTTATGGTTTGACTATTTCTTGGTTTTCTTTGTATGGAGCCTACAGAGTAACTTTCCACACCAAAGACATTAGATCATAGGCATGTTCAGTGAGCTTGCTGGGTGTTTTCAGCAACAATGGGGCCCCATGTCAGTTTTCAGAAAGCCAATTCTTGTCTCAGAAAACAGCATGTGTTGTTTAGGGATATCATTTGGACTCTCTTCACTAGCAACTCAATTGAATGAAACTTAATCCTGCTGCTGGATGTCTTACTGGTGACAAGAGATTGACAGTTGAGACTCTTTTTCCCCCATTGTTAGGAGACTTCATTAGTATTGCCTTTATATATTTTAGGTAATTTCTACTGTATTAGATTTCCATACAATCCTTTAAGTAACCCTCACTTTAAGCTGTTTCTCCCTGTATTCTTTGCTCAATCCTATCTCCCCTCACCCTCTCCACTTAATCTTCCTGTCCTGACTTGAACTACCCATGCCACTTGTTTACCTATAAAAACAGTCTATTTCCCTTTACCAGGGAGAAACATGTGTCACTGCTGGTCACTTTCTCTATACTTAATCTATCTGGGGTTATGGAATGTAGGTTGGTTATCATTTATTTAATGGTTTATATTTACATGTAAGTGAATAATACCGTATTTATATTTCTGATTCTCTGTTACTCCAACCATTTGCCTGCAAATTTCATAATGTCATTTTAAAGTACCTGACTTATACTCTATTGTGTAAATGTATCACAGTCTTCTGGCAAGGAGCATCTAGGTGGTTTTCACTTTGTAGCTATTAGAATTACAATAGAGCAGCGATGAACATGTTTGAACAAGTGTCCTTGTGGTAGGATCAAGCACCCTTTGGGTATATGTCCAATAGTGATATAGCTAGATCTTAACACAAGTTCATTCTCAACTATTTGAGGAACTATCATATTGATTTCCATAGTGGCTGTAACATTTGCACTTCCACCAGCAGTGGACACATGTTTACCTACTTATGCCACATCATCACGATTATGAGATGCCATTTGTGCTACTGATGTTAGCCATTCTGACAGGTGTAAGATTGAATCTTAAATAGTTTTGATTTGCATTACCCTGATATCTAAGGATGCTGAACATTTCCTTAAGTGCTTCTTAACAATTTGAGTTAATCTATTTAGGATTCTTTATTTAGATCTGTACCTCGTTTTAAAATTGGATTATTTGGTTTTTTAATAACTGCTTTCTTAGGTTCTTTGCATATTCTGTCTTAGTTCTCTATCAAATGTAGAATAGGCAAAAAGTCTTTTCACATACTGTAGGCTATCTTTTTGTGTGTGGATGATGGTGTTCTTTACTTTATGGAAGCTTTTCAGTTTAATTTACTAATTGTTGAAATTAGTGTGAGCAGTACTGGTGTTCTGTTCAGTCATTGGCACAGTCTTTTCCTGTGTTCAAGAGCATTCTCCCCTTCCGTCTCTATTAGTTTTATCATGTCTGGTTTATTTTGAGATCTATGAGTCACTTGAAATTTGTGGTGATAAGTTTGGATATATTTATTTTACTATTCCTGCACAAATTTATTTTGACTGGCACGATTTGTTGAAGTTTCTATATTTTTCCAGTATTACTTTTTTGTCAAAAGATGTTTGACAAAGAGTTCATATTACGAACTCTTGGAAAAAGGACTGAATATAATACAATGTTGATCAAACTCATGAGCTACATGGAGAAGATTAAATCTGAATTACTTTTAATGGCATTATTAATTTCTTGAAAGATTTACATGTGTTTTTAATCATATTCAACTCTGTCCATGAACTCTTTCCAACCCAAACTTCTGTTTCCAAAGTCACCCTATTTTGTATTAAAGAAATGATATTTCAAGAGGAATTTGTGCTTATCAAGTACTTTTGGATATGGGTTTATGTCACTGGAGAATGGTAACTTGGGAGATGGAGTCTGTGAAAACTATCTATTCCTACTAGCAACTAAAATCTTCTAATGACTCTATGTTTTGGAATGAGTCTATTATCATCTATTCTTGTTGATATTTGGTCTGGTTTAGAGTTCCACAGGCTTTTGTGAGTTCTGGTGTGCAGCCACTCAAAATATCAATCATTGCTATTGCTATTTTTAACCTCTAAAACATTACAGCATGATCCTTTTGCAAGAAATTATGAGCTAGAGTCATAGAATATGCAATGTGGTATGGACACAGAAGTTGTATCCCTAGGTGCTACCATTAACAGTTCTAGAAAATGCTATACAAGCTACTAAAAGAGTAAACATGAACCATGTCCATATGAACTCTTTGAACTATAATAATGACTAGTTATGAAAAACATGCCTAATGCATCAATACCATGTTTAATATTGTGGGAATAACCAACCATTTTCTGAATGTATTTAAGTCCCTCTCACAATATGAAACCATATGCCTAGCACTGTTATAAGCTTAGAACTCATTTTTAGGCAACTCATAAGCACTAGGTAAACTGGATTTTTGGCTCTAATTTTTCAAGAAGAAAGAAAATCTCCAGTTGGATAAACAACATCCATATAAGGTCTGATACCAGAAATATGTTAAAAGAGAAGGGAGGAAATTGTCTTGAACTTAAGAATAAAAGCAAGAACTTTCTTTACAGGAATCCAAAAGTGCAGGCATTAAACCCAATAATGAATAAATGGTAACTTATGGAACCAAAAGATATATATTAAAAACTGCCATCATTTAAGTGAAGAGGAAAAGGTATGTAAGAGTTGCACGTGTGATTGAGGGCAAGTATCTCTATCTAGTACTCAAAGAATAGAAAAAAATTAAGCAACAAGAAACAAAGAACCTACTTTAAAAATGGTACATGTAACCAAAGAGAATGTTTCTAAATGTTGAAGCAGAAGTGGGGGATCAAAACTGGGCTGGTGAAACCCACAGAAACAGCTGACCTGAACAAGGTGGAGCTCTTGGATCCCAGACTTACGACTGGGAGGACTGCATGGGACTGATCCAGACTGCCTGAATGTGGGTGTCAGTGAGGAGGCCTAGGCAATATGTCGAGCTTTGGGTCATATTTATCCCTGGCATACAAATGGACTTTGGGAGCTCAGCCCACAATGAGGGATTCTCTCTCAACCTGGACTATTGGGGGAGGCTGAGGACCTGCCCTGGATGAAATGACCACTCTGGATATCCCCCATGGAGGGCCTCACCCTCCCTGGGGATCAGGGTGGGGATTGGGAAGAGGGCTGGGGAGGCCTGTTGGGGAGGTTGGGGGAGGAGGGGAGGGAGAGGGAGCTTCAATTGACATGTGAAGTAAGTTCATTTCTAATTTAAATAAAAAATGAAAAAAAGAAATAATTTTAAAGGATTAGGCATTTTTAGCCTTCAGTGAAGTACAAACTAAAATCACTTTAATATTTCATATAACTCCAGGATCAAAAACCAAACAATTAAAATGGCATCAGGAGATTCCAAGGTAGTTAGGAAAGGGCAAAACATATTCAATGTTGGCAGCAGTGCAAACTAATGTAAACACTCAGAAAATCAGTTTATATTTTTTGCAAAATGCTATAAAAGTATCTACCACACTGTTGAGCTTATATTACTCTTGAACATGTATCAAAAGGATTCTGTATCTTACCACAGAGATAGTTGTTCATCCATGTTCATTGCTGCTCTGTTCACAGTTACCAGGAAATGGAAACATCAATAAATATCTACCCCTGATGAATAACTTATAAAAATATGGCATAACTAAATAATGTAATATTTTTCATCTGTTAATAATTAAGTAATTCACAGGTAAATAGATGGTGCTTGGTAAACACATTTTGAGTAAGGTAAGAAAGTCAAATACCACATGTATTCTTTCACATGTGAATGTCTCTGTTTCATTTGCAATATAAGAGCAATTAGGTTGTTAGCAAGGGGACATATAGTAAAAGAGGATCTTTCCATGAAGGGATTACAGAAAATAGTGCTTCTAAAGACAGAAAGTGAAATAATGAGGCAGAGAGGATTAAATAAATTGGGGGATTGGAGGAAATACAGGGAGCAGTAAATGACTTATTTGTATAACCATAGTTCAGTACATGCCTCAACACTTATCATAGAAGCTTCTGGATGTTGAAAGCAATTAATAAAGAGGACCACTTTTAAAAATATGCATAGTATGGAACTTTGGATTGCTCATTTCTAAATCTTAGTATGACAGATTTCTCCTGGGGTGACTCAACATACACATTCCTACTCACTCCAGAAATGGAACCCATGGCTGCCCAAATTAACCACTGGATCTATGTACAAATTGGTGAACCAATGAATTTTATCGAGGTTAATTACAAGAATATGAGCAAGGTGTTACCGGATCTGAAATGACTCGGTAACAGCTGTATTACCAATGTCCACCACAGCATGGATTACAGCTCAGAAAACTTGGGAACTTGTATTTTCACAGTGTAAAAAAAATGTATTTGACCATAAAAAAGAGCATGGAATTCTGTCATTTGAACTTACAGGGATGGAACCGGTGACTATCATATGAACTGAAGCAAACTAAACAAAGAAAAGTGAGAACTGCTTCGCTACCCTCTTTTGTAATATAAAACTAGACTTTGTCTTGTGATTAAGAGTCTAGAATATTATTTCCCCAGTTTATGAGGAGATCAATGGGGAAAGGCTGTTCACTGGGTATTCACACTTTGGAAAGACTTGGACATGCAGAAGATTTGAGACTAAAGTGGTTCAAAGGGCTTCTGCTTGAGGACCAGTATTCATAGAACTAGAACTTCATGTGTAAACAGTATTAAGTGAGGAAATTGATTATGCTCCTATACAGACAGGTTGCCTATCAACCACAGCAATTTCTAGTATGTAAAATACTCCTGAAGGTTCAATAGTGGCACTTAGAATTTCTATTAATCAGCAGTCATCTAATTTGAGTCAAGTTTCAATTAACAGAAGGGAAATGATGCCTCAAACTGCAAATATTTGAGATTGAAGCTCTAAGAAGAGGACCTATGACAGCCAATTTCCCAAACAAGCATAATTCCTAACTGTACTCTAATTACTCATTCTTATATCTACAAGAAATCGTAAACCTTATTTCTAATAAATGATGTTTTCTTTTACAGAAAAAGGAGACCACCACAGATAGCCGCAACCAGTCAAAAGAAAAGAAAACAAAAGCCGACTGTGGAGAAGCCATCCCAAGTAGATCCTTGCCTTTTGTCTCACAATAGGCGGATTACAGTTAAATTATATTTAAAAATCATATAAGGGAAATCTCACAACATAGAAAAAAGGATTTTGAATGGTTTCTTTGTAAATTTGGTAAATATTTGATTTCAAAAACACATATAGGTTTTAATGTATCAAACAATATATGTATGTATCACAACATTGTTTAGTAGTCTATTTTCTTTTTTTTTTTTTTTTTTTTTTTGGTTTTTACGAGACAGGGTTTCTCTGTATTGTTTCGGAGGCTATCAGTCCAGCCCGGCCTCGAACTCACAGAGATCCGCCTGCCTCTGTCTCCCGAGTGCTGGGATTAAAGGCGTGTGCCACCACCGCCCGGCTTGTTTAGTAGTCTATTAATCCATTCATTTTTATTGTTGATAAAGCAGTTAAAACAATTTAAAAAGTAAACCTGACAGAAAAAATTATAGACAATTTCCTCAAGTGCAAAGTGATTACACAAATAATCAGGACAATGATTTTTACATAAAAATGAGAACATAAAGTCTTTTTTCATTTATGAACTTCCCTAAATCATTCATGTAAAATAAATTTGCTCTCATAGCATTTCTTTATAAAGATGTTATACTTGTATTTAGAATTTCCAACTTCATTCACTACAGTTCTCCAGATAAACAAAACCAATACTATATATATATATATACACATATATATATATATGGCAAATTGTTAAATTAACTTAATCATCTAGACTTCACAGTCCAACAGTGGCTATCTGTGTTCCAGAAAGCCTATGAACCTAGTAACTTCTTAGTGTACGAGGTTGGATGACAAAGCATTCCAATCTAATGTTGAATGCCTAATGGAGTCCTAGTGCCTCTAGTCTACCAGAAGCATTAGAAGGTCAGAGGAGCTTAGTCTAAAGTAAGAAAAAAAACTTGCATCCCCTGTGTAAGCAAGAAAGAGACACATTCATGAGCAAGGAGAAAATGTAGGCAGCCAGAAGCTGCAATGAATCTTCCTTAAGATATTCTTATGCTTGGAATACTGATGAAGAAACTGCCCACTCTAAATGAGGGTCTTCCCCATTCAATTAATCTTTTAAGGACATGTCCTCATAGACTCATACTCAGGTGTGTTTCTTATTTGATTCCACATCCAATCAAGCAGATAATCAAGTTTAACCCTCATGTCAAAGATTAGTAGCTTATTTGATTAACTGTGTTGTATACACATGAAAAAAAAATACATCAAATATATTAACCTCCAGTTTCTAAGTGCTATATAAAATCCATCAAAACTTTTCATTTTCTACTGTGTTTAGGAAGTTATTTAATGCAATATAAATTATTTTGTAAATAGATTCTAATGAGATAAAAGCTAATAAAAAGATACATTTTGATTTATTATTTGAGATGTAAAATGATTTTATCAGCTACTCTAATATCCTATTCTCCAAAATGAATACTACTTTGAAGGAGGTTATCTTGTAAAAGGGTTCCTTTCATTGTTGATTTGTTTAATCTTGGAGTCAGCCAACATTTGAGAGTCTTTATGACTTTCCTCACATTGTTTTTCTTACATATTTTAATGCGAAAATTTACCTAACTATGTGAACCCCAAACCTTAAAGTGGCAATGTTATGTATAGTAGCAAGTAGTCTCACATTATTCTTTTCATTAACATGAACTAAATTATCTAAAAGAAAAGAGTAAATTCCCTCTTTATACCACATGGATTTTAGACCCTCCACCCCAATGCTCCATGTGGCTTCAGTATATCCAATTGTGTATTATTCCATGTTGAGGATTAGCCTCATAAGAAGAAGCTCAGCCACAGTGACTGTGTTAAGCAATTACTTAACTGCAGAGTTTGGGGCATATTTCAGCATAATCTTCCACTTCTGGACAAGACCTGTGTCTCTCAGAGTTATTCCATGCCAATTCTGCCCTCATCTTCTCTGAGGTCTCTGTCATTTGTCATATGATATAATACTTCAAGTTATTTTTAATATCTGTAGCAATGCTGATGCCAAATCATATCAAAGATATATTTAACATGGAATATTTGGGTTCTGATTAAGGGTCTTAATATAGCAGCAGCAAAAGTTGTCCCTGCTGCCTCCAGGTGATTGGTAAAATATTGGCATTACATGCAATTTTCTTTTTTTAATTAAATTTTAAAAGCTCATTCCAGCTGGATATCTTTCATTGTGCTGGAAGGTGCTATAGATACTGTGATTGCACAGTAACTATCAATATTATCCAACTGTGAACTATGAGATGCAATAATAAGCAGCCTGGCAAGACATGGCCCACTATTGCTGCAATGGTCACATAAAATGTGGGAATGTGGTGATTTGAATAAGAATGGTTCCCAAAGGGTCATATGTTTTAATACTTTGTCATCAGGGAGTAGCACTACCTGGGAGGATTTGGAAGGCCTCTTTGGAGTAAGTGTGGCATTGTTGGAGGAATTTGTGTCATGGGTGATGGGCATTGAGGTTTTCAGTGTTGCAAGACAGTCCTAGTTGTCTCTGTTCCTGCTGCCTGAAGATCTAGATATGGAACTCTCAGCTTCTTCTCCAATTCCTGCATGCCCCCATGCTTCATGCCATGCTGATGATTGACTAAACCTCTAAAACTGTAAGCAAAACTCGATCAAATACCTTCCTTCATAAGTGTTTCTTTGCTCATGATATCTCTTCAGAGCAATAAAACAGCAACTAAGTCAGGGAGTAAACAATCACTTTCTAATTAGGTATAACAATTACTCTACAAGATGTAAGCTATATCTGGAACTATTATCAGGGTGAAAACCTATATCTACAGAGATCATAGACTCTAGAAGGCAACCTTTTACTATCATTCCACAAATTTGTTATAATATTAAAGTACCTTCTAGTGATTCAACATCATACCCATAAGTTAAGTGTTTCATTCCTTGTCGGAGAAGCATGTGTTTGCAGTAAATTATGATCTGCAGGGAAAGCAACAACAGGCAAAGTACTAAGAATAAGAGACTACAAAATATATAGGCCTACATATACTATGCATTCTGTATGTCTCCTCAAAAATGTTTGGGCTTATTGTGGAAGAGGGAGCAGAAAAAAATTTAAGAGTCAGAAACAATAGATGTCTACAAAGAATTTATATATATATATGTTATATAATATATATATATACATATGTCTAACATTTTTTTATTTTTGCTAACACACTTTGCCTAAATGAACATATCTTTTTACACCCTACCTTGTATGATTCGAATAAAAGCAATCATTTTTATTACTTTTAGAGTTTTATTCACTTGATTTTCCATTTGATGTAGCAGTCACATAAAATATGTACATTTCCAATGCTGAAATTTATATTGATAATTATAAGAATACCTATTTCAGTCAATCAATTTTGTATTTATTTGGTATTTTTTCTGCTTTATCAATACAACACAAATTACTCATCTGCTTGTGATACGCATTATTAGATAATTTCTTATTATTTCCATTATTGCTAATTAATGCTGTTTTAGTTGTGCATGTGTGTGTGTGTCTGCTTGCAAGATATGGAAAAACAAAATGAAAGTACTAGGGAATCTGTTATTAGATTTAATTATCTAATATAGAAAGTAAATATGGCAATACTGGAGGGTAAACCCATATAGGAATAGCCTGTTTTGATTGTCATGATCACCCAATGAAAAATATGTTTAGTTCAGTTAATGCTTAAGTAATGATTAGATAGAGTTTCTTAATGTGTTTAATAAATTCAATAAACTCCACTAGCTAGTAACTTTTAATCTTGTGTCCCTCCACATATCTATATACCTCATGTAATCATTTTATGGGGTAGACAAATACCAGCTCTTTGACTACCTGGGTACTGCCTTCAAAACTAGAATTAGATAAGTTCTTTTTTTTGTTGTGGGTTTTTTGTTTGTTTGTTTTGTCAAGCCCGAATTTCTCTGTGAAACAGTCCTGGCTGTCCTGGAACTCACTCTGTAGACCAGGCTAACCTTGAACCGACAGACGTGCTCCTGCCTCTGCCTCCTGAGTGCTGGGATTAAAGGCATGCTCCATGTCCCGTGGGCTAGATCAGTTTTTAATGACAGACCTTGACAATAATTCTAATCTTATTAGTTTTCTAGGAAGATGCATTTAGAAGCACTGTTAACTTTTATTTAGTTTTAGTGGATATTGTTTCTATTTGCAAACAAAATTTTTTAAGGAAACTGTATGTTTCTGAAATTGCTGTTGTTATTTTGTACAAAGAGAGCATTTTGACTCCTTCTCCTAATTTGGTGGTTGACCATTAAGGAATAGATATATTTTAAAGTATTTCCTAAACTACCAACGTTAGATCATATAACACAAAGCAACTGTAAATATTATTCTAAGTGTGTGGTTCTTTGGATTAATTTCGGCAGTCTCAGAGGTATTGTAAATACATTTATACACTACTTTAAGGCAGTGTATTTATACCATGTGAAAAGGATAGAAGCAGTGTTGAATGTATGATTCACATTAAATGAAGTGAACATGTCTCTGGATAGCACACAATTATGATTTTGTTTCACATCACAGGTGAAAAGTTTCCTGGAAATTAGTATTTTATAGTTCAGTACCATGCAATCATAGCTACATCTTCCTGTGCCTGAACTGCTGCTATGAGCCAGGTAGGAATTTAAATACTAAAATGTATGGAGAAATAAATTGTTGTATCAAAGTAAAAGTCTAAGTCCATTTTATTTACTTATCTGTGCCTGCTACTTTGGATTACATTCTCCTTGTCAATGCAGAGGGCTGCCCTCATTAGATTATTTGGAATCATATTGAGGACAACAATAATTAAATATTGTATGTGATCACAGAATGGATTTGTGCATAACCTTGTAGGTCAAACACTTCAGAGATTTTGTTGAAGTGACATTCTTGGTAAAATCCATCAGAGATAAATACAACGGAAGAACAGATACAGAAAATGGCGGGGGAGGCATGTTGTCATCAGTGTTTCCTCTTTCAACAAGTATTCAAAGAGAGCAAATGGTGGGTGTGATTATTTGTTTCTTGGTTTTAAACAGAAAATTTTAAATTGCATTGACTATAAGAAAAATTTGGAATGTAGATAATATACCTTAAGTGAGCTTAAGACAAAACTGCAGACATGGTACAAAGCAATAGTTAGGAGTGTTCTAGGTAATGCATCAGTTTCATTATGGGGTATGTATCTGGTAAAATTGATGATTTGATCTTCCTTTAAGTTTGATATATATATATCCCAGTTTGTACCAGACCTTCAAAGAAGAACAGACACCATGACTCCTAAGATACTCTAAGAAAGTGAAGGTATCTTTCTGAATTATTTTACAGGGTCATTATTACCATCTATGTTGGATAGTTTTAGGTCAACCATAACCAATATAAAAGATCTGAAATGAAAGAACTTCAACTAAGAAAATCTCTCTCTCTCTCTCTCTCTCTCTCTCTCTCTCTCTCTCTAAGCTCTAGCTATAGGCAAGTCTGTACAGCATTTTCTTAATTAGTGATAGATGGAAGATAGACCATTGTGTTTGGGGCCATCCAAATAGATTGAACAGGTGGGGCAGTTTATTATTATTTCCTTGGCTTGTTGGCAAGTGACAGAGAAGTCCTTCTTTAAGCCTTTGCTCTTAACATGGTGTTTCTTATGAAATTATGGAGCTTAAAACACATTCCCTATTAATAAACAATCAATGTCATCATTACCTTGTGCTAGAGAAGCTGGAAGACGTGTATGGCATCTGATGTGTGTTATATATATAGGATGAGTTCTATTTATGATGGTTTCCTGTAATTGCATATACAATGAGGTTAATTCTGTATCTTGAGAAACACATTCTGCAGTCTTAAGGTATAAAACAACACTCTCTGCATACTGACAGTCTGTAACTATATTGTGAGGCTCTGTAAAATCCATAAGTACCATGAGAATGGTGTAGAATTTCTGCCTTTTGTACAGAGTTTTAAGGACTTTAAACCACTTTACTGATATTTCCTGATTTATAACCTGCCTTACCTGACTTGTTTGCACTAGTGTAGAATGTAAGAACTGCAGAGATTAGTGTTTTTCTTACAATATGTGGAAGGATCCAAATTGTTTTCATTATGAATTTGATTTTCTCTCATTTTGGAATAATTGTTAGTGATCATTCCAAAATGGTAAATGCAAGGCCTTTATCAATATCCATTATCCTTCTATAAGGAGGAAATGTCTTCATTAGTTAAAGATAGAATAATTTCTGCTGGGTCTCTTCCAGTCAGATGATGAAGCATTAACTTACCTTTTAATATCAAATCAGAGATATTTTCTATATATGTCTTCAGTTTTTTATTCTGTTTATGTGACAGAAATACCCATTCTAGTATGATGTCTTCCCTCTGCATTAAAATTCCAGTGCTATATTTTCTAGATTGTAAAATAACTAGAATGCAGTCCAGTTTTGGATCCACACGATCTACATGTGCTTCTAATATGATCTTTTCTGCCCATTCTAATAATTTTTCAGCCCCAGCTGATAATATTCATGGACTATTTAAGTCCTTGTCTCCTTTTAAGGCCATTTTCAGGTGTTTTAAATCATACCCTTCTACTCTAATAATTTTCTGTAGTTGAGAAATTTCTCCTAGTAGTTTTTGAACATCATTAAGAGTCTGGTAACGATGTTTCCTGATCTGTACTATTTGCAGTCTAATTTTCTGTAGATCTGTTTTATAGCCTAAATAATTAATAGAAACTCCTCCTTGTATTTTTTCTTCTGGGGCAATATGTAATCACCATCGAGGTAAAATTTCCTTTACTACCTCAAACATCTTTTCTAACGTTCCTTCCTTCGAATATAGTGGTAAATTATGGATCACGGAAATTGTTTTTAATTATTTCCAAAGGTTATTGCATAAAATACAGGAATAAAGTAAAACTATTTAACATTCCTTGTGGCAAAACCTTCCACTAGAATTATCTAACTAGTTAAGAATTGTTATAGGTAGGTACTGTGAAGGCAAATTTTTCCCTACCCTTTTCTTATAAAGGTATAGTGAAGAAGCAGTCTTTTAGATCGATTACTATAATGAGGGCTGGTCAGAACAAAGGAAGTATTGCACTCTTTCCAAACATAACTCAGCCTGTGGGCAGTTTCGTGTGCAGTTCTTTTCCAGGCTGCCGTGAGCTGCACTGGAAGAGGCGTTTGAGCATGTGTGCACTTGAGCGCAGTAGTCACAGAACAAAGAAATAGTTCCAAAGCCATCCCTAGCCTCCCGGCTGGCAGCAGAAGTAAATTGCTGGTGGGTCACTTCTGACTTCTGACACCAGATAATGAGAAAACAAAGCAATGGGGAGACAAGGATATTTATTAAAAGGAGCAATCACTTTCAAGGGAAGCTCTCTGTCCACCGAAGCACAGCCAACATCCAAGGGAGAGAGAGAGTGCCAACCTGTTCCTTCCTTTATCCCCTGAATCTTCCCTGAGGGGGCATGGTCAGTTGCAGATACCTAGTCTCTCCCTACACCCCTCCATGACTACTGGATCATCTCCTGCCTCCAGGTTCCTGCTCTGTTTGAATTCTGGTCTTGAATTTCTTCTATTAAGGACTATGATGAGAAAGCATAAAACAAACAAATCCTCCCTTTCTCAATTTGTATATCCCTGTTGTTTCATCACAGTACTAGATTCCCTAAATAGAACAGAAGTTGCTATCAGGAATGAAGTATTGAGCTAACAGAACTGGCCAAGCTATTTTGAGGAGCACTGTGGAAGAATGTTGAACGTTTGAGGTAGAAAAGGTATTGTATAATGTTGACAGCAGTGAAGGTTATGGAGGTCCAACTTGTGAAATTTCATGGGGAAGTAAAGACATTTTTATAAAAAATTTATGGTGTTTGGCCAGACCCAAAACACTAAAGTATAATTTTTTTTTGTTGGGACAATGATAATGGTCAGCTTGGGCTGAAGAACTAGGTGTGATTAAAAAAGACCAGCATCATTAAGGTGACACCTTTAGGGAAGTGTTTCCACTCAGCATACAGAAGCCCTGTGCCAGAGGTGTGGCCTTGTGCCACCACTGAAAATCATAATCACTCAGGTGGTAGTGGTTTTGAAGGAATAAGGAGGTGATGGGGAGAAGCTGAGGCTTGGACTGCATAGCAGTGATAGAGTCCTGAAGAAAGCCCAGGAAAGACTGCTAGTGAAAAGTGAATCTCAGCATTTTGGAGATACCAGTATCATGTTATAATCATCAAGAGTAGTTGCAACAAACGGGAGGAGCTGTAGGAGCCTAGAAGTCAAACCGTGTAGGCTAAACAGGGTGGAGCCAGAGAAGTAACCCAAGCAACTTGGAGGAGTCCAGAAGATCATGAGAGCATCCCACACACTGGACATTGAGTAATTTACACAATCAGAGTTTGCTTTTTAATTGATCAGATTATAGCTGTGACTAGGTACTTCTCTCTTGAATTAATTAAGTATTTAAATTATTGTGGATTTTATAGGAGCCTCCAGTAGAAAGATTGGACTTTAAAAGGATCTAAGGTTTTAAAAGCAAATTTGGATTTCTAATGAGTGTGAATTTTAAATTATTAGAATTGTAAAGACGGTTGTGCCTTTTAGTTTGTAAACTGTGTTATATTTGTTATGATCTTGAGAATCAATAAGAAAGTAAAAGCTGTGGCTTAACAGTGATGAGATTGTGTGTGCCAAAATGACAGGAGGACAATTGTGCTAAACAGATCAACTTAAACAAAGCTAAAGTCGTCTGAGTAGAGGGAACATCATTGTAGCTGGTGCCAGCCCTAAGATGCTTGTCCTGGTAAAATAAATTAATAGATAGATAGATAGATAGATAGATAGATAGATAGATAGACAGACAGATAGATAGATAAATGTGAATAAACTGACAATAACAAAAGCAAAGATCTGGCTGGCCAAGCCAGGAGAAGCATGCCAGTAAACAATACCCTCCATGGCAACTTCATCAGCTTCTGCCTCCACATTTCAGTTCTGACTTCCTTCTATGAAAGACTATGATGTGAAAATGTAAGCCAAATAATCTATTTCTTTCTTCCTTTACTTACTTTTGGTTATGTTGTTTCATCACAGCAATAGAAGCCCTAATTAGTGTACTCTGATATCTAGCTAACCCATACAAAAACAAGCCTCTCCACAAATAAAAGTAAAGAAAAAAAAGAAAAGTACAGAGCAACATCACTGATGAATATGGATATATAGATACAAAACCTCTCAATAAACTACTTGAAAACTGAATGCAAGAATATGTGAAAAAATATTATGTACCGTGATCAAGTTGGTCTGATCCTAAAGATACAGGAATGTTTCAACATATGCATATTGATAAATGTTATCCACAGACGGAAAGAAAGCAATCAGTCACTTCATTAGATTAATAAAAGACTTTTGACAAAATCTAAGATTCCTATATTACAAGAGTGCTGCAAGTACAAGAGACTGAAGGAATATACCTCAACTTAGCAAAGGAAACATAAAAGAAGCACACAGATGATGTCTACTTAAATAGAAAGAAATCTAAAACATTTCTACTGAAATCAGTAGAAATAAAAAATGTTCACTTTCTACATAAGTGTTCAATGTGGTACTTGAAGTATTAGCTAGAACAAGAAGGAAATGCAAGTGTGGTAGTTTGAAAGTAATGATACTGGAATGCATCTCTAAAACTGTAAGCTTTCACCTCAACTAAACATTTTCTATATAAGAATTGCCATGCTCATGGTATCTCTTCAGAGCACTAAAAATACTAACTAAAACAAAAGTTGGTACCAGAGACTGGGGCATTGTTGTTATAGGTCTCACCATGCTTTTGTTTGAAGGACTACAGACCTTTGGACGGTAGATTAGAGTACTGCTTAGTAAGCCATATTATGAACATTGGGAGACTGATGCTGAATATGATTTGATGAATTGTGGGGGGATAGCTCAAGAGGTTTCAGAAGAGAATATGTGGCCTAGATACATTTCTTGTCATATTTTGTGAAGAATGTGTCTGCCTTTTGCCCTCATACAAACAGTCTGCCTGTGACTAAAGTGAGGAGTTTTGGGTTAATTCCATTCGCAGAAAAATCCCCAAAAACAATTTAGTGTACACTCTGTGGTGTGGTTATTAGTGGTAACTCTAATGAAGATTTATAAGATCAAGCTGAGCAGGGTAAATTGCAAAGTGTAAATTTTGAGGGATAATGGCTGGAGAGATAGCTCAGAGGTTAAAAGCATTGGCTGCTTTCCCAGAGGCCCTGAGTTCAATTCCCTGCAACCACATGGTGGCTCACAGCCATATGTAATAAGATCTGATGCCATCTTCTGGCATGCAGGAATATATCACTGTATACATAATACATTTCTAAAGAAAAAAGTTGTGGAATTAAAAAAATAATTGAGTGATATAAAGTGTACCAGGAAGTGGAATGGAGTTAAATCATGTGTTCAAGGAGTAAATGAATTAAAAAACTAAGTAAATGGAGTGGTGAACCCAGGGCAATATTCCACCAGCTAAGCTTCCAATTTGTGAAAAGGAACTAAAAAAAACCTTAGAGCTGAGTGATGAAGCACAACTTTAATTCTGAAACTAGGAAGGCAGAAGCTGCTAGATCTCTGAGTTTGAGGTCAACCTGGTCTACACAGTAAATTTCCGGATATCCAAACTCAGCCCGTGAAGGAGAGAAAGCTAGTGAAAATGTAATTGAAAGAAAGGGCCATATACCAACCTTAGTAAGCAGAAGAACTTGGCAGCTGTGGCCATTGTGATTTTGGCTTTAGAGTCGAAGAAGAAATGGGTTCTGGAATTTGCCTCAGCACCTAAAGAAAGCCATATGTCAGGGGTATCACTGAATGGAGGCTTAGTAGAAAGGTCATTGCCTGTAACTGTAAAATTGAAGCCAGTAGAACCCAAGATGTTAGAGCTGCGAGCCCTGTGGGATACCTGCCCATGGCAGCTGCTAACAGATAGTGGAAGCAGCCCAAAACAAAGAAATGTGCTGCAGTCAAACAAGTTGAACAGAATTGTAGAGTCCCTTCCTTGAAACTTCCTAGGTACATTCCCTATGTAGTGAAGCTGTCCCATCAGGACAGACCACACTGGGTCTGGCTACACCTCAGTCTTGACCCCACATGCCTCTGGCCTCTGCTTGAGGTGAGTGTGGACTCTGCTCAGGCCCAACTCCCCTGCTTGGAAATTCCTGGGTCTGCCCCACATGGACCCAACTGACAGGATGGAAAACCCTAAATCTGACCACACCTCAGTCTTGCTCCACCTCATGCTCTCTGCTCTCTAACCTCTACTTGAACCACCCATGCCTTCCTCAATAGTGAGGAGAGGACCAGGAGAGGCCAGATCATCCAGAGCTGCCCATATTGAAGTCTTGGCCCACCTATGCCCACGGGGAGATGAGAAGAGAGGGAAACCCCCCACCAGCACCCACCATTAAGAAGGGATGGGAAGATGATAATATAAGAATATATTCAACAACGGAAAGACAAATATGACACCACCAGAATCTACGGACTCTGTACTAGCAAGAACTGAACATCCCAACACAGATGAAGCAGAAGAGAAGAACTTCAAAACCATCTTTATGAAGATGATAGAAACCCTCAGGAGAAAATTAGAAAATCCCTTAAAGAAACTGAGGAAAAGACAAACCAAAAAAACATCAATAAATAAAAAAATCTTCTAAAGAATGCAAAGAAAGCCAAGAAAAAAAACCAATGGAACAATTGAAGGAAACAATTCAAAGAGATCAAGGCTTGAAAACTGAAATATATACAATAAAGAAAATACACAATGAGGGAATGCTGGGAATAGAAAAGCTGGGCAAATGATCAGGAACTACAGATGTAAGCATAAACAATAGAATACAAGAGAGAATCTCAGGTGCTGAAGACTCACTAGAGGAAATACAGTCATCGACCAAAGAAAATCTCAAGTCCAGCAAATCCTTAAAACAAAATATCTAGCAAATACTAGACACCATCAAAATATCAACCCTAAGAATAATAGGTATAGAAGAAGATGAAGAAATACAGCTCAAGGGTACAGAAAACATATTCAACAAAATCCTAGAAGAAACTTCCCCAACCTAAAGAAGGATATGCAAATGAAAGTACAAGAAGCTTCCAGAACATTAAATAGACTGTACCACAAAAAGAAGTCCCCTTGGCACAAAATAAGCAAAACACCAAACTTACAGAATAATGAAAAAATATTAAGAGCATCAAAGGAAAATGGCCAAGTAATATATAAAGGCAGACCTATCCAAATTACATTCCACTTCTCAATGGAAACATTGAAAGTCAGAAGGTCCTGGATAGATGTTCTACAAACACTAAGGGAAAATGGATGCCAGCCCAGACTACTGTACTGAATAAAGCTTTCAATCACTATAGAAAGAAATCAAGATATCCCATGACAAAATTAGATTTAATCAATATATAGCCACAATTCCAGCCTTAAAGAAAAAAAATTCTAGAAGGAAAACTCGAACCAAAGGATGATAACTACACTCACAAAACCATAAGCAATAGATAATCCCAATATAGCAAAAATCAAAAGAAAAAAGGAGGGAAATCCACACACAATACCACCAACACCAACAAATCCAAAACAAACAAGAATCAACAATCAATGGTCATTTATATCCTTAAATATAAATGGTCTTAACTTACCTATAAAAAGGCACAGGCTAACAGAATGGATATAAAGACAGAATCCATCCTTCTGCTGCATACAAGAAACACATATCAATATCAAAGACAGACATTACCTCAGAGAAAAGGGTATGGAAAAAACTTTTCAATCAAATGGACCCAAGAAACAAGCTGGAGTAGCAATCATAATATCTAATAAATTAGACTTCAAACTGAAATCACTCAAAAGAGATGAAGTAGGGCATTTCATATTCATCAAAGGAAAGGTCCATCAAGATGAAGTCTCAATTATCAACATCGATGCCCCAAATACGAAGGCTCTGACATTCAAAAAAGAAACATTACTAAAACTCAAATCACACTTAAAACCTCACACACTTATAGTAGTAGATTTCAACACCCCATTTTTACCATTAGACAGAACCACCAGACAGAAACTTAACAAAGAAAGAAAGGAACTACTAGAAGTTATGATCCAAATGGGATCAACAGACATCTACAGAGCATACCATTCAAACACAAAATCAAATACCTTTTTCTCAGGACCACATGGAACCTTATCTAAAATCTACCACATACTCGACACCTTACCAAAAACAAAATCAAAATAACCCACTGTATCCCATTGGATCACTATGGTTTAAAGTCAGAATTCAACAACAATACAAATCTCATAAACATTAGAAACTCTTGGAAATTGAACAGTGTGCAATTGCACCACTATTGGGTTTAGAAAGTAATACAAAAAAGCAATTAAAGACTTCCTAGAATTCAATGAAAATGAAAACACAATATACATAAACTTATGGCAAACTTTGAAAGCAGCAATAAGGGGAAACTTCATAGCATTAAGTGCCCACATGAAGAAACTGGAGAATAGTCACACTAGAGAATTAACAGCAAAATTGAAAGCTCAACAACAAAAAGAAGCTAAATATACACAGAGGAGTTATCACCAGGAAATCATTGAATTGAGAACTGAAATCAATAAAGTAGAAACAAAGAAAACAATACAAAGAGTCAATAAAACAAAGAGTTGGTTCTTCCAGGAAATTAACAAGATAGACAAGCCTTTATCCAAACAAACCAAAAGGCAGAGAGAGAGCATGCTGATTAACAAAATCAGAAAAGAAAAGGTAAACGTAACAACGAGCACTGATTAAATCCAGAAAATCATAAGGTAAGACTTTGAAAACCTGTACTCAACAAAATTGCAAAATTCAAAGGAAATCGACAATTTTCTGGATAGATATCACTTACCAAAATTAAATCAAGAACAGACAAGTTATTCAAATAAACCTATAGTTCCTAATGAATTAGAAGCAGTCTTCAAAGGTCTCCAAACAAACAAACAAACAAAAAAAGGGACAGAAGATTTCAGTGCAGGATTCTACCAGAAATTCAAAGAACAGCTAATACCAGTACTCCTCACACAATAGAAGCAGAAGTGTCTTTGCCAAATTCTATTTATGAGGCTACCATTACCTTGGTAGACAAAGACACGAGTAAGAAACAGAACTACAGACCAATATCCCTCATGAACATTGATGCAAAAATAATCAATTAAGTACTGGCAAAGCAAATCCAAGAACATATGAAAACACCATCCCCCATGATCAAGGTGGATGCAAGGATGGTTCAACATAAAAAATTTATCAATGTAATTCCCAATACAAACGATCTGAAAAAGACAAACAACATGGTCATCTCAATAGATGCTGAAAAAGAATTTTACAAAATCTAGTACCTCTTCATGATAAAGAACTTGGAGAGACCAGGGATAACAGGAATATACTGAAACATAATAAAAGCAATATACAACAAACCAACAGCCAATATCAAACTATATGGAGAGAAGTTCAACGTGATTTCTCTAAAATCAACAAGACAAGGGTTTCAACTCTCTAAAATATTGTACTTGAAGTTCTACCTAGAGCAATAAGACAACAAAAGGAGATCAAGAGTATACAAATTGGAAAGAAGAAATCAAACTTTCACTATTGGCAGATGATATGATAGTTTATATAAGTGACCTAAAAAACTGTACCAGGGAACTCCTACAACTGAAAAACACCTTCAGCAAAGAGGCAGAATACAAGATTAACTCAAAACAAAGAAATTAAAGAAGATGCCAGAAATTGGAAAGATCTACCATGTTCTTAGATAGGTAGGATCAACATATTAAAAATGGCAGTCTTGGTTGACCTGACAAGGGTTAACTCTTGAATCTCAGGCTGATGACTGGGAATCCATCATGGGGCTGATCAAGACCCCCTGAATGGGGGTGACAATGAGGAGGCCTAGGTAATCTATTGAGCCTTGGGCAGTAGATCAGTATTTATCCCGAGTGTACACATGGACTTTGGACTCCCATCCAACAATGTGAGATGCACTCTCACCCTGAACTCTTGCGGGAGGGTCTAGGCCCTGCCCTGGATGAAATGACAGACTATGGACACCCGCAAGGAGGGCCTCCCCTTCCCTGGGGAAATGCGGGGATATTGGGGGGTTGGGGGAGGGCATGGGAGGAGGGGAGAGAAACAGAGAGGGACCTGCAACTGACTTGTGAAGCATCTTTGTTTCTGATCTAAATTTAAGTAAAAAAATGGCAGTCTTGACAAAAGCAATTTTCAGATTCAATGCAATCCTCATCAAAATACTACACAATTCTTCATAGAACATACTCAAGTTTACATGGAAAAACAGAAGACCCAAAATAGCCAAAACAACCCTGTGAAATAAAAGATTTTCCAGAGATTCCTGACTTCAAACTCTATTATAGAGCTATAGCACTGAAAACAGCTCAGTATTGTCACAAAAACAGAAAGGTAGGCCAATGTAATCAATCAAATTCCCTGATATTAATTCACACACTTATGAACACCTGATTTTTGACAAAGAAGCTAAAATTATACAATGGAAAAAAAGAAAGCATCTTCAACAAATGGTGCTGGCAGAACTGGATCCTGGCATCTAGGAGACTGCAGATTGTCCTATATGTATTGAAATGCACAAAACATAAGTCCAAATGGATCAAACACCTCAACATAAATCCATCCACACTGAGCCTCTTAGAAGAGAAAGTGGGAAGTACCCATAACGAGTTGGTACAGGAGACTGCTTCCTGAACATACCACCAGTAGCATAGAAGCTGAGATGGACAATTAAGAAATGTAACCTCCTTAAACTGAGAAGCTTCTGTAAGGCAAAGGACACAGTCAATAAGACAACATGTTAGCCCACAGAATGCAAAAAGATATTCACCAACCCCACATCTGTCAGAAGGCTCATTTCTAAAATATACACAGCACTTAAGAAGCTAGTCACCAAAACACCAAATAATCCAATTAAAATGTGGGGTACAGAACTAAATAGAGAATTCTCAATGGAGGAATCTAAAATGGCTTAAAACATTTAAGAACATGTTCAATATCCTCAACAATAAGGGAAACACAAGTAAAACACCTCTGAGATACCATCTTACTTTATGACCGGCTGGAGAAGATTTGGAGGAAGATGAACACTCCTCCATTGCTGGTGATTGTGTAAACTCCCATAGTCACTTTCAAAATCAGTATGGCGGTTCCTCAGGAAAATGGAAATGAGTCTACCACAAGTTCTAGGCATATACCCAAAAGAAGCACATTCATACAATAAGGTCATATGTTCAACTTTGTTTATAGCAAAGTTGTTGACAATAGCCAGAACCTGGAAGCAACCTAGCTTCCCTTCAACTGAAAAGTAGATAAAGAAAATATAGTACATTTACACAGTGGAAAAAAAGTGCAATCTTGAAATTCACAGACAAATGGATAGTACCAGAAGAAACCATCCTGAGCAAGATAACCCAGTAAAAAAAAGACAACTACTGATATATGGATTTTAGACATAGAGCAAAGAATTATCAGCCTACAATCCACACAGCCAGAGAGCTAGGTAACTAGGAGAACCATAAGAGTGACATACATGTTCCCCAGGAGAAAGGGAATGGGAAAAGATCTCCTGAGAAAAATTGGAAGTGTGGGGGGAGGAGAGAGGGACTTAGGAGAAAGAGAAGGGGAGAAGAGGAGAAGAGGGATGAGGAGGATGTGAGCAAGCAGGAAGATTGAGTCAGGTGAAGAATAGAGAGCAAGAAAAGAGATATCATAATGGAAGGAGCCACTATAAGTTTAAAGAGAAATATGGCACTAGGGAAATGTCCAGAGATCTACAAATATGTCACCACCTAACAATGCAAGGAATAGTGGAAAGGCTACATTATATGCTCTTTCCCAATAAAGAGATTGATGACTACCTTACATGCCATCCTAGAGCCTTCAACCTGTAACTGATGTAAACAGAAGCAGACACAGCTAAACATTGATCTGATCTCCTGGAATCCAGTTTCAGAGAGGGAGGAAGGTTGGAGAAATCCACAGAAACAGCTGACCTGAACAAGGGTGAGCTCATGGGCTCCAGACTGATAGCTGGGAAACCAGCACAGGACTGGCCCAGATCCCCTGAATGTGGGTGTCAGTTAGTAGGCCTGGGCAATCTATGGGGTCTCTAATAGTGGATTAGTAGTCATTCCAAGTATATGAATTGAATTTGGGAGGCCATTCCACATAGAGGGATACACTCTCTGCCTAGACCCTGCTCCAAATGATATGGCAGACTTTGACAATCCTCCATAGAAGACCTCACCATCCCTGGGGAGCAGAAAGGGGATGGGATAGGGGATTGTTGTTTGGCAGAGTAGAAGGGGTGTGAGAAGGAAGTGGGGTTGACAAGTAAAACAAGCTTGTTTCTAATTTAAAAAATGAAAAGCAAAAAAAAAAAAGAATTGTAGAGATAAAGAATGCATTGATATCAGGTATGGAAATGTGGAGTTTGGAGTTTGCCCAACTGGTTTTCAGTCTTCCTTTGGTTCGGTAATTCCTTGCTATGTTACCATCTCTTTATTTTGAAATAATAATATGTATCATGTCCCATTACATTTTGAAAGTATGTGATCTGGTTTTAGGTTTTTACAGGTAATTACAGTTAAAAGCCTGCAAGAATCTCAGAAGAGATTTAAAAAATTTTAAATATTGTTAAGTCTGTTATAGAAATGGACACCTTTGAAGTTTGAATAAATGCATTTAGCATTATGATATTATTAAAAGCTTATGGTAGCAGATGTGGAATGTGGTACTTTGAATGTAATTGGCCCACATAATCTAACAGGGAATTGTGCTACTTTGAGGTGTAACTTTGTTTGAGTGGGTACGGTCTTGTTGGAGGACATGTGTCACTGTCAGGGTGGGCTTTGAGGTATTGTATGCTAGGACACAACCCAGTGAGTCAGTCAACTTCCTCTACCCTGCAAGGTATAGGACGCTCAGCCCCAGCTCAAATATTGTTACCATACCACTAGATTCCCTGACATGATAATAGACTGACCCTCTGAAGATGTAAGCTGCAATCTCAGGTAAATGTTTTCTTCATAAGAGTTGCCATGCTCATGATGACTTTTCATAGCATTAGAAAACATAAGACACAAGGAAATACAAAGAGAAAAGGAAGATATCATAGTGCTTTAATTTGAAGATAGTAACATTTTAAACATGAAGTCCCTACACTCTCCACCAGACAACTTCTATAGCTGATAAACATTTTCACCAAAGTAGCAGAATAGAAATTTAATTCAAAACTCAGTAGACTTTATATATGTATATGTATGCATGTATATATATACACACACATATATATATAAAATATATGATAGTTTGAAAAACTATCAGATAAAAAATATCCCTCACAAGAATTTCAAAAGTATGTTGGTTTATCTCTACTCAAGCAAGTGAAACACTTGTTTAATAAAAATTTTCAGACATAGAAGAAATTGTAGAAGCCACCAGAAGATGGAAAGATCTCCTACACTCATAGATTGTTGGATTAATATTGTGAAACTGACATTTTATCAAAAGCGATCTCTAGATTCAATGCAATTCCCGTCAAAATTCCAACATAATTCTTCAGAGCAATTGAAAAAAGTTAAGCTTTTTCTTCATATGAAAACACACTGACAATAAAATATTAGATAACACAATCCTGAATCATAAAAGATCTGCTAGTGGTATCACTACTTCACATTTCAAGTTGTGCTAAAGTGCTATAATGATAAATGCAGCAGTGTGTTTGCATTAAAGCAGAAATGATTATTAGTGGATTCAATTTGAAGACCCAGACAAACAGCCACATACCTATATCATCTGTTTTTTGAAAAAGAATCCTAATATACACAGTAGGAAAAGACAGGATCTTTACCAAATGGTGCTGGTCATACTGGATAGCTGCATATAGAAGAATGTGAAGAGATCTATATTGAGTACCCTGCACAAACTTCAACTCCATATGGATCAAGGACTGAGACAAAATACCAGATAACCTGAATCTATAGATCAGATAACTTGAATCTATAGACCAGATAACCTGAGTCTATAGATCAGATATCATGAATCTGATAGAACTCTAAGTGGTGAATCAGTTTGAACTCATTAGCACAGGAAGACTTTCTAAACAGGTCAACTAGAGCACAGGCATTAGGATCAATAATTAATAAATGGTATCTCATAACGATGAAAAGCTTCTCTATGGTAAAGGACAACATTACTTGGGTAAAATGGCAGTCTGCAAAATTGGGAAAGATGTTTACCAATGATATACCTGATGTGGCTAATTACATTAAATATATAAAGACATAAAAATAAAAAATAAATGAAAACCTGAATATCAAGGAAACAATTGGCCAAACTTAAAAATGGCATATATGTCTAAGCTGAAAACTTTCAAAAAATTAAACACATCTCTCAGAGAAAAGTAAATTTTTACCATCCCTAGCGATAAAAGAAATAAGAATTCAAACTGCTGTGAGATTTAATCTTATAGATGTCACATTGGCCAAGTTCAATAAAACCAATGACAGTAATCTTAGTTAAGATTTCTATTGCTGTGAAAAGACTCCATAACCATGGTGACTTTCATGAAGTAAAACAGTTTAATCCGGTGGTTTACAGTTTCAGAGCTTTAGTCATTATTATCATGGTGGGATAGTGGTGCGCATTCAGACATGGTACTGGAGCAGGAGCTTAGAAGTTTTTATATTGATTCTGTAGTCAGCAAGAAGTAGTCTGAGACACTGGGTATGTCATGAGCACACATGAGACAGCAAAGTCCATTCTGACAGTGACACACTTCCTCCAACAAGACCATACCACCTAATTATACCACTTCCTTTGGGGATCATTTTGGTTCCGAAGAGTTTATACTTGATAAAGCTCTTGGAAACAAGAATAATTAGCAATTGCTAGTGCGAGTACAAACTTAAAAAGCCGCTATGAAAACAAATTTGACAGTTCTGTAGGAAGCTGAGAATGGATTTGTCTCAAGATTCAGCTATAACACCATTGGGCATTTACTCAATGGGCTCTACATCTTATTACAATGACATTTGCTCATCCATGCTAGTTGCTGCTATATTCTTAATATCCATACATTAGAAATATGCCTATCGATTAATGATTAATGAATGGATGATGCAAATAAGGTATATTCACATGACAGAATGTTACGTATCTGATAAAAAGAATGAAATTTTTATGTTGCTCTCCAGAGACTGTTGCTAAGGCTCTATTAGTGAAGACAACGCTTACATGTCTCATTAAACATGGATTTGTTGAAGTGGTACCTAACAAGAAGTATCATCCCTAACGAATAGTGTTGATGGTAGTAGATTCTACTCTGCATGCAAGATATCCTGGTGCAATAGTAACACAAACATTGCAGGAGTACTCAATTACTCTCTGATGTGTTTTAAGGCTGAATTCATGAGTTGCATTCCTGAAGTAATGGGTTAGTCAAGAGCCAATGAGTAGATGAACCATGGTCTTAGGGTAAAACTAAATACTATTGTTATTATAAAAATATCGCAATAAAACAGCTACTTATGATGTCCTCCTATATCCATTAATCATGGACAGATTTTGGAGCACTCAGTTAAGAATGATAACCTCATCAAACCTTCAGCTCTGTGCTCAGGCACATGTGCAGAAGGAGACAGAAGGATTCTAAAAGTGCTTGAATTTACTCAGAGGAAACTGTGGTCCTAGGCATTTCAGGACTGATTCACAGCAGAAATTGTGCACACTGTGGTTGCATATACAAGATCTCCATAGATTCAAGCTAGATGGGGTCTTTGAACTGTGAGTATGAAGAGGATATAGGTTCTCACGTCAGACCAAAAAGGTAGCTTCAATTGGTACCCACTTGTGAAGACAAAAATTTCTTCTCCAATGGAATTTCATTGGGTGTATTAACCATATTTTAAGTTAGGCCCCATTTCCAGGAGTACAAAGCAAACACAAAGGCATTTCAAAGTTACTTTCTTAGACTTTGAGTCTTTTTTTATACTTATCTAAATAAATTTATTGATTTTTGTTTGAGTTTCATTTTCATTTTGGATAATTTACTATGATTTTAACACAGTTATCTCAATTAAACCCTAGATTTGCCTGAGATTGTTTTTTAGCTTGTATGCAATCTTTCTTTATATATATATATATATGTATATATATATATATATATACATTATTTTTAAATTTAAATTTAAATTAGAAACAAGGTTGCTTCACATGTCAATTCCAGGTCCCTCTCCATTTCCCTCCTCTCTTCCTGTGCCCTCGCACCAGCCCCCCCCCAATATTACCTCATTGCTCCACAGAGGGTGAGGCCCTGCATGGGGGTATCCATAGTCTGACATTTCATCCAGGGCAGGGCTTAGACCCTCCCCCAAGAGTCCAGGGTGAGAGTGCATCTCTCATTATTGGATGGGCAACCAAAGTCCTGGGATAAAGACTATTCTACTACCCAAGGCCCAATAGATTGCCTAGGCCTCCTCAATGACACCCACATTCAGGGGGTCTTGATCAGTCCCATGCTGGATTCCCAGCAATCAGTCTGTGATTCAAGTGCTAACCCTTGTCAGGTCAGCTGTTTCTGGGAGTTAAACCAGCCCAGTCTTAATGCCTTTGATCATCAGTCCTTCCTCTCTGTCACTGGATTTCTTGAGTTCAGCTCATTGCTTAGCGGTGGGAGTCTGCCTCTTCTTCCATCAGCCACTGAATGAAGGTTCTGTTTCCCAGACTCTCTGGCCATGGGATTGTAGGCTGGCACTCCCCAGATACAGGTCTAAAATCCATGTCTGAGAGAGTACATGCCATGTTTTTTTCTCTTTTTGTGACTGGGTTACTTCACTCAGGATGGTTTCTTCTAGTGCCATCAATTTGCCTACAAATCTCAGGATTCCATATTTAACTGTCTTATGTGCCCTTCAGTATATCAACAATATTACTACATTGCAAAAAAGATTCTGTTGTTTCACTTTTTCCATGATGTTCAAAATTGAAGTAGTGTATTGCATAGTGAAACACCTTATCTAATTAAAGAAAGTAATCAATCATTGGATAAAAGACAAGATTACAACTGAGAGAAAAACTCCAGAGTAGGATCTGGGAAAAGTTTTGGGAGGGGAAAATATAATCAAAATTATATTACATGAAACAATCAGAGAATAAACTTTTAAAAACTGAAAAAGAAACTTACAAGAATATAAGGAGATTGCAAAAATAGCTGTATCCTATGTTAAGTAAATGTGAATTTCTTGAAGATAATAAACACAACTAAAGTCATAGAAACAAGAGAGTGTCTGCTGTCAAGGAACAATGTGATGGAAGTGTCTCATTGTTGAGGAAATGTATTACATCTTTATTTTTAAACACCAAATTACAAAGTAATGAATTAAGTGGAATACATTCATTTATACTTTGCAAATAACAACGTAGCATCTTCATTCTGAAATTTTCTTTCCATTTCATTTGCTTTCTTGTATCCTTTGTACTTATTCATTGCCTTCCCCTTCCTCTCCTTGTGTATCCTGATCTATATGGCTGCCCCCCTTATTTTCCATTATTTAGTCTACCCTCTGACTTTTTAAAAGAATTACATTAGCTTCTCATTTCCCCGTCTTGCTAAATCTCTCTTTCTTCTTTCTCATGAGCCTTATATTAGATGAGTGATGTACACACATACAAGCATATATACACTTACATATTAATTTATTTTGATGTAGCATCATAATTTTAATATGCATTATTAGAGAGTACTTATATGCCCCCAAATCACTAACCTTTATTTTGATAAGCTGTGTATTCTCTAATTGACTGAATAAAGTCAATTAGAAAGAGAAATTTTTTAAAATGAAAATTTAAGAGGGTTCATTGATAGTCAAGACCTTCACTAGCTATATTTTTGCAGCATGACACAAGCAGAGTTATCTGTGAAGAGGTACCATAACTGAGAAAATTCCTACATCAAATTGGTGATGGACAAGTTTTTGTGTCATTTTCTTGATTACAAATTGATAGAGGAGGACCCTGCCCAATAATGTAGGAGGTTACATCCCTTAGCAGATGGTCTGGTGATACAAGAAATTATGCTGTGAAAGCTACGCAGAGCAAGACAATAAGAAGCCCTCACCCATAATCCCTGCTGTAATTTCTGCATCCAGTCCTCTGTTTTCCTTTCTGATGGACTGTTTCCCAAAACAAACCCTTTCCTCCTCAAGTTGATTTTAGTCATTGCCTGTAACACAGCAGTAGAAGTGACTAAGGCAATGCCATTTGAATCTCCTTCCCCCAGCACTCTGAATAGTATATTCTTTATTGATACAAGTTAAAGGCTGTATTCATTATCTGATACATAAACTAACTTTCCTCAAAGTGTTCCACATGTTCACATTTTATGTAAGTTTTGCAACTTGTTTTACAACTTGTTGTATTAATTTTATTAATATAAAATTGGCTTTAGAGTTGGATATTTAATTATGTGGTCATGCTACTATGATTTGTTTTTAGATACTGATAATATTAACAATGCTTAATATTACTTTAAATCCTATAATATTCTATTTGTTTCACATTAATATAAATCCACTTCATATTAATTCATTTTAGTATTAAAAACTTTTGTTTTGCAAATGATATCCAGTTTTGTCTTTATTTATTTTTTTTTTGGTTTTTCTAGACAGGGTTTCTCTGTATTTTTTGGAGGCTGTCCTGCTGGACTGGTACTCACTCTGTAGACAGGGCTGGTCTCGAACTCACAGAGATCTGCCTACCTCTGACTCCCAAGTGCTGGCATTAAAGGCATGTGCCACCAATGCCCAACAAGTTTTTGTCTTTATTTTTAAAAAAGATGCATCATTATTCTTTTCAAATGTGACAGTTTTTTTTTAAGTTTGTCTTTGTTTTTTTTCAAGACAGGGTTCTTTTATATCTACCGAATGAATATATTCCTCACACACTTTGACTCTCCTCCACAGCTTTTCATTGTATTCAAAGGTATGTGGTTTTTTTTCTATTGTGAAACAACAGCAGAAGATGTTCTCCAAAGTACACTGAAGACTCATCAGGACCAAAAGACACATTACTAAGATGTAGACTGGATGGGGACAGCATAAGGTGTATGTGCATATGTGTGGGCAGGTATGTATATTCATGTATGTCTAAGTTCATGTACAAATGTGTACATGTGTGTACAGTTCAGATGCAAGCATTTGGGTGTCATTCCTTAGGTACCTTCCAATGTTTATTTCTTTAGACTGAAACTTAGTAAGCTAACCAGTGAGTAATAGGGATCTACTGTTTTTATCTCCTTGGCATGGGAAATCAAAGTTTACAACATCTTACCAACTGTTTTCCTAAGGCCTGGTGATCAAACTTGTGTTCTTATGCCTTCAAAGTTCATTGGTTACTTATCTAGTCCTGTAATCACACACCATGAAGGAGAGGTTTCTTTGGACTTACATTTCTGGAGGGATAATGGTCTATCACCATTACAGTGGGTAAGTATGTCAGCAGGCAAACATGAGAGCTGGAGCTGGAAGTGAGAGGTCACACTTCTAACTACAAGCAGGAAAAAGAAAGCACACTGAGAATGGCAATAAGGTTTTGAAACCTCAAAGCACACTCCCAGGGATATACTGCCTCCAGCGAATCAGCACCTCTTAAAATTATTCAAACAGCTCCATCAACTGTTGACCAGTGTTCAAATATATGTACACATGCAGTTTATTCTCCACAGTTATTGTAAATAACTATTGTAAAGAAGCTGTTATAGTAGTTAAAATAGATATATTTATTTTATTTTAATGTTTATACAATTTCTTCATGATAATTTCCTTTGGATATTACATAGTGAAACATACAGGCAAATTCACATAAATTTGTTTTTACTCATGTCTGTACCACTATTTAAAAATAAAGCACATATGTAGAAAGGAAAAATTTTTATAGGTAAACATACTTAATAGGCTAAAGTTCATCAATTCTGATTTGTACATTACTCAAATTTGTAGTAAACATAGTGAATAAACATTTTGAGTACATTAATACCATTTATACAGAAAAGACTAAAAAGTTGGTCATATGCATATAATGTCTATAAAATATCAGTGCTAACTTTCACTCATATAATTCAAGCACTGACAAATAGGGAATAACTGTCTGCTTTTAATGCTATTTCATTATTGTGATTATTTAGTCTTTAAACTTGAGTTAATTTGCAATACTCCCTTTCTTCAATGTGTATTTCGAGTATTTATGTAAAGCATCATTTGGATTTAGGATAATCTTCAGTATATATTTCTGGGAACACTAAATTTCTACATGCAAAAGCATGATTGTAATCTGGTGGTCTTACAAATTATAGAAACTCCTTACAAATCTTAGAAATCAACCACAGAGTCATTAAAAATTAAACCATAAGACATAAATGTACTCAGTGAAAATATACAGTAAATGTGCAGATACTTTTTTAATGAAGCAGAACATAAAAAGCAGAACCAAAAGTATGTATTTTAGATTGTGTCAAACTGAATAAACATACATAGAAAAGTTGACAAAAAGGTATAAATGGAGTTCTTAATTGGCCTAAACAATAAAAGTTTGGGAGTCTGATATAGAGTAAAATGCTGAGAGATTAGAGAGCAAAAGAAGCAAGTTAAATACACCTTCACCTCATTAGCTTCCCAGCAGAAAACAGAGCAAGTTCCTGTTTCTTCCCACTTATGTCCTCTTTCCACCCATACTTCTCATTTCCTGAGAGAACCCAGACAGTTCTCTTCCTGTTTCTGCTAAGCCATCTCACTTCCTGTCTGTCTGTATAGACACCCATACCTCTGTGGCTAGTTATTGGCAAGCAAGCTCCATCCTCTGATCTTCAGACCAGCTTAATTTGAACAAGCAATATATCACTACAAAAAGGATGCAGAAATGATCTGAGAAATAGCAAGAAAAATTTCGAGATTAGGTCTCTGACAACAGATTGATATCTTGACCTTATGGCCATTAATCAGTAGAATACCTGCACATGAAAAATATCCAACAATAAAAATAATCAGGAACATGAAAATGTACACTACAATATGATATGACATCACACTATTATACAATGGATGTAATTTTAAGACTGAAGACATAATTTCTCACGAGGATACATAAAACAGGGAACATTTGTGTACTGTTGGTGGAAGTATGAATTAGTAAAGCCATTATGTATAATAGGGTGAAAATTTCTCAAAAAGTATAAAAGTGTCACAACAATATTGTTTTCAGAACAAAAGCTAAATAATGACACCAGTTAACATGCCAACATACACAGGGAATGGTGTAATGCTAGTTGAGTAGCTGCAGGTGGAATAAGTTTCTATCAGTGATGAGCTGTTGCACAGATTGACCAATCCCAAATGGTTAACCCTAGGCAGATATAAATATGAGCAAGGCTGAATGGACTAAGTAAGTCACACAGTACTTCAAGTGATATAGATGCAGTAAACATGTATTAAATCTCATAGACATGATTTTGTGCCTTATTTATTGACTCTTTGAGGGTTTCACATCATGTACCCCAATTCTTTTCACCTCCTGGTTCTCTCATGTTCTCTCCTCATTCCTGACACACACCCCCACACAAGGAAACACATCAAAGTAAACAAGTAAACAAAACCCAAAAAAACCCCGAAACAAAAACCATAACCACAGAAAATCTCTTTCCTTCTCCTTCTTTCCTGCTTCTCCAGCATCTCTTCATTGTGGCATATAGTATACCTCTTTGTCCCATCAGTTTTACTGGCCTGCTGGAACTGGTGAAGGGACTGGTCCTATGGAATCAGAACCAAAAAATCTCCAAGATTCCTGGCAGCCACAGGATAGCCAAGAGGAGTTCCCGTGAGGATCCAGTGATGTACGAGACACCAGTGATTCATTTCAATGAACCAGTGAGTCATTTCAACGAACAATTGCCACTAAAACTAATGGGTCAAAGTTATATTTTTAAAGATGAAGTATATATTTGGACTTTTGTTTTCACCTACGAGTTATTTAGTAGACCACTGTTTTATTCTTAAATATTTGAGGATTTCCCAGGTAGATTCCTGATATTATCTCTGGCTAAATTAGGTATTCGGAGTGAACGTTCTTTAATTTTAATTATTTGGTGACAGTTGTAGACAGGAGCATGACTTATCCTTGTGCCTACTTTGTGGGCACTTGAAACATGTTGTAGAATATTATTTTAACTAGGCGAACATGTGCTTCATTTGTTTATGTTTCAGAAGATTACATTAGTTGTGGAAAGGTGTGTTACTTTTGTTTATGCTGCATTTCTTTAATCGTGTAAGGATGTGTGTTTAATTATGTAACGATACATTACATCTCTTTCACCTTGCCTGCTTAAGGCATCTGATTGTTCTAATAAAGAGCTGAATGGCCAAGAGCTATGCAGGAAAAAGTATAGGTGCAGCTGTCTGGCAGAGAATAAATAGGAGGAGAAATCTAGGATCATGAAAGAAGAAAGACAAAGAAAAATGAGAGACAAAGGATAAGTGAGCAATGGGGAGAGAGAGAGAGAGGGACGTGCCCAAGGCAAGAAGCCAGGCAAACACCAGACAGATAGACATAGAGAAGCAGTAAGGAAGTTAATAAACCCTGAGACAAAAGGTACATAAAGAGAAACAGGTTAATTTAAGTTAAAAGAGCTAACTAGTAATGTGCCTAATTTTGTAGGAGCATTCAAACTTAATAAGTTTCTGTTTTATGAATTGGAAGCCCAATTTTTCTTTTGGTGGCCCAAGAGAAAAAAAGTATGATATACAAATGCTTGTTTATTTAAAAATGTTGAAATAATTACTAAATTCTCTCAAGTTGTTTTCTGAGAAATCAACAACGTTATGCTTGTAAGTAGTTAAGAAAGCCTCACCAAGCGGTGCCCCAAACAAAATCTAACCACTAAAAGTAGAGTTACCCTATAATTCAGCAATATATTCCTTCAGTGGTGTAGAAAGCACTATTCACAGAAGTCCAGGAATAAAAGTTTCCCAAATGTCCAAAGTGATGAATGCATAAAGAAAATATTCACTGTGAAGCAATATTTGGTGATAAAACAATAACATTCTACTATTGGAAGCAATGTGATTGGAATTTGAGATCAGATTAAACAAAGCAAACAAGGCACAGAAATATAAGTGTCCCATTTCATATATAAAATATTACAAATATGGTCTCCAAAGAATTACTCTAAGAACTCATTATTTGATATGATAAGCAAACTCAACATACCCTTGGTGCAACAAAGCAAAAGAAAGAGATGTCCATAAACAAAATCAAAGAATCATTATCAAGGGACATGTTTTAACAGACGCCAAAGAAATTCAGACTATTGTTTACTTTGTATTCTTACTTTAGAAATCTGTACCTTCATAATTTGGAAAATCTAAAAAAGAAAAATGATCTCTACATTTAATCCAAACAATCAAAGAAAAATCAGGAAGAGGTCAAAAACTTATTCACTTTGTATATTTTAGCAACATTGTCATATTAACTTGATGAATAATGCTGGACAAATAGTCTGAATTGACAACCAGTGAGCCTGCATAGTACTGACCTAGGCACTCTGCATATGTGTGACTGTTATGTAGCTTGGTCCTCTTGTGGGACTCCAAACAGTACGAGTGTCTCTGACTCTTTAATTGGCTTTTACACTGGGTTGCCTTGTGCAGCCCAGTGCTTGGTTTCAGTGCTATGTTTTGTTGATAGTTATGAGAGACCTGCCTTATCTGCCACAGAAACAGAGGAGGAGGAGTGGATTTAGGGAGGGGGGTAGGGTTGTGGGCAAGGGACTGAGAAGATGGTGTGGAACTGGGACAGGGATGAGAAAAGAGGGAAGGAAGAAATCTTTGTTCATTTAAAACTTGCATAGTTAGAGATATATTTTACTGTGACACCCAAAAGTTTGATAGATTAGATTAAAACATTTTACCTTCAATGAACCATAGACATTTTGGTATTTGGGCATCATGTCTGAATGAGTTACATGTCACAGTTATGTAATCTCTCTGTGTTAGCAAACGTACCAGGCTCAGAATTAGAAAACACTGTAAGAAATTTTGAGAAAAGTATCTTGAAGAGTGCTAGCCCTGCAATGAAGCCGGAGTCACTTCCTGCAAGGCAACCTGGACAGCACTGATGACTTCTCTTTTGTTCACTTTAATTCTCTGCTTCATTTTGTGCCATTAGGTTTCACCTGGGAGCTATTTAATTTTTTTATGGAAACAATTTAAGGAAAAGCAGAATGGTTTCCATGTCAACTGGTACTACAAATTGATACATTAAGTGGTGTCCATCTGAAGTTCAAGCACTAATAGGTGTTGGATTTTCAAAAGCCAAAGCAGAGGCCTTACTGGAATCCAGTGCTCAATTCAGGGTTATGCATCTCACTTCTTGGTCAAATGTAGGCAGAGTAATTTATGTGGCCTTAACCTAAACCAAGTGGTTTTGCCTCCACATCTGTAAAAATTAGTTTAATAATATATGTTTATTTGCAAAGTCCTTTGGTTTGTTCAGAGTGAAAAATCAAAAGTGCAAATACTTTTATTACTGTGCTTACTAATTGCCAAGGATAGCTTCTGCAACACCTTTGCTGTTGAATAATCTTGCTTACAGCTGTGAAAACATGCTGGGGGGAGCATTTATCAATGGTGGCTGTTGTAGAACTCACAGGGCAGACAGACTTTAGAAAACATGTCTTTTAAGACAGGGTAAATAAGAAAAGGGAATTGCAAGTATTTTTTAAAAAGTGAATGCCAATGTTGAATAAAATGTGCAAATGATATCTAATCGAGATGTATGAATGAATACTATATATAAATTATCACATATTTATGATTTTAAAAGACTCTTCTTTTTATTATCTCTCTGTTCTTTTACCTTCACCACCTGTTCTATGTCTACTGATTTTATCTCACAGCTCAATTTTGTGAATTGTTTTACTTTTTTATGGATAAAGGAGACACATATTATAATAACATAAAAAGATAAAGATGTTGAGGCACTCATGGCAAAAGGGCATCTGTCAGAAAGCTGTTTCTTGTGTTTTTGTCTCTGTGCCCAGAGGTATTGCTCAGCTTTGTACCAGACAAAATATCACGGTTTTTTTGTTATTTTTTTCCCTTAACTTTTTACCTTACTAAATATTTTAACTTGATTATTGTATTCAAATTTTCTAATGTTTTTGAACTGTAGTTTTCACTTTTTCCACTATGTTTAATATGCATTAATTGGATTTCCTGACTCCCGAACATTACACTGGCCCCTTGTCAATACCTCCACAGACAGACAACAAGATACTGAGATAAACAATAGTAGTCATAGCCATGTAGGTCTTACTGTAAATCACAATGTTCTTCATTCATCTGGAGCAAAACTCTTGTACAAACTACCTTCCATGGAAAATCTTCCACGAGATTTTACATTTTCAGTCTGTGAGGATATGATATGTAACACAAGTCTTTAAATGAATACACAAAGAGAAAAAAAAGAAAAAATTCACTCTCAAACAAAGAGAATGAAAGGAAAAGCATAGTAATTACCTTAAAGAAAAAGAAATAACTTCATAACTAAAAGAGTAAAACTTAGGATAAATATTAAGGTGTTAGAAGCTTGGAAGACCTCTCATAATCATAGATCAATAGAACTGACATTTCAAAAATGGAGGTATTGTTCTATAAAGCTAAGTATATTTATCTTCTTTTATATTGTTACATGAAATATGTCCATGTGAAAATTATCAAATTATGCACAATAACCATGTATTTAATTATTGATAATTAATCCTATGCAAAGCTGACTTAAAGAAACAGGATGGCAATTAGAAACTTATGTTGCTGTAGCTTCCTGGAAAAAATAAAACTCATTTAAAATATTAACAGAAATTAAATTTAGCTGCTATGTTTAAAATTACTTCTCTACTATGCTTATTTTGTCAAGGAAATTAGACAAATTCATATTAAGTAAAAACAGCACATATTTTAGCTTTGAATTTTAATGAGGGTTGTATAATAAATACCAATATGTACATTTGACAATACTTTTTATACATAAATAGGTTATATAAATATATATGTATATTTGTATCTATAGAAGATATATGTATATTTATAGGTTTATATATATATAATAAATAGGTTATAAATAAGTTATAGATTACAATTCTATCACATGTCATTTAGTATATCTTAGGAAGGTTTGATCATTTTTATGCTACAAAATATTAGTGTCCAACTGGACATGAAAGAATTACTTTAAATAGTAAATCTATTATACCAAAAGGTACATTATAATGAATTGATAATTATTAGCTATCATAATCAAAATGACAAATTCTAATAGCAAGTCATTGTGTTGAATTAGTACCATTTAAGTCAAATTTAGCACGAATTATTTCATAAAAGATATTTGCTTTGCACATAATTAAGCCTACATAACCTTTGTCAAATGACCATATGTGGCATTACCACAGATGGTGAAACTCATCCCACCTACAGCTATGAATATCTTTTGTGCCAGTTTGTTCTTGTGAACTTTCCAGAATCTACAATTTGCATGGGTGTTTGCCGGCAGGCAGCAACACACAGATGTTTTATTTAAAACAGAATGTATAATCCAATAACTGAAAAAATTCACTTCAACACTGAGAATGAGGTATAAATGACAAGAACTGAAAAAAAATAAACACTATTTGTATAGGACAAATGATACTTATTTTTGTGCACTGTGAGTATAAAATATTTAAATGATATAAATATTAGGAAATTTGTTTAATTTTGGATGAAAATCATGAAATTTATTTGGAAGTGTTTACTTGAGGTAATATTTAAATGTTCATGATAACTAGTCAAACTTCATTTCAACTCATACAGATTTTTAAAAAGATTCTTCCATGAAATACCTTAATAGCATCAGTTTTTAAATAAGTCTTCTCTTATGCAATATATCCCAACTATAGACCCCCTTCCATCCAATTCTCCCAGTTCCTCTCACCTCACCTGCCTTCTCACCAAGATCCATTTCTCCTCCAGTTTCCTTTAGTAACCAGTAGGTATCCCATGGATATCAACCAAACACTACATAGCAGTATGCAATAAGACTAGGTACAAATGCACATACAAAGGCTGGATAAGGAAACCAGTAGGATGAAATGGGTCCCAAGAGCAGGTAAGTAATCATCAGCAACACCCCACACTCCTACTCTTAGAAGTCCTACAAAAATTCCAAGCTACAAACCACAACATATCTGAAGAGGACCTAGTCCAAACCCATGCATGCTCATGTGCCATGATTAAGTGATTCTGTGGACTGTGATGTTCTAGTGTCCTCTACCTTCAATACTGTATTTTCTGAGAACATCATGCAGAGTGCAGCAGGATAAAACGCCTCTGAAAAGACCAGAGGGCATAGTTTTGTGTTAGCCCAAAATATTATTCCATCTTTGAAGAGACAAGATAACATTGGAGGACATACTATTGCAACCACATAGAAATTTTCAGGGTCAGACTTTTGTTTTGAGGTAGCTTAGATACACTGAGAGGTTGGGCTTTTGACTCCAGCAAACTCAGTGGTCTTCATGATTAACTTCTGAGATTTCAATACTTACTGAAAGATGCAGAGTCTGTATTCTGGCCATCACAGAGGTGACTTCTGGGCTGTGGATCTAACTACAACCCTGGAACACACATATTCTACTAAGTCTGATAGTTGGTGTTTTGACACCAGAAAGTTCATAGATTACAAGAAGTGACCAGGGATTTCACTCCTTCTGGTAACACTGATGCTTATCATACAATCACACCATTATTCTTACTGGTACATAGCTAAGTCTGGGTTACCATTTAAAAATTAATACCAAGTTTCACCAATTCCCTAAGATAAACTTCATGCAGATTATATCTTTAGGCAATACCAAAGAAAACAAAACAAACCCCAAATAGATTTAGAAGAAATGTGGATATTCAAAAGTAAAAGACAAATACACTTTAACAGATACAAATTACAAAGACATAGAGATTATGATATACCACCATCTACAATTCATCACTATTTGTTTACTCCTCTGCAAACCAAACTATATATGTAGCCGAAATGACTAAAAAATAATATTATTGTTTAAAATCAGTAATGATCATGTAGTAGATTCAAACAAAGGGATGTTTAAATTCAGGAAATCTATCCAAGATGTAGGAGGGACCTTTTTCAAAGTTAAGAAAAACAGTACATTATAGATAAATATACAAAATAAGAAGGAAAAGTCCAGTAATGAGATTAAAACATTAAAGAGGAAACATTCTGAAATACTTGAAAGGAAGAAGATATTAAATCAAATAAGAAATATATCTGATAACATCAACATATAAAAACACACAGATCAATGAATTTCAGGGATGGAGGACAAAGTTGAAGAAACACCCAAGTTAAGAAAAAAATGGTCAAATTCCTCATCAAAGGATACACACATTTGTAAGAGAAGCAATGCTAAGCTGAATTAAGACATTAACCTTCACACATTGAGAGTGGGAGACTTCAATACTCCAATTTCACCAATGGACATGTCTTCTAGACAAGTCCTAAATGGAAAAAATAATGGATCTAAGAGACGTTATGAGACAAATGGACATAGCATTTAATTATCTATACATCATTTCAGGCTAACACAAAATCATATATATTCTTCTCAGTGCCTTGCCTCATGGAACATTCTCCAAAATTGACCACATATTCAGTTACAAAGCAATTCTCAACAGACACAGGAATATTGAAATAACCCCTGACATGCTTTTACACCACCATGGATTAAAGCTGGATTTCAACAACAGAAAAAACAGAAAGCCTACAAACTCCTGGAAACTGGACAACTCTTCATTTAATTACAAATCAATCAAAGAAGGATGTCAAAAGAATAAAGACTTCCAAGAATTCAATGAAAATGAATATCCAACATACCCATTCTTACGATATTCAGTGAACGTGGTACCAAGAAGTTTCATAGCGCTAAATCCCTACATAAAAAAAACTGGAGAAATCTAATGCTAGTATCTTAACAGCACATATTAAAGCTTGAGAACAAAAAAGAATCAAGCATATCCAAGAGGAGTAGATAGATAAAATAATCACACTGAGGACATAAATCAATAAAATAGAAAAAATGTGATTGCTACCAAAAGTTAATAAAAGAAAAGGCTGGTTCTTGGACAAAATCAACAAGATAAAGAAAACCAAATATAAGCTTTCCAAAAGGTACATACAGAGTATCCAAATTAAGAAAATCAGAAATAAAAAGGGGAATATAACAGCAGACAAAGAGAATCTGAAGTATGTTTAGGTAATATTTTACAAACCTATACACCACAAAACTGTAATATCTAAAACAAATTAAAAATTTTCACAATATATTCCATTTCTCAAAATTAAATCAAGATCAGATAATCAATTTAAACCAAACTATAACCTCCAAAGAAATAGAAACAATTATTAAAAGTCTTCAAAACCAAAACAGTTTTAACATAGAACTCTAACAGGTTCAAAAAGAGATAACATCAAACTCATAAAATTATTTCAAAAATGAGAAACAAAAGGAGTATTGTCAAGTTTATATATGAGGCCACAGTCACGCTAATACTCAAATCACACAAAGACTAAATAAAGAAAATGTTGTACCAATCAGTTCCTCTCATAAACATACATATGAAAGTACTCAATGAAATACTCAAATCCAAATCCAAGAACACCTCAAAAATATCATCCATCATGATCAAGTAGCCTTCATCCCAAAGATTCATGGGTACTTTATTATGAAAATCAGTTTAATGCACCACAAGCCCCCATCCCATCTTCCTTCCAATCCCCAGGGAGCTCATTCTACAAGGAGGAATATGCTCTTGGCCTGAACACATGGGGAGGTCCTGGGACCTGCCCTGAATGATATGACAGACTTTGGGGATCCCCCATGGATTGCCTCACCCTCCCTGGGGATATAATTGGATGTCTCCGTTCGGGTCTCTCCTTAGAAATAGGAGAACACTATTGAAGATGGAGAGGGATAATTGTAGAAGTCAGAGGCAATGGAGGACACCAGGAGGACACCAAGAGCATACCGGGAGAACACAGCTTATAGAATTAACTAAGCAGGACTCATATAGCCTCAAGGATATGGAAAAAGCAGTCATAGACCATGTGCTAGGTCAGGTATCTCTACTAGGTTCTCTGCATATCTGTTGTGGTTGTTTAGTTTGGTATTTCTTAGGGACTCAAAAGCAGGAGTCAGGATGTCTCTGACTTATTTTGCATGCTTTTAGAACTTTTTATTCCAATTATTGATTTGCCTTGTCCAGTCTCAATATGAGGGCTTTTGAATTGTCTTATTCTATCCTGTTTTATCATGCTTGGTTGTTGTCTCTTGGAAGTCTTATCTTTAATGAAGGAAAATAGAGGGGAAGTGGGATGGAGAGAGGGCAAGTGAGGAAACTGGGAGGTGTGAAAGGAGGGAAACTTGTCTGGTTGTATTATATGAGGTAAAATCTATTTTTTTAATTTTCTAAACTACATGATGAAAACTATGTTGGGTATTTTCTTATAGACTTTTTATTTACATTTATTTACTTAAGTTCCCATTGATTTTTTTGTTTAAATTAGAAACAATTCTGCTTCATATGCCAATTGCAGCTCCCATTCCCTACCCTCCTCCTCCCCCCACACGAGGCCTCCATCCCATCTTCCCTCTGCTCCCCAGGCAGGGTGGGGCAATCCATGGGGAATACCCAAATTCTGTTATACTATCCCGGGCAGGGCCCAGACCCTCCCCCATGTATTGAGGTCAAGAGTATGTGGAATGGGCTCCCAAAGTCCATTAATCTGCCAAGGATAATAGTCCACTACCAGAGACTCCATAGGTTTCCGAGGCATCCTCAGTTACATCAACATTCCGGGGGTCTGGATCAGTTCCATGCTGGCCTTATAGCCATCAGTCTGAGGTCTATGAGCTTCCCCTTGTTCAGGTCAGCTGCTTGTGTGGTCTTCACCAGCTTGGTTTTGACCCCCTTGCCAATCTCTTCTCCCTCTCTGTCACTAGGTTCCAGGAGTTCAGTTAAGTGTTTAACTGTGGGTGTCTGGCTCTGTTTCCATTAGCCACTGGATGAAGGCTCTAAAGCGGCATATAATCTCACTATGGGGAAGGGCATTTAAGGTAGCTTCTCCAATATTGTTTAGATTGCCAGTTGTTGTCATCTTTGCAGATCTCTGGAAATCTCCCTACTTCCAGATCTCTCCTCAAACCTGTAATGGCTCCCTCTATTGCTGTATCTCTCAACCTGCTCTCCTCTATTCTTCCCCAGACTCAAACATATTGCTTCCCTATGTCCTTCTCTCCCTCTCCTCTTCTCCCTCTCACCTACTCCCATATCCCTCTTCCCTCCACCCAAGCTCCCAATCTGCTCAGGAGATCCTGTTCCCTTCGCCTTCTCCGAGGTACAATGTATGTCTCTCTTAGGGTCCTCACTGTTTCTCAGCCTCCCTGACGGTGTGGATTGTAGGCTGACAATCCCTGCTCCATGTCTAAAAGCCAAAATTGAGTGAGTACATACCATGTTTTTCTTTTTGTAACTGGGATACCTCACTTAGGATGATTTCTTCTAGTGTCATCCATGTAAACTTAACAGAAACTAGAAAAACCTGGGAAGAGCATCATGATTAGGAATTATGTCAATCAGGTTGGATTTGGGTATCTGTGTCTGTATGTGATTATTTAAATTTTGTTAAAGGAATAGAGAGACTCACCCAAGGCAAGCGACATCATTTTCTAAAGAAATGGGACATGCAATGAATAATAATAGAGAAGCTGTGCTAAGCACAACATGTATTAGCTCATTGCTGACTTCCCTTGACTGTTAGTGTCTTTTGGCTAGCTACTACAGATTGTTGCTGCCACAGCCAGGCATACCTGTAATCTCAGGACTTGGGAAGCAGAGGTAGCGGATGATTTTTCCAAGTCTGAGACTATCGTTGCTTACAAATCCCAGAATATTCAATGCTAAATAAACCCAGGTTCAGAAAAAATACAAAAAAAGAAACAAAAATCCCTGTTGTTATGGATTCTTCTCACTGATGGACTGTAACCTTAAAGTCTAAGCCAAATAAATTTTCTTTTATTTTGTATTTCAATGCATTAACAGGAAATAAGACTAAACAATAATTTGGCACTTAGAAGGTCAAATATAACTGTGATAAATCTAATGATGAATATTTTCATTTTTGGAACTGTTCTTTAAAAAACAGTATAATGTGCTATTCATGGTGTGTCTGGAATATAGGCAGTATAGTTCTGGTTCTTGAAGTCTTAAACAGCAACAAGGTCTAGAGCAGGATCTAGAGATAGGAGTTAATTGTGTTACTGTTATAACATACTAATTCTCCCCATATTTCTAGAAAATGTGTGAACGTGAACTTAGGAATGATAGCCTGATTTCTTTGTTTGAGTAAATATATGCTAGTTGGCTTAAAGCTTACTGCAAGAAGAGCATAAATGCAAAAGTTGATGTACTGTTAAATTAATACTACTAAAGAAAAAACTACAAGTTTGAAAAGCCACTAAAAAGATGTCCTTCATGCAAAGTCTTATCCCATGGAAATGCCAAGTTGTAAATATCCAAATTCATTTTAAAGAAGAGTTAGTGTGTGTCAGGTGACAGAGTTTGCATGGTCAGCTACTCAAGGCATTTCATATCAATCCAGCTGTATTTTGAGCTTCAGTTGCCATAATGAATCTGCAGCATTTATTTTTATTTTTATTCCTGCTGGAGTTTGGCTTTGCTTTGGTGTGAACCTCTCCCACCACACTCTGATTCTTCCATTTTGGTTTAAGCATGTTTACTCTATGCAATCATATTTTGGAAATACTTTTATAGGAGCATACAATCAAGAGACTTTTGGTTCTTAAATTGTTGGAATTTTTCTCAATATATGTTTTTATTTAAATTAGAGACACGAATGCTTCACATATCAATCCAAGCTCCCTCTCCTACCCCTCCTCCCTTGTCCCTCCACCAGCCCTTCGAGGCCCCCACCCAATCCGCACATCATTCCCCAGGGAGGGTGAGGCCCTCCTTGGGTGATCTCCAAAGTCTGTCATTTCATCCTGGGAAGGACCTAGGCCCGTCCCTATGTGTACATGCTGAGAGAGCATCCCTCTATTTGATATGGGCTCCCAAAGATCATTCATACACCATGGTAAACACTGATCTACTACCCAAGGCCCCAGTGATTTCTGTGGCCTCTTCACTGGAACTACATCCATGGAGTCTGGATCAGTCCCCTGTTGGCCTCTCAGCCATCAGTCTGGGATTCAAGAGCTCCCCCTTATCTGGTCAGCTGTCTTTGTGGGTTTCACCAAATTATTGTAATTTTAGATGACTATAGATAGTCTTAAATTGGTAGGATGTGTCATACTGTTCTTATAAGAGCAATAGGTGGAGAGTTGTGGTATAACGTTATATGTTTGCATATTAAATGCACAAGTGGCAGGGTTACCAAAAATAATTGTGATTGTCATCTGGACACAGTATAAAATCACTAGAGAAGAAAGTTTCATTAAGAAGTTCCCTGAATTAAGTTGGGTTAAGAACATGTCAGTGAGGAATTTTCTTGATTGGTGTGAAGATGCACACACAGTGAGGTATACTGTTCCCTATACAGGAAACCATGGTTTGTCTAAGAGTAGGGAACCTGAGCTGAGCAATGGAATTCTTTCAGTAGTTCAATGCTCTTTTCTCTTGACTGTGGAAGTCATGTAATTAGATGCTTCAAAATTTTATTGCTTTGACTTCCCCACAAGGATAGACTATAACCAGAAGTTGTAAGCAAAATAAACACTTTCTCCTGAGGATTAATTTTATCATGGCATTGTATCATAGAAATAGGAAACAAAAGTAAGACCTTATTATTCTTTAATGGTTTATGTAGTCACAAGTTTATAGTATGAAGGAACTACTTCCTTGAAGCAATGCTTGTATTTCTAAGAGTCATCACAAGCCACTCTGCTGCTCTGCTTTTCAAAAACTAAATGTGTACTAGACAAAGCTCACAACTATAAATTCAATGTGTGTCCACCTTTGCTATTTGCCCATTGCGCATTTGACTTCATGGTTGACAAATATGCTTAGCTCTCCAACTGAGTCTAATCTTGTTAGAATACTTTGAGCACATGCCTTTCTATACTGATTCCACCACCCCCTCCAACATTGTCACTTGATAAAAGCAACCTGAGCTGAAATGTCATATTAATTAGCTGTCTTATTACATGAAGCAAAATAAATGTTTTCACAGTTTCAGTAGCTTAGTATGAATTGCAAACGTAAATAGCATATAATTTTTGATGTATAATTATATTAACATTCGTATTTACTCATATTTAAGCAAATACTTTGTTAAAATCTAAGAACTTTTATAACTAAAGTTAACCAAAAGCCTATGCACACATACACTAAAACTAAGTAATTTTATAAATAAAGTATTGAATAAAACCAGTTTATTATTAGATATTCATTTTTATTTTACCCCATGTTCCCACTTATTCTTTGAATTTGATGTGGCGGTTTGAATAAGTATGGTCCCAATAGGATCATCTAGTTGAATGATTAATCATCAGGAAGTAGTACTACTTGAGAAGAATTAGTAGCTGCGGTCTTGTTGGAGTATGTGTGGACCTGTTGGAAGATGCTCTTTGAAGTTTCAAAATCAATGCCTGGCCTAGTGTACCTCCTATTCCTGCCTCCTTCAGATTTGAATGTAGAACTCTACACTATTTCTCTACTACTGTGTATGCCTTCAAGCTGTCATACTCCCCCTTCCATGATAATAATGATCTGAACGTGTGGCATGATAGGTAAATCCTAGTTAAATGTTTTGTCTTATAAAAATTGCCTTTTTCATCATGCCTATTCAGAATAATAAAACACTGACTAAGAAAAATTCCTTTTCATATATTTTTCAAATTCCTTAGTTTACAAGTTTTCATATTGTATATTTGATTATTATCACTAATACAGGCATTGATGTTTTATTTTTACATTGTGATACAGTTTTAGTTCAGTGAAGCATGAATGTGCTGTATAGATAGGCAGATGGTTTGAATATACGTCTTTGTTAGTCAGGATTGTCATTAAATTCTCTAATATTTTAACTTTTAAAATATTTATTCCGTATAATTTTAATGACTGATCAGTCTCCTCATTAAAATAATTCTGACTTGTTATCTTGCTTTTTTTGATGAAGCAATTATAAAATTTATTCTCAGAGGATAATTATATCCTGTGATATTCTTGTGTACACATGGGAGTTTAAATGAAATGTCCCCACAATCTCAGACATTTAAACACTCATTTCCCAATTAGTGTTCCTGTTTTGGTGTGTGGCCCTGAGAAATTATTTTACTACATGTGGGTTTTTTGGTTTTGAAGAAAGGTGACATTAATAGTATACCCCTGCCTCATGTCAGTGGTTTACATTGTGTGGTTCAGCCTGCTTCTTATGCCACAATGCCTTTATTCCATTGGTTCTAAATCTCTAGAAATATATGGATAAATATTTCTCTTCTATAAGTTTCCTTGGTCATGGTTTCTTTTCACAACCACAGAAGGGATACCAATACATCCGTAAATGCCAGTGCAATTAGCAGAAAGTGACATTGAACAAGGAAATTTGATACTGTTTATGTTAGCCTCTTGTTTCTTAGATTACAATACTATTTGAAAGTTGGAATGCATATCACCACATTTATATATAATATACAAATGCACTTTCCAGCCGGGCATTGGTGGCGCACGCCTTTAATCCCAGCACTCGGGAGGCAGAGGCAGGCGGATCTCTGTGAGTTCGAGGCCAGGTTGGACCGACAGCCTCCAAAACCCTGTCTCGTAAAACCAAAAAAAAAAAATGCACTTTCCAGTACTTAATGAAGGCTTTCCTCCAAGTATGCTCTTTTATAAAAAATAAGATTTCTTGAGTTAAAAAATAAATGGGATGGACATTGTTTGTTTCACACAGCTATAATTATAAATTTAGTATGTTTCTTGAGTTTGTGAAGGTAGTAGAGTTCTTATTTAAACTTCCAAAATTTAACTAAATATGAAATAGATCTAGCTGTAGGAATACTAACTCGGAGCTATTGTTCAAACCTTGTTACATTTGCTGAAACATATTATATAATGGTAAATGATTTACTTGGTTGCTCTGAAATGAAGTGTCATAGTCTCATAGATGTAAGATGAGCATAAGACAGTACTGGTTCAGAAGGAAAGGATAGATTATTGCTTTTAGAATATCATCAAAATAATTACAGTATTCTCATATTGCTTTTAAGACCCTCATCTGCCAAAGAAAAAGTAAAGGATAACATGTACTAACTGCTTATTAGACATTGAAGCCATTAGAATTATGAGCTTCAGATTCTGAATCTTTGGAATGTGAAAAAATATGTAAGTAATGTGCCCAAAAGACATTAAACATCTCAGGCTATTACAAATCATCTCATTTTGTAGAGGAAAAACTATTTTTTATAACTTCATGGCATATAATGCATTCTTCCAGCTGTAGAAATAGAGGATTCTTTGGATGTCACTTGACAACATGCAGATGTGCAATGATCTATATGAAATTTTGTCCCCGTATATCATTAGTTTGTAAACTATAAGTTTCTCATTTCTTAGATTTATAATGTACTGGATCAATTTATAGCTAAATTTTGACAGAAATTCTGTTTTTTTCTTGTGGTGGGAAATAGTACAAGAGATTCTCATGTACTATATTCACATGTTTTCTTACATGGTACTTAATAATTTGTTAATATTGGAAGGAAAGAAGATTTTAAATTCAAAGTCATTAAATTTGTGTTTTACTCAAAACTGATTTTCATTTACATGAAGAAAAAACAAATATGTGTTTTAAATTAATGCTTTCACCTTCTCATAGTGTATATGAAGATTATTCTTTTCTTTCAAACATTATGTATTTCATGCTCATGATATCCAATGTTCTGTGGTAATAATATACTCATTGCAACTGAAATTTTAATTTTGGTTCTGGAAAACCTCCTTTTATTTTATGCCATTGGATACAGATTAATAAAATTTCCAACTATTTTGTTTTGCTGTGTTTTAGTTATGTAATATAAATCAACTTAATTTGTTAATAATAGTCATTTGGAAAAATAAAAAAGTATACTTATATACTTAACAAATAACACTAAATATATCAAATCACTAAGTACAGTGAAATTATCTGTGTTCTTTTCCCCTAACATGAATAATCTCTTGATACAGTTATTATAGTTCAGGTAACTATCTCTAGAGGAGTTACAAATCAGTATTAGGTTGTAGACTGTTGTGTTAAGAGTTATGACAAAGTCTTTATGCTTCAACACTTAATATATTGAGTACTGTGAATCTTCAGGCATAATGATTCTTATAATGGAAATTTCAGTACTTTGATTGGACAGTAGCAATGTATAAACTCATTAAAATCTTAAATTATGAGACATTTTATTTATGCATATTACTAAACTTAAAAATATTCAATATATTCTTCATTGCATAATAACATTTTATAAATTTTATTCATAATTTCCAAATTTTTATTCACAACTTTAGTTTAGGTCTGTACATCTTTAATAAAAATATGTAGTATGCACACTTATGAGAAAATGAGCCTTATAACATAGTGTCTTAACCAATAAGTGACTTTCATTGGCATATAACACTTACATTATATGTTAACTTTACTCCTAAAAAATTACCAATTTTCATGACAAATGAAGGTGAAGGGAATATGGAAATAACTTTCTTTCCTGAGCTTTCTTCTTGAAGTTTTGTTAGATTGTAATTTTATCTTATTTTTTTGTGACTCTCAGCTAAGTATTTCCCTTCATTAGAATCACATCAAGAAAGGTAGGTTTCTTACAGAAAGAAATAAATATTCATACTTTAGGCAAAACTTTAATTTTAAACCCTACAAGTAATGCACGAGGCACCATTAATCTATTCATTATTAAATTCTGACATTTATTTTTTAAGTCTTTTCATTGTTGAATATAAATTAGAAACAAGGTTGCTTCACATATCAATCCCAGCTCCCTATCCCTCTCCCTTCCCCACTACCACATCCTCCCACTAATGCCCCGTCCCTCCTCACCAGATCCCCACTCCTTTTCCCAGGGAGGGTGAGACCTTCCATGGGGGTTGTCTGTCATTTCATCCAGGGCAGGGCCTAGGCCCTCCCCTAAAAGTCCAGGCTGAGATAGCATCTCTCAATGTGGGATGAGCACCCAAAGACCATTTGTATGTCAGGGATAAATACTGATCTCCTACCCATGGCCCCATAGATTGCCTAAGCCTGCTCACTGACACCCACATTCAGGGGTTCTGGAACAGTCCCATGCTGGATTCCCAGCATCAGTTTGGGGTTCAAGAGCTCACCCTTGTTCAGGTCAGCTGTTTCTGTGGGGTAATCAAGTCCAGTCGTGACCCCTATGCTCATCTCTCCTTCCTCTCTGACACTGGGTTCCTTGAGTTCAGCCCAGTGTTTAGCTGTGGGTGTCTGTCTCTGCTTACATCAGTCATTGGCTGAAGGATCTACTTCCCAGACTCTCTGACAGTGACAGGCTGTCACTCCCCTTATCCATGTCTAAAATACATATATGAGTGAGTACATACCATGTTTGTCTTTTTGTGACAGGGTTATCTCACTGAGGATGGATTCTTCTTGCCCCATTCACTTGTCTGAAAAGTTCAAAATTCCATTGTTTTTTTTTTCTGCTGAGTAGTACTCCATTGTATAAATGTACCACATTTATCCCTATCCATTCGTCACTTGAGAGGCATCTAGGTTGCTTCCAGGTTGTGGCTATTACAAATAATGCTGCTATGAACATAGTGGAACAGATGTCCCTGTTGTATGAATGTGCATCTTTTGGGTATATGCTTACAAGTGGAATTGCTGGGTCTTGTGGTAGGCTGATTCCCTTATCCTGTGGAATCTCCATACTGATTTCGAAAGTGGCTATACAAGTTGACACTCCCACCAGCAGGGGAGGAGTATTCCCTTTTCTCGACATCCCCTCCAGCATAAATTGTCATTGGTGCTTTTGATTTTAGCCTTTCTGACAGGAATAAGATGGTATCTCAGAGTTGTTTTGATTTGTGTTTCCCTGATGGTTAGGGATGTTGAGCACTTTCTCCAGTGTCTCTCAGTCATTTTAGAGCCCTCTTTTGAGAATTCTCTATATACTTCTGTACCCCACTTTTTAACTGGATCTTTTGGTGTTTTGGAGACTTGCTTATTGAGTTCTTTGTAAATTTTAGGGAACAACCCTCTGTCAGATGTGGGGTTAGTGAATATCTTTTCCAATTCTGTGGGCTGCCTTTTTGTCTTGTTAATTGTGTCCTTTGCTTTACAGAAGCTTCTCAGTTTTAGGAGATCCCTTGTATTAATTGTTGACCTCAGTGTGTATGCTACTGGTATTATGTTCAGGAAGCAATCTCCTGTAACAATTTGTTCAAGAGTACCTCCCACTTACTCTTCGAAGTGGTTCTGTGTGGCTGGATTTATGTTGAGGTTTTTGATCTATTTGGACTTAGGTTTTGTGCATGGTGATAGACATGGATTTATTCGAATTCTTCTACATGCCAGCATCAAGTTATGCCAGCGCCATTTGTTAAAGATGCTTTCTTTTTTCCATTGTATATCTTTAGCTTTATTGTAAAATATTAGATGTTCATACATGTATAGGTTATCATCGGGGTGTTCAGTTGGATTCCATTGGTCTACCTGTCTGTTTTAGTGCCAATACAAAGCTGTTTTTTCAGGAATATAGCTCTATAATAGAGCTTGAAATCAGGGATGGTTAGTCCTCTGGACATTACTTTTTTGAGTACGGTTATTTTGGCTATCCCAGGTCTTTTGTTTTTCCATATAAAGTTGAAAAGTGTTCTTTCAAGGTCTTTTAAGAATTGTGCTTGGATTTTAATGGGGATTGCAATGAATCTGTAGATTTCTTTTGGCAAGATTGCCATTTTTACTACGTTGATGCTACTTATCCCAGATTATGGGAGATGTTTCCATTTTCTGATGTCTTCTTTAATTTCTTTCTTTAAAGACTCAAGATTCTTGCAGTACAGGTCTTTCACATGTTTGGTTAGCATTAACCCTAGGTATTTTATGTTGTTTGTGGTAATTGTAAAGGGTGATGTTTCTCTGATTTCTTTCTCAGCCCTTTTATCATCTCTATATAGAAGGGCTACTGATTTTCGTGAGTTGATCTTGTATACTGACATTTTGCTGAAAGTATTTATTACCTGTAGGAGTTCCCTGGTAGAGTTTTGTAGACCACTTGTGTAAACTATCATATCATCTGCAAATAGTGAAAGTTTGCTCTCTTCCTTTCCAACTTGTATCCCCTTGATCTTGTTTTGTTTTTGAATTGCTCTAACTAGAACTTCAAGATCAACAGTGAAAATATATGGAGAGAGTGGACAGCCTTGTCTTGTTCCTGATTTTAGAAATATTGTGTTGATTTTCTTTCCATTTATATTGATGTTGGCTATATATAGCTTTTATTATGTTAAGGTAAGTTCCTGTTATCCTGGATCTCTCCAAGACCTTTATCATGAAGGAGTGTTGGATTTTGTCAAAGGCTTTTTTAGCATCTAGTGAGATGATCATGTTTTCCAACTTGCTTATATATTGGATTACATTGATGGATTTTCGTATCTTGAACCATTCCTGTGTCCCTGGGATGAAACCTACTAGGTCATGTTGGATGATTGTTTTGATGTTTTCTTGGATCCAATTTGCCAGTATTTTCTTGCATATTTTTGCATCAATGTTCATGAAGGATATTGGTCTGAAGTTCTCTTTCTTAGTTGTGTCTTTGTGTGGCTTGGGGATCAAGGTTACTGAAGCCTCATAGAGTTTGCCAAAGGAACTTCTGCTTCTAATATGTGGAATATTTTGAGAAGAATTGGTGTAGGCTGTTCTTTGGATTTCTGGTAGAATTCTGCACTGAGGCCATCTGGACCTGGCCTCTTTTTGGTTGAGAGATTTTGATGACTGCTTCTATTTACATAGGGGTTATAGGTCTATTTAAATTGCTTAATTGTAACTGATTTAATTTTGGCATGTGATAGCTATCCAGAAATTTTTCCATTTCCTTTAAATTTTTGAATTTTGTGGAGTACTTGTTTTCAAAGCATGACCTGATGATTCTCTGGATTTCCTCAGTTTCCGTTGTTATGTGTTCCTTTTCATTTCTGATTTTGTTGATTTGCCTGTTCATACTCTGCTGTTTGTAAGTTTGTCTGAGGGTTTGTCTACTTTGTTGATTTTCTCAAAGAACCAACTCTTTGTTTACATTGATTCCTTTTATTGTTTTCCTAGTTTCTACTTTATTGATTTCAGCCCTCAGTTTGAATATTTTCTGATGTTTACTCCTCTTGGGTGAGTTTGCTTCTTTGTTTCTAAAGCTTTCAGCTGAGTTGTTAATTCTCCAGTGTAACTACATTCTAGTTTGTTCATGTGGGGACTTAGTGTTATGAACTATCCTCTTAGCACTGCTTTCAAAGTGGCACATAAGTTTGTGTCTTCATTCTAGTTGAATTATAGGAAGTCTTTATTTTCTTTTATTATTTCTTCTTTGACACAGCAATGGTGCAATTGTACATTATTCATTTTCCATGTGTTTGTAGCGATACTGTAATTTCTGTTGTTGTTGAATTCTAATTTTAACGCATTTTGGTCTGATAAGATGTATGGAGTTATTCCAATTTTTGGTTTTGTTGAGGTTTGATATATAGCCTAGTATGTGGTTGATTTTTGAGAAGGTTCCATGTGGTGGTGTGAAGAAGGTAAATTCTTTTCTATTTGGGTGTAATGTTCTATAGATGTTTGTTAAACCCAATTGGGTCATAACTTCTATTAGTTCCTTTGCTTCTTTGTTAAGTGTCTGTCTGGTTGTCCTGTCTAGTGATGAGAGTGGTGTGTTGAAGTGTTCCACTATAAGTGTATGGGGTTTTATATGTGATTTGAGTTTTAGTAATGTTTCTTTTATGAACGTGTATGCCTTTGTAACTGGGGCATAAATTATCAGAATTGAAACTTAATCTTGGTGGATTTCTCCTTTGATGAGTATGAAATGATCTTCTTCATCTCTTTTGATTGATTTTACATTAAAATCTAATTAGCTTGATGTTAGTATTTCTACCCTCACTTGTTTCTTGGGTCCATTTGTTGTGAAAATATTTTCCCAACCCTTACATCTGGGGTAATGTCTGTCTTTGAGGCTGAGGTGTTCATAACTCTTAGAGATGGAATATAGACGTCTATGGGAGAAGCTCCATAGCATTCTCATATAATAGTAAAATATGTGATAGAATACAGACTCACCAACCAAGACTTGCCCATGGCACAAGAGTAGTATGATTGGTTTGTGTATCATCCACCACATTCTTGTTGGTTTGTGTATTATTCCACTGGAAGGGATGTACACATACTAAAAGAAAACTGATAATATGTCTAAGATGGGCAAAATACGGGCCCAAAAATGAAAACAATTAAGTTGGTTGTCTTAGATAGCACGCTGACAAGTCTACTTAATATTTATATTTATCAACATTTTTATGCATCTCAGGTAAGGGAGGTGTAATGAGAAAACTTTTCCTTGAGAGAAGCCTTCCCGCTAGCCTGGTTCTAGAGCCGCAGCAGTCCCAAATAAACACACAGGAGGCTATATTAATTATGAAGGTGTTGATCTTGCTTGTTTCTTACTGGCTAGCCCTGACTTAAGTAATTACCCCATAATTGTTAATCTAAGTATTTCTCTTACCGGAGAATAGTTCCAGGCTTCCTACCCCATGGCATTACATCTTGACTCTCTGTGTTTCTCCTTCCCAGTGTCCTGCTGGACTCCTAGTCCCACCTATCTAGATTCCTATTGGCCAGCAGTGCTTTATTGACACAGGACTTCCACATCAGGGAGAAAAAGTTCTTTTTGCATTTTGTATATAGACAACTACAAGGAGACAAGAGAGTCAGTTAGAAACAACATAAATGATAAATAGGTCTTGCACTGCTGACCCTGCCCCCCAGCAACACATATATAAATGATGTCAGAAAGTTTCCCATGGAAAATTAGATATTAATTTCTAGGTATACTTCTAGGTACTATCAGTATGTTTTCTGGTATATCAGATCTCAAGTATAAGAAATAAAAACAAACAAATATAATGTTCTTTCTCTTTAGTTTGGCATTAATTCTGTTTCCCATGTTGTTTACTGCAAAGACATCCTTGGAGAGACAGTTTGAAATTAGAGACTAGTTTGTGACTTGCATTCATAGCATGGGAAATTGAAGGAACTTTGGAGACTTACACTTAAGGGTTTATTTTCCCCTTATACAAATTTTCTCTTATTTGTAAAACAGCATAACCAGATATTTGAGTAAGTCAGCAACAGGAGTAATATTAAAGATCTGTTCTTCTGGTTGATCTCTTGTAGTAAAGATATGCATTTTCTATGGACAATCATAGTAAAGTTTTTCATTCTTGCTGAGATGTAGAAAGAAGGTTCCCTAATAGGAAACATGGAAAACAAACAAAACAAAAGACAGTCTTGGAACAACAAGGTAACAAATAGATGGCAGTGCTCAGCTCTTCTTAAATCCAGAGTCATTTTTATAACTTTTGTACTGGAGAGATGGCTCAGCCATTAAAGGCTAGGATCACAACCAAAAATTTAATTGAAGTTTTATATATGTGTATGTGTGTTTGTCTGTGAATGTGATATGTGTGTGTGGTTACCTGAGGATGCAAGAGGAAGGTGTTTTAATTACTCTTCTCTTTATGTGAAGATACATCTTGACCAAGAAACTCATAAACAAAAAGCATTTAACTTGAGGTTTATTCACAGCTTCATAGGGCTTGTCCATTAACATCATGGTGGGGAGTGTGGTTCCAGGCAGTAAGGCACAGTGATGGTGTTGTAACTGTGCTTATTTCTGATCCACAATCAGGAGACAGAGATGGCAAGAGAAAGAGACAGAGAGAGTGAGAGAGAGAGAGAGAGAGAGAGAGACAGACAGACAGACAGACAGAGACAGAGAGACAGACAGAGACAGAGACAGAGACAGAGAGAGACAGAACAGATTTAGAAACAGAGACAAAAAAGTATGAATGGCATGGGTTTCCTTAAAACTCACCCCAAGGACCACACTTTCTTCAGCAAGATGACATCTCTTAATCTTTCTTAAATAGTCCCATGGACTGGTTACCAAACATTCATATACCCATGGGGTATATTCTCATCCAAACCACCACAGCAGTCATCTGATTCTGGAGAGCTGGAATTGCAGGTAGTTGGAAGCAACTTATCAGGGTTTGGAGAACTTAGTTTGGGTTCTCCAGGAAAGCAGCAAACACTTTACACTGTTAAGCTATCTGTGCAGCCCTAGGTTTTTAATTATGTTAATATATTCTAAAGTATATTTGAGTTTGAATCTGAGTTTCATGTACTCTTACTCATAAATCATAAGTGATTGATGATGATGAATCTCCAGCTCTTGAAACTTCCTGCAGTTACTATAAGGACATGTCATCATTTGTACCTTTCTGGAACTTCCCTCCTATGAAACAGTAGCAAGTTATTTTTGACAACTATGTTGATAAGTCAAACCATAAAAAATATCATTGTTATGACTGTATTATAATGTGCTACATATTCTAACTATACTCTTCCTAGCATTGCTTTCAGAAACCAAATTATTCAATTTAAAGTAAAAACAGAAAGTTTATATGATTATATTAAGATATTTTTATTTAAAGATGTAGTAACACAATTACCTTTGAGTTTTTCAGAATTACAAAGGAGTTAGTTAAATCTTCCTTAAATACTTGGGAGAATGGAGAGTCCATTATTTTTTTCTTTAATGATGTGATTTTTAATTGGTGTGCATAATGCTGGGGTGGCCCTGCCCCAACACTAGCTGCACTGCACAAACTAAAATGACTATGGAAACAAAAATATGTGAGAGGAAACTTCAATTTTGAGTTTGAAAGGATGGGAGTCTGTAGAAGCTGTGAATGAGAGGAGTTTTGAGAGGATGTAAATGTTCAAAGTACATTGTGTGAAATTCTAGTTCTCTCTATTTGCCTCTTGTGTTTGCAGCTCAAATTTAATGCTTCCAGTATTAACTAGTGAGTATCTGTATAGACAATGGCTGAAAAGATACAGTAATGCTATTTATATGGACAAGGTTGAGGACTATTCACATAAACTTTTCTTAGTCTACTAATTTACTTAGAGACTCTATCTTGGAAGCTGAAGCAGCTACAGTCTATGTTAACCAGCTAAATGGAGTTTGGTCTGACAGCTGTGTTTATGTATGTACTCATGAGTATATGAGAGACATACAGAAATTGCAAATGATAACTGTATTATTATTTTTAATTCAAATGAGTGTTATGCTATTTTTCTTTTAATTATACAGGTTTTAACATTTCTAAACGAACAAAAAGTTTAAATATTGTTTAACTTTCATGAGCTGCTTTTGCACACCTCATATTTGAGATTGACTGTTTGACTAAAAACAAGATATATTGACACATATGTGCTTAATTCTTTAATGTAAACTAAGCATTGCCAGAGCAGAGGTAATTTAAAGGAACTGTAGAATTCATTGAACTTTGAAAACAAAAGTGCATGATAGCAGCCTTTAGTTTATTTTATAAATCCTCTGGAGATGCCTCTCTGAAGGTATAAGTCCAAATCAAGAAGGAATGTTCATTGTTTTCCATTTCAGGCCATTGTCTTATTATTTTCATTACAGTAGAATTTCCAGGGCGTCTGGGAAACAGGAAAGAACCTAAGAGAGATATGCAAGGTACCCCAGAGAAGAGGAATGAAGCAATATCTCATAAATAGTTAGGGAACAAGATGGAGGGTGTGGGGTTTGGGAGCTGAGAAGAAGGGAGGGAGAGATGAGGAGAGAGTGGGTCATGGGGGAACAGGAAGGTTGAGTTGTGGGTAGAATAAGAGGAGAACAGGATATGAGAAATACCATAAAAGAGGGAGTCATAGGTTTGAAGACAGATCAGGCACCAGTGTGACCTATAGTGATCTAAAGGGATGACACCAATTGGAATCTATGCAATAGTGGAAAGACTACCTTAAATGCCCATTCCTGATAATGAACTTGATGTCTACCTTATTTGCCATCCTGGAACCTTCATCCAGTTACTGATGGAAGCAGAAGCAAACACTCACAGCTAAACACTGAACTGAACCCATGGAACCAAGTGACAGAAAGAGAGGAATGATGAGCAAATGAGCAAAGAATGAGCTGGTGAAATCAGCAGAGACAGCTGATCTGAACAAGGGAGAGCTCTTGGACACCAGTCCGGCAGCTGGAAAGCCAGCATGGGACTGACCCAGACCCCTGTGAGTGTAAGAGTCAGTGAGGAAGCCTGAGAAACCTATGGGGCCCTGGGCAGTAGATAGGTATTTATTCCTGGCATACAAACGTACTTCATATGTCCATAACAAAGAATGATCTCTCAGCTCGGACCCTTGGGGGAGTGCCTGGACCCTGCCCTGAGTGAAATGACAGACTCTGGATATTCCCTATGTGGAAGGAAGTGGAGATAGGGTGGGAGACTGTGGGGGATGGTAGGGGAGTGCAGGTGGAGGGGAGGGAGAAGGAACAGGGATTGACATGTGAAGCAACCTATTTAAAATAAAAGTAATAAAAAATTAGTTTTAACACACACACACAGATACATACATACAAAATCTAAGCAAAAAAAAAACTTAATCAAGATGCAGATCAAGGCACAATTATCAGAATTTACAACGTGGCCTATCAGTACACTATGTGATATTGAGCAATGACTTTGTAATCACAGAAGCAATTGGATGCTCTGTTTCAGAAGAACAGGAACTTTTGTTTAAATTTGTTATTTAATTGAGGTTAGTAATGATATCACATATGCTATATATAATGTTTATACAATATTCTGCCTTCACAAATTTAGCCAATGATGTAAATTAAGAAACTATGAAATGTGAATGACCCAAAATTTCATTCTTAAGCGATACCTACACTAGAAGTATGAAGTTCTCTTCCTTGTTCCAGAATTTGGTTGTCTCTTTTTTGTATTATAGTCATCAAGTTACTTCTCATAAACTTACACATGTATGATATATGCTCAAAAATATTTGAGTGCTGAAAATGTTGCTCATTAGGTATAATACTTCTATAGCATGCCAGAAGTATTATTGTAAATCCCACACTGACTGAGCATATCCCAGCTTGCCAATAGTCTAACACTTGGGAGGTGGAAAGAGAAGGATCAGAAATTAAAGGTATTCCTTAAAAAAGATGGATGTAAAGTAGTCTCAAAATAAACAAACAAATAGAAAAATATTAAAGATGTTCTTGGGTCACAATAAACATATTTTTGGATGCTATAGAGCTGACCTTGGTAATAAAAGTTTCTAAGAATATTAGAATAGGATTTTAGATATAATTAAAAATTAAATAAGTTCAGGGTACTAAGTTTGGAGATTGCAATTTAGCAAATGGCATTCAGGGTTTTCACAATCATGCAGAAATTAAAAGCAGAAAACTTGAAGCTACTTACTAGTGACCAGGATATGTTAAAAATCAAAAACAAAAAGCAAAACAGAAAAAAGAATCTTGGTCAATCACCCCAGCCTATTGCATGGCATCTTTCAAGCTAATTGTTAATAAAAGTTATACATAAAGAACATTAGAATGCTGAGGATGGGGCAAGGAAATAGTCCTTTATGTTACCATATCAAGTATACACAAAACATACCACAGTTAACTCTTAAATAACACACATTAAAGGTATTAACATGATTTTAGATTAATAAAAGTTAAATGATATAATTTATGACTGCAAAAAAGTAATTTTAATAACATAACTTTACAGTTTTATTCTATTAGTATATTGATACCATATGAGAGAAACCTGAAAAAATAAAGTAATATTTTCTTTGGGCTATTCAGTGTCAGAGAAGACAATTTCCATCATGTTGCTTTGGAATTTAGAGCTGCATTCAAATAATTTTTCTTTCAGTTTCATATAATTTATGGAAAGGTGTCAAAGTGGCAACTCCTACTGTCGCACCTGCTGTGCGGCCTGCATCCGAGAATGTAGCGAGGTGGTCAGGATAGATGACACAGAGATCGGTCGGTTGCTTTAAGAAAACTTTATGCTTCCCAAGTCAGCTTAGGAGGAGACCCCAGTCCGCTTAGGAGAGAGCTCTCAGGGGAAGTCTCTCTAAGGAAAAGGAGCTTCCCTTTTTAAGGACTTCTGCCATTCATCTACATACCATTCTTTCCAGCCTTCTCACCCTCCTGGCTGTTGGTTAATCTCCAGCCCCAGAATCAGGGAGATACCACGGGGGGGGGGACAGGAAGAGGCATCTAGCCATAGGGGGTGTGACAGTCGTGGTATCTCAGTGAGCAGTGAGCGAGCTCTTATCTGAGCCCTATCAAGAGCTTTAAAGCACTGAATTGTTTTCAGTAAACATTACACAGCTGCCTGCACCCAGGCCGAAGGGGAAGTGGGTTTCTGCTCAAGGTCTGGTGTCCCCACAATTCACCCCTTTTTATTTTTAAATGAGGCACTCCTGGCTTAGGTCAAGTAGGGTCACCCTCCCTGGCCCGTCTTTGGGGGACCTTGAACCCCTGTCTTAGGTGGGAGAGGGTCTTCCCCACAGGTTGCCCATCTTTGGAGTCACCCCAACCTTAGAATCATCTGTAATAAGGCTTTATGGCTATCGGGATTGCCATGGGCTAAGGCACTATGAACTCAGCATGAAGCCAGAATGCCTACTGTCACTGTTACCATTCCTAGGACCCCCACTGACATAGCACCTCTCTGTCACCTGCCCATCCCCCGATCTGGGCCTTAGCATTCTACCACCAGCCTTTCTTTGCTACAAGGGTGATTTATAGTTACAATTTGACGGTTAAAACAGTGATAAAGTTTACAATCATTTTAAGATCTACTTAGGAAAGCATTAGATAGTGCACTTGCACAGATACATTAGGTACAATCATTGATGTTACACATGTAGCATTATAAAAAACTATGAACAAGAGGCTTGTAGCACTATTTACAGAGTACCAATTTGTTCCTGTGGTGATGTAGTCTGTCGATTTAATGTCAGTAGTATCAGCCGAACATGTAACCCGAGTCAAAGTCTTTTTGTCGCACCAGGACAAACCACATTTCTCCAGAAGAACACACTGGCATAGGTGTGATTCCAGAAACAGGAACTACCAAGTCTGATATTTCAAGTGACCATGTCCTGTTCAAATACTGAAAAGAGGCTTTTGCCACTCATCACAGTCCATACCAATGTCCAAATGTTTTAAATGGGTCTTTTTTCCCCCAAAGGGAAAAGCTGGCAAAATGAATTCTGTTGTTTTAAGGTGTATCAAAGGCTAGCTGCTAATCTTCCAGTTTTGTTGGCTTTGGGATGAAAACTCACGGGTCCAGGAGGTTGATGTAGCAAGCCTGATGAGAAACTGGAAATCTCGAACTGACTGTTTTATTTCTTTCTCGGGCTGTAGATTTGATGACATCAAGGGTCAGGAACACCGACTTAGGAGATCTCGAACTGGCTTGAGCAGGCTCCCACGGTCTCAGGTCCAGTTTTCTCTGCTCCAAGCATCTCACCAAATGTTGTGACAGCTACTGAAGCTTTATTCTTTTCCTGTAAGAAAACACAAACATGCCCTCGACCCCAAATTAGGGTCTTCTCTACTGTCTAGTGTATGGATGTTTCCATTTGACCTGAGTAATAGTTGTTTAACTTTCATTACGTCAGAATCTGTCTGAAGCAGATTCCTCACTGGCATTTATATTTTAAAAATTTTTAAATGAGGAGTGGATTATTTAATGAATCATGTGGGGACTGGGGACATTACTCCCCCTTTTATTTTTAAATTTTGTTTGAACTGTTGAAGTTGGACCATAACAGTAGAAGGATTTGTCTACCCTCCTTAGTCAACTATCTAGGTGAATTGGGATCACTATTTAAAGTATTAGTAGATGTCCTTTAAAAGGGACATAACCATTAAGTACCTTTGTGAATCATTTAAGGACTGTAAACTATACTGTGTCCCAAATAGTCCTTTTTTTTTTCTAACCTGTAGCTCTCACTAGCTGACAAGGCCTCATTTGCATCTGAGCTGACAAGGCCTAATTTGCATCTACACAGACACCTTTGGGGGTGGGGGCCTGCCAAAGCAGCAGGACAGTTCCCTGAAAAAACCTCTCTCTCTCTCTCTCTCTCTCTCTCTCTCTCTCTGACTGGCTCTGAGGGCTTAACTTGAATTTTTTGTTAAAATATTAACCGACTGACTGGATGTTTCTTTTGGCTATATCTAAATCGATTTAGGTAGTTTTTAACTGTTTGAAGGGATGTAAGTATCCCTTTAATCATATCCAAGGCAATTAGAACAGTTGCTTTTGTCAACATTCACGCATTTACATTTCACACTTCATACATACTGACGTGGCCACGTCCATACACACAGACCATGCATACATATCTCTCCTTGCCTAGGTTATGATTAGTTTTTTGAACTGAAACTTTTTTAACAGAACAACTCCAGTCAATCTTTGAATTAAAACAAAAGGTTGAAAAAGTCCTGTATGTCCCTCGTCATTTCTTCATTAGAGAAGTTTTGAGCTACACTTAGGGGCTACAGCCATACCCACTCCTTGTAATTCTGTAGATGTAAAGTGGAAAGGCCAGGCTTTTGCCAAAAGTTTTTAGAGATGACTCACAAAATTCAATAACCTACCCTATATAAATGTAACCAAACATTTTTTATATACCTTTGTCTTTTTCTTTACTGAATACTAATACCTCATTTATTAACTGTTACCAGTTTATTTAATTTACCCATCTTTAATCTATCTTTCCATTGAGGATGATCCTCCAATCTACCCTCCAACTGAGGGCAACTTCTTATCTTAGGTTCCTTTTCTTTTTTGACCTTTGTTAGGTGAGGGCCTAGATATTTAATCCAATCCACCCTTCAACTGAGGGTTTAATCATGGAGATATTAAATATTTTTAATAAAGCAGAGATTCCCCTTTTAGGAGGGGGAAACTCAGACTCTCGTGTTGGCAGCAGCCACTCCCAATGTATTTATTAGTGCTATAAAGGCGATGAATGGGGAGCTGCAGTGACTAACTGGCATCAAAACGGTGGGAGGGGTTTTCCTCACCAGTGCCCATACTTCCCTTACCTGAGTTTGGCAATGTTTGGATCATTTTTATCATGGCGAGCATTCCTAGTGTTGGGAGCAGAGTCGGGGTCAACATGCCTGATGTACCATTCGGGGACCCAAATAGGCTTCTCACTTCCTGGAGGGAAAACACAAACAGCCCCTCGGACCCTAGCTAGTAGGGGAGTGGGTGGCTGTCATTTTCCTGTAATCAAATCCTTCCATCTGACACATCCCAAAGACTGGGAGGGTTAGCAGACAAATTATTACTGTCTATGGTCAAAAAATTTAAAATATAAAGTATGGTGGATAACTGAATATTGGGGGAGGTGACATATTCCCCCTTTTTTATTTTTTTTAAAATACTGTTTGAGAGAGGCATGGGTGCGCTCCACAATGGCCTGTCCCGTGGGGTTGTGAGGAATACCAAAAGAATGGACAATGTGATGCTCCCTGTAAAAGGCAGCAAAGCGATTCCTGGCATAGGCAGGGCCATTGTCCGTTTTTAGGGCATCAGGAACGCCCATGTAGGCAAAGGTCTGCAGGCAATGGGAAATAACATCTTTCATCTTCTCTCCTGAGTGGAGAGAGGCAAAAATCAGTTTAGAATAGGTATCCACCGAAACATGACACAGAGATCGGTCGGTTGCTTTAAGAAAACTTTATGCTTCCCAAGTCAGCTTAGGAGGAGACCCCAGTCCGCTTAGGAGAGAGCTCTCAGGAGAAGTCTCTCTAAGAAAAATGAGCTTCCCTTTTTAAGGACTTCTGCCATTCATCTACATACCATTCTTTCCAGCCTTCTCACCCTCCTGGCTGGTGGTTAATTTCTGGCCCCAGAATCGGGGAGATACCGCAGTGGGGGGACAGAAAGAGGCATCTAGCCGTAGGGGGTGTGAAAGTCATGGTATCTCAGTGAGCCAGCCCTTATCTGAGCCCTATCAAGAGCTTTAAAGCACTGAATTGTTTTCAGTAAACATTACACAGCTGCCTGCTCCCAGGCCGAAGGGGAAGTGGGTTTCTGCTCAAGGTCTGGTGTCCCCACACCTACAGCTGATAAACACCTTCAACAAAGTGTCAGGATATAAGATTACCTCAAAAAATCAGTACAAAAACTATATATAGACAATAAAAGGGCTAAGACAGAAACCAGAGAAATATCACCCTTTAACAATAGCCACAAACAACATGAAATAACCTGGGGGTAACTCTAACCAAACAGGAGAAAGACCTGTATGACAAGAACTTTGAGTTAATAAGTATAGAAATTAAAGAAGATACCAGAAACTGGAAAGATCTCCCATGCTCTTGGATAGGTAGAATCAACAAAGTAAAAATGGCTATCTTACCAAAAGCAATCTGCAAGTTCAATGCAATCTCCATCAAAATCCCAGTACAATTCTTCACAGATCTTGAAAGGGCTATATTCAAAATTATATGAAAAAAAAAGGATAGTCAAAACAACCCTTTACAATATAGGAACTTCTGGAGGCATCAGCACCCCTGATTTCAAGCTCTATTACAGAACTAAAGTAATGAAAACAGTTTGGTATTGGCACAAAAACAGACAGATAGGCAAATGGAATTGAATTGAATACCTGTTATTAACCCAAACACCTTTGAACACCTAATCTTTGACAAAGAAGCTGAAGATATACAATGGAAAAAAGAAATAATCTTCAACAAATGGTGCTGGCATAACTGGATGCTGATGGGTAGATCCATATCTATCTGCCATACACAAAACTTAAGTCCAAATGGATCAAAGACCTCTATATAAATCCAGACACATTGAACCTCTTAGAAGAGAAAGTGGGAAGTACCCTTGAACAACTTGGCACAAGTGACCTCTTCATGATCATAATGCCAGTAGCACAGATACTGATATCATCAATTAATAAATGGGACCTCCTGAAATTGCAAAGGTACTATAAGGCAAAAGACACAGTCAACAAGACAAAATAGTACCCCCAGAATGGGAAAAGGTCTTCACCAACCCCACATCTGACAGAGCACTAATTTCCAAATAAAAAAGTAAGATATATAAACCTATGCATATGAACTTACATATATATTCTTTTACATATACCCATATACATGTGTTCAATGTACTTAGAGACGCTTGCCAAATGTCTAAGTATTTCATGGTAATGGAAGGTTTGGAGAAATTTTTAATTTAATTTCATAGCAATTTATATTCAAACTTTATCAATTATAAATATCTTAATAAAATATTTAAAAATAATATTATTAACATAGGTAGACAGTTCTTGTCTCAATCCCTAAGTCCCAAATAACCACTATGAGGCTTATATTAACTGTAAATCCTCAGTCAATAGCTCAGGCTTATTACTAACTGTTACACTTTGTTATCTCATATTCCTTATTTACCCTCTACCATGTGATGGCACCTTTATTAGCAGGGAAAATCCATCCCCTGTTCCCTCTGTGTCTGCTGGTTACTCCTGACTTCAGCCTTCTTCATTCCATTATTCTCAGTTGGACAATCCTACTTAACTGTATCCTGTTTAGCTTTAGGTCTGTCAGCTTGTTTATTAAACAAATCAGAGTGATACATATTCACACACTGTAAAGACATATCCACAGTATTTCCACTTTTTTGTCTAACTAAAAAAGGAATGTTTTAACTTAAACATAGTAAGATTATATACAACAAAACAGTTATTAAGTAAGAACCATAGTCAAAACATCTAGTCTGTTTGTATTTGGCAAAATTAGAGAAAATGTTATATTATTTGCTTTATCTTTGTGACTCCAAAGTTTTACATCTAATTTGCATTTTTATCATAATTAAGATAAATTTAATTATAAACATCTAGTCATTAACTACATCAAAAACCTGACAAGTGTGAATTTTTAGCTAATGACAAGAACATCAGACTGCCTGGACAGTCACTGTAACTTCTTCTGTAACATTGGGATACCTCTTTGGCCAACAGCCCCATTATATCTGACAGACTTGCCTGTTAAACACTGAATTTTGAATGACTGTCTTGCTTTGTATTGGCAAAGTTTGGCAGTTGTCCTTATTTCATTGTGCTGGTCCAGTCTGAATAGTATATTGTCAGCAGCTGAGGCAAGGGCAGTTTCTTTGCCTACATGACTAGTGTTTGTCATAAAGAAAACAAATTCCAGATAGAGTTTCTTTGATACCTATCACCTTCTTTTTAAGTTGATAAGTCATGTCCTTCTGTATGCTATGAATATATGTTTCTATAATTGGTTGATGAATAAAGCTGTTTCAGTCAATGAACAGACAGTTTCAGTCAATGAACAGGCAGGATATAACCAGGCAGGAAATCCAAACATGGATAGAGAAAGGTTCCAGATGGAGTTAGGGAAATGCAATGTAGCTGCCAAGGAAACAAGATGTTCAGGCATCACCAATAAGCCAAGGTCAGGTGGAGATACACACATTAATAAAAATTGTTTAATAGTTAAGAGAGAGCTAGCCAATAAGATGTCTGAGCAATAGGCCAAAAAGTTTATAATTAGTATAAATTTATTAGGGACTAAACAACTGAGGGACCAGGAGGGACAGCAACTTCCATCTACGAGAATCAGCTTGGTGCCGCCAGGATCAGACATATCTCATGTACAGAAATGCCTGTTATTAAAATATTTTAAATGCCATATTTTATAGGTCTTTGAAGTGTTTGAAGATACCTATCCACCTGAAATATATCTCTGTATATCTAAAAAAACCTAAATAATATGGCTGTAAGTTTGATATATTATAAACGACTATATATCTGTATTTCTTAATTATTCATTATATTTTAAGTAAGACGCATAAACACAATGCCTTTAGCAAGATTAGAAATGCACATACAGTATATCAAAATGTACTTTAAATTTGTATCAATAATCCAAAATCCATACAAATTTAAAATATTTAAGACTAGGAGCTGTTTTTTTAGTTTAAAAGTAGATTCAATAGTCTCCCCCTTTATCCCATCATTTCTTTATCTATTTTTCTATTTAAATGGATTCCATGAATCCAATCTCCTTTGTTCAGCTTTTCTCCTGACCTTTACCAATAACAACTTGTAAACAACCTCTTAGACATTGACAAATGTCCATAATTTAATTTTGGGAATGTGTATTTCCCTAGACTACTTCTTGATGATTTGAGGTAACCTTTGTGGGATGCTGAGAAAATTTAGTATTATGGTCAAGTCAAGACTGGAGTATGTTGTGAGTCTGGATCATTTTAGTCTACAGTATTTCAGCTGTTCTGGATGCAGAACTCAGAGGAAACTGCAACTTAGGTACTCTGAAATATTGGATCATCTGTACCATCGTTACCCATCAGAGAGTTTTCATGAGATCTTCCTCAATCAAACCTGGTATTTCATACAACAGAATAAACCCATAGCTTCATTTCATATGGAAATAAAGCAGAACTTCTTTCCAATGTAACACATCTTTTGACTTAAATTTTAAAGTCAAGATATTTTTATAATATATAGGTTGGTTTAATCTAGCAGCTTTCATCATCAAATGTGTCTTAGCCGTTGTCTTTTATTTATTAGGTGCTAAAAAATTTGAAGATGACACAATAGCATGCCATATCCTGATTGTATGTTTTCAATCTTACTTTTTTATATTACCTTACTCCCTTTTTAGGACTTTGTTATTTTAAAACTATATATTTATTTCTTTTTATGATTATCTATACTTCTTTTTTCTCTCCCAAGCCAATGTATATTTTTAAACACACTGTCATCCATTTAGAGGTTTTTTGTTGTTTGTTTGTTTTGTCTGAATCTGTCTTTATTGCATATCTGTATCTTTTTCTTACCACAATAATCTTTAATCTGCTAAGTGGGGTGATTAGGACCAAAGTAACAGATTTGGTAGATGGCTCTTCTAATCTCCTTGGTCAGTAAGAGCTTAGTTTCATGCCAGAGTTACTTTGGGGAGCCACATTTACTGACCCAACCCTGGGAAGTTTCTGTGTGCGTGTTGCCACAGAGTAGCATGCTGCCCAAATCTCATAAACACCAAGTAAGTGTTTGGTAGTTGGGCCTTTGCAAAGATCTTCCAATTTTTGCTCTTAGCACCTACACAGGAAGTCATCTCTTAAAGTGTTTGATGCTATTCTTGTACATCTGGATACCCTTTTAAGCTTTGTTAGGTTTTATGTGGAAATTTTGGTCACACATTGGAATGCTGTATGTAAACAGGTGTTTCTCTGCCACCCACCTGTTTTCAAATAATGGAAACAGAGATTGAAAATGAAATATAAATCATCTGTTGATAGCTCAGGCTTGCTACTAGCTATTATTCTTTTGTTTGTTTGTTTGTTTTGTTTTTGTTTTTCGAGACAGGGTTTCTCTGTATTGTTTCGGAGGCTGTCCTGGAACCAGCTCTGTAGACCAGGCTCGCATTGAACTCACAGAGATCTGCCTGCCTCTGCCTCCCGAGTGCTGGGAATAAAGGCATGTGCCCCAACACCCGGCCACTAGCTATTATTTTTAAATTAACCCATATTTCTAATATGCTTTGCCACATGGCTGATGACTTGTTACCTCATTTTTTACGCTTCCTGCTTGCTCAGCAGCAGTCTGGTGTCTTCTCTGACTCTACCATCCCTCATCTCATCATTCTACATCTGACTTTTCTACATAACTGTATCCTGTTCAGGTTTTGGTAAGTTAACTAGTTTACTAAACCAAGAACAGCAACATACATTCACACAGTGTGAAGGAATATTCCACAACATGTAAATATATAAAAATAATCAAGGCATCATTTTAATAAACCAGATTTCCTAACTTATATGCAGTAATAATAACATTTTTATACTCTTGTGCCTATAAATACGTTATTTATTTTTACTCATTTTAATAAAATTTATTACGCTTTTGCTATATGGAAGTAATCTAATAATTTTGTTCTGAGAATAAAGACCAATAAAAGAAAAGGGAGGGGAAAATCTGGGAGAGAAGGAGAGAACATATGTAGAACTTAGTGTTAATCCCATAGGAGGATAATAAGACCACTACCACATTTTTCTCAGTCAAATTTGAGGCATTATTTATGAAATATTGGCCAGGACAATGAACATGGGCTAGGTCCAAACCTGGGATTCCCAGAGAATAGCCATGAATTGCATTTGTCAGGTACTTATAAAGGCAAAACATACAATGTTAAGTGCTTCCTACGTTTGTCAAATCATGGTTAAGCACACATCCTCTTGTACTTCCTGCTTTCATACTTCCTGCCTACATGTGATCAAAAGTGCCCGTGTGGGCACAGTGTGTCTTGTTACACAAAGGGCATCCAAACTTGTTTACAGAAGTAAAATCATGTGGCTTGTTATCATACATGAAAAGATAGCACCCCAGCATTGCAGAGACTTATCTGTTCTTAGACAAGTGGTACTTACAGGTGAGAGACATTTTTGTTTTGTAGATCTCATAAGCACAGTAAATTAAACTTCAAACATAACTTTCACACTCACATTAGAAGTAAATGTACCAGTCTAGTTCTGGCACATCCTTAACAGGTGTTATATTAGTCCCTCAAATTTCATATTATTTGCATGCTAAATATGGGTATTAGAAGTGAGGCTATGCATCAGTGGTAGACTGCTTGCTTAGCCCACAGGATATGAAAGTTCAGTTCTCATTGGAAAATAATATAGAACATAAATGCTGTCTGTGTTCTAAAGTCAGTAACAAAGAATTGCTGTGTGACTCAATTTAAATTGTCTGAACAAATTTTATTTGAATTTAAAATGGAAAATTAAATCTTCTCCTAGGAATTGTCTTCTCCTTGACATGGATTTCTTGAAAAAATATTTATTACAATATAGTTTTTCCCTAGGAAAGGGATAAACAATGTGAGGAAAGGGGGAGACAGGAAAATGAACGCAAAATGTTGTGAGGTTTTTTTTTAGTAGTTACAAAATTACAAGTGGCTTCAGGTTATTATGGAGGATTTATAAATCCTCATGAACCAGACCTATTTCTCTTGTTATCTGATGGCCTTGGTAGTGTTCCTATTCTGTCTTTTCTTAGAAGTTTGAAGGATAAACATCTTACAAAGAGCTTTGTGACAGTTTCTAGATTCTTTATCCTTTTCCCAAACAGCGCAGTATGGAATTGGAGGATGTCGAAGGCATTCCAGAATCTTGGGTTGGTCCTAAGACTATTGTCTACAGAATATTTCTAGCTCCAACTGCTCACACTGAATATTTCTCCCCACAATTCAAATCATGCATAATATATCTAAAATTCAGCTTCATAATTACTACATTTGAAACCTTGCTTTTATACTTAAAGCAACTCTGGAAGAGAAGGCATAAAGAATTTGAGATCTGGAGGGAATGGGAGACACGAGAGAAATAATGCCTTCTAAACACAATAGGACTGATGCACATAGGAACTCACAGATTCATGTGCAGCATTCACAAGGGCCATATAGACTTGAGCTCAGTAAGGTCCCAGAACTGAGAGGTGAAGCAAACATAAGTCCCTAATCCTGACACAAAAGCTATCTCCAAATGATAACTGCTCAGAAAGAATAAATAGATTTCTCCAATAGAGTCTTACTGTGCATTTTCACCACTCTTAGGCTGAGTCTCAAGTCCAGCAGAAGACAGTCCACAAAAAAAATCCCTCACTCGTATTTTTTAGTAAATTTCTGATTTATAATACATTAAGCATTTTCTTCACATGATTTTTGCTTAAATATTATGGTTTCCAATTTTGTGTATATGGAATTTTTGTGGGTACAAACTTATGTGTTTTTACATCTGTTTCTTGTGCTTTTCTTTTGACTCTTTTTCCAGTTTTTATTTGTTGTTTTTCTGTTTTTTATTTTATTGATTTCTCTAGATGTTTTTTTTATTTTTTTGTGAAAGAAGTGTGTAGTTGGATGAGGGAAGATGTTGGGGAGCCTCTGGGATGTGTTGAAGGAAGGAAAACCTTGATCATTGTACAGTGTATGAAAAAATCTACTTAAATTTTAAAAAAATAAAAAGAAGTAGAGAAAATTATACACACACACATATAAACACACACTTGGGGCATTGAGTTTATAAAACCGCATGACTTGGATGCCACCTCTCTGCTTATGAGCAACTCTACCAATGTTGTGAGAATCTCTAAGTATGAAAAGTGTCTGCATAGCATAGCCGTATTCTACTGGTACCATTTCTTATTCTGTAAATTATTCTCACTTGGAACAGATAATGCATCCATGCATCTATTGGAAAGGTCATACAGCTTCATTTGTTTGTTTGTGTTTAAAAAATGAAAATCACCTATGTCAGGTAAAAGTACTTATGGTCCCTCTAATCATTTTTGTATTTTTTCCATTTTTTATATTTTGATTTCATTTTACATTCCAATCACAGTTCTCCCTCCAGCTCCTTCCACCACAACTCCCCTTGCCTCGTCCTGCACTCTTGCCTCTCCCCACCCTCCTTACCCTCTGCCACCCCCTTTCCTCCTCCCACATTCCCTCACTTCCCACAGCCCACCCCCAGTATGAATCCATAGAGAAAAACAAGCACATTCCTGAGGCTAACTCTTCAATCCTTGCTATTCTGCCCTTGCTTTGAAGCTGCTTTACTGTTCCCTCACCATGCTTTCATTTGAAGTGTTCACTGTTACTTTTCCACTGTGTATGGCTCTTTGCTCTTTCAGAACAAGGTTATCCTCCATCTTTAATTTTTCATATACATCAAGCCCCAAGACTCAGAGCCTTCATTCTACAAGAGAGCATACTATTTATTACCGATGACTGTTCCATTAACTATCTTACATATACTCTTCTCTGTAACTATTTCCCCCCAAATTTTCTGTTTTTTTCCTTCAGAGTACATGAAAGGTAGTAGCTACAAATAGGCACGATACTGATTGCTGAAATAGATAAGTTCCTTTATTAGTTGACTATTGACTACATTACAGACAATATATACTGAATGAGCATTGCATGTTAAGGTAAGAAAGTATCATAAGTAACTTAAACAGATTTGGTTACATTTTTTTTAGTATATCCAGATTAAACCATACTAACAAGAAAATAAGTTCAATGGAATTTAGAAAAAGCTTCTGTTTAAAAACAAAATCTGTGAAATTAAATTAAGTCTAGTAGAAATCCTCAAATTACAATCTATGCTGTAATAAATGATTTACCTATTGTCAATGAAAAAGGCAAACAATTATTTTTCTTAGTACTCATACCAAAGAACCATTAATAGTTGGTACCAAACGTTTATGATATATCTGTTATAGTTTATGTATGAGGAAATGTGATCATTATCTTGATTATTGTCAGTATAAATTAAAATTTAAGATGATCATGAACAAATATTTTTCTCAATCATTAAAAGGGTATACTAGTATACTCTGTTTTTTTTGTTTTGTTTTGTTTTTTGTTTTTGGTTTTTAGAGACAGGGTTTCTCTGTATTGTTTTGGAGGCTGCTGTAGAATTCACTCTGTCGACCAGAGCTGGCATTGAACTCAGAGATCTGCCTGCCTCTGCCTCCTGAGTGCTGGGATTAAAGACGTGCACCACCAACACCCGTCAGGGTATACTACTATTAATAATAATTTATTACTATGAAAACTTGGCATTTCTTTAATGTATCGGTAGAACTTTGTTTAACTCCAATAAGAATCTTTGCAGAAATGTAATTGTAATTCTTTTTTAGACTTATGGATAGGAAGTTAAGAAACATGGCCATGTTTGTGCATAATTATGAACATGATAAACAAGATTACAATGCATGATATAGAGGCTTAAACAAATGATTTTCTTTTATGCTAGTGCTAAATATTAGACTACTAAAACTGCCTCAATAGTGATATTTATGGTATTAAACTAAAACCATGTTGATACCAGATTGCTCTATCATTTTTTTCAGAGAGATGCAAACAAGAGAGGACATACTTTATGCTGTCTTGCTAACATTGCTAGGGTAAAATTGAGTCAAACGTTTACATGAACATGTAAAAAAGAAAGTGCTCTCCCACCACAGGATTCGATGAGAGAGATGTATATTTTTATATCACTTGAGTTCTGTTGCAGACATATCAGTTTCTGTTGTAATAGGTTAGAATTTGAATCAAGGTAGATATTTCTGTGTTGTACTATACCTGGTCATGATGGCAAGTGAGGAGAGTTGATAGATTTCAGAAGTACACCTGAGGAGAAAAGACATGATGGCAGTTGACCACTTTTCTGTTCCTGTAAAAAATCATCTAAGGTTGGACTTATGAAAGTGAGATTTTTCCTTACAGTAATCCTATTAGCGGCATTGAATATTATTCCCAAATCTGATAACTATGTCACAATTCTCATTTGTGTCTTTTCTTCTGTTACAGGCATAAGTTCACATAGAATTTGAACATTGTTTTTTAACATACAATGTATTCTTTGTAATTTTGTTTTCTATTGTATGTACCTTTCACTTTGTGGAATAAAGTGATTTATAGGTTATGAACCAGAAGATATTCATTAATTTTTACATGAACTATATTATGGTATGCTGGTATAGCTATGACGAAAAATAAGTATTATGTGACTTAAAGTTTGTTTTAACATGTAATATAGTCCCGTCATCTCCACATATAAACTAGAAATGGAGATATGTACCTTCTACTTATTTCACCTCAGTTTCACCCTGTCAGTAGAACAAAAAAATGAAGAACACCAAAACCTCAGTTGAAGCAAATGGATTTTTAAAAGCCATAGTGTTATAAAACAAAAAATAAAATAAAATAGAAAAATTAAAGAAAATCAACAATTTTAATTATGATTCATATATAGCTCTGCATGCACAATTTGAAGTACTTAACATCTGTATGAACTGAAGAGCTTCAAATATATCCTGACAAAGAACTTGATAAAGATAATGGTAGCCATTACCCCAAAGCTTCCTTGTGTATCTCTTAAAGTCTTCCTTCCACCTTGCTTTGCTCTCCTGACTTCAGTCTGGCTTCTGATTTTTGTCACTGCATTATTTACATAAGGATAAACAAAAATGCATCTTTTATTTTTGCCTGACCTTTAATAGCTCATTTTATCACACTACTAATAAGTCATCTTTAGTTTGGGGCCATGAATCAGAGGTATACCAGATCCCTCATATGCATGAGGCCTTTTGTTACATTCCCATTACTTCAATCAAGTAAATGAATGAATGAGAATAAATAAATCAGTAAAACTGACAAAAGTTTTGAAGGAGGTCTCTGTGGGGGTTCACCCATATGTTCAGATGTTTGTGGGTTTAGGAGGCCTTGCTAGATGAAGTATGTCACTGGAACAGTCATTGAGGTTTAGAAACGGTGCAACATTCCTTGGTATCTTTTTACTTCCAGTTTGTAAGTTCTTGCCTGCCAGTCCCAGGCTCCATGCCAACGTACTGTTATCCTTCTTGAAACATAAGCTCAAATAAACTATTTCTTGTGGCAGTGTTTTATCATAATAATATGAAAATATCTTACGCAGCATGTGTAATTTCCATTATCATTAGATGTATCCAAAAGCTCATGGAGGTCCCGATTAGGGATGGCAATATCTTCCACAAGATAGATGTGCCAGAAAGATCGTTTTAACTCCTTACTTTGTTGTGCTATTTCTTCATAGCTTTGTTTAGACTAACTGGAAGAATTGATGCTGGAATGCGCATAAGCCATATTAGAATGGCAAACTTTTAGTGTTTATATTCCTTATTATTGTTCTATTTTCAGGGTAAGTTTGGTTTTTGATAGTTTTTTTGAATCATAATTGACCTGTGCTTCTAATAGCTCTTATCAGTTGCTAAATTCCCTGAATTCCAGACCCTTGGTGTCTGTAGATTCTTAGCTCCTCCTTCATCTCAGAGTTACAATGTTCTTGTAGGGCTTCTCCCTGCCACACATATTAGTGTGTGTATATCTGTGTGTAAACTAAGAAGACATATCGAATCTATGATTCTTAAACTTGTGTATGTATAAGATAGATGGAGAGGTACTATTAATTCCTTACAATTTATATTTTAATATTCTATAAAATTAATAATAGCAGAAGCTCTTCATAACAGGTTCCCTAATGGGGATGAAAGCTAGAATATTTACAGGAAGGTTTTTAATGGAAGGAACCAGACTGAAAGGTGATATGAGTAAAGTTCCATGCTCCGTGTTGAGAAGATTGTCTGATATACTAAAGAGGTCAGAATGGTACAGCAAAGCAAGGAGAGCTCCATGAACAATTAACAAAAAAAGGCTTAACCTATACATTATGAACTTTAATATATTTCAAGTAAATTATAGTTTTATAAACATGTAAGAATATGGAATACAGAAATTAATAGCATTAGGAGAAAGTAAACTTTGTGTAGGAATGAAAATACAATGTCTGTAGCTCACCCAAACAAAAGATACATGGGTGTCATATGAATACTAATAGAAAAAAAAATGATTAAATACCATTAGACGGATAGCAGAAGTGGATGTGTGTATGAGAATATTGCATAAAATCAAGAACTGACTTCTCTTTAATAAGGAGAATATATCATAAAGTTAAAAGTAATGAGCACTTATGAAGTCACAGTGGTTTTGACAGCATACACAGGACTTGGGCCAACAGAGGTAATATGAAACTCAAGAGAAGGCTATGAAGTCCCACATATGGTAAAGGAGTTGCTCACAATTAATTTCTGCATAAGAGTATAAAATACATACTAGAAGAATTAGAGGTTAATATTAGGACCTAAGCACTACAGTCTTACACAACATGCAAGGCTCCTGGTTTCCTATCTTCAACAACATTAAAATAATAAGAGGATGGGGGTGGGGTGGGGGAGTGCAGGAGGAGAGGAGGGAGAGGGAACTGGGATTGACATGCAAAACAAGCTATTTAAAATTAAAAAAAGAAAATAAAATGATAGTAAAAAAGAAAAAATAATCATTAAAATATAGAGAAAATAAAAAAAAACCAATAAGCACATAATATTCTTAGGTTTGGTCTTTTCACAATCCCCCATATTTCCTGGATATTTTGTGTTAGGGATTTTATGGAAGATTTTCTTTGGTTGATGAATCTTTCTCCTAGTGCATCTTCAACACTTGAGATTCTCTCTTCCATCTCTTGAATTCTGTTGGTTATTCTTGCATCTGCAGTATCTGACCGATTCCTAACATTTCTATTTCCAGCATTCCTTCAGACTGTGTTTTTTTATTGTCTCTATTTCAGAATTCAACCCTTACACTGTTTGAATTGTTTCTTGCAATTTTTGCTTTGTCTTTTGCTCCATTTCTTTCATTTTTTTTTTTTTTTTGCATTTTTTGTTCATTTTTTCTTCCATGTCTGTGTCAGTGAGGAGGCCTAGGCAATCTACGGGGCCTTGGGTAGTAGATCAGTATTTATCCCTGGCATACAAATGGACTTTGGGTGCCCATCCCACTCTAGGGATGCTGTCTCAGCCTGGATACATGGGGGAGGACTTTGGCCCTGCCCTGGATGAAATGGCAAAATCTGGAGATGCCCAATGGAGGACCTCACCCTCCCTGGGAAGCAGAGTGGGGATTCGGTAGGGGGCTAGGGTATTGGTGAGAGGGAAGGGGAGGAGGGGAGGGAGAGGGAGCTGGCATTGCCTGTGAGGCAAGCTTGTCTCTAATTAAAATAATATATATAAAAGAGAAGAAGCACATTCTTTTTTTATTTTTCTTGTTGTTTTTTTTTCTTTTTTCATGGAGTATTTCAGAGTCATTTTTGGAAGCCAAATTGTTAAAGAATGTCTTTCAATAATCCAACATGCCTCTCTTATAAGGAAGGACCGTACATGAGAAGCAGCAGGGCCTGTGAATTAAAATATATGTGTGTATTTTTAGTTTCATTCATCTTGTCTCCTGATTTTTACACAACTAGTAAAATTAAAGAAAATGAAAAACAAAATATCCCAATTACAGGATTTTCTTTATATTAGCCATCAGCCAATCCAATCACAAGATGTTATTCAACTCAAAGACTTAGTTGTCTTCTTGTTCATATAATGCCACCTAATGTTTCATAGCTCTAATAACTTAAAAACTTTTTGTCTTATAGTCAATTTAGCTTCCTGATTCTTGCTGAAAGAAATAATTTTGTGTACCATTTAAGTCAGAATTTTATTGCAAATGATATACCAGCTTGTATAAATATTTTGATGCATTTAGGGTTCTATAACTGGCATTACTCCTACAAGTACAGAAAGAGGCTATAGTATCTCTCTCTCAAGTATTTTGATATTTTGTAAGTGTGTATAGAACACACATTCACTTATTGTTATAAAATGCTATTTTCTTTTGTAAATCCGGTAGAAAATCTATGTTGTACAGAAGTCAACTAACGAGTTAGGGAAGTTTTCAGCTATGTAAGGACAGTGGAATATTTGCAAGGCTTTGTGGTTTTAGCCCTAGCACAGGAAAAAAATGTTGCCAGCAAAAATGCCACAATATAGCACAAATTATTAACATTTGTATGTGTGCATATATAAATCATGCATATATGAATTGGGGGCTGGGGGTATTGGTGAGGGGACAGGGAGGAGGGAGGGAGAGGGAGCTGGGATTGACATTTGAAGCAAGCTTGTTTCTAATTTTAATAAAAAAATTTAAAAAGGGTTAGAGAAAGTCTAAAATAAGCATGTGATTATGATCCTTTACTTTCTTAATTGGGGGACAAATGGGAAATTGTGGATGATAGTGTATATGTTTCCAATTTATTGATTTTGATCATGCAAAAAGTAATGGCCAACAAGTAAATATCTACTTAATTCATACTTTCAAATAATGAATTAAATACCAAATTTCACATTTTCACATTTGCTATGCATTATATATATATACGTATATATATAATATATATAATATTTTTAATTTTTTTAAGACAGCATTTCTCTTTGTCACTTTGGAGCCTATCCTGGCACTAGCTCTGTAGACCAGGTGGCCTCAAACTCACAGATGTCTGCCTGCCTCTGTTTCCCTAGTGCTGTGAATAAATGCATATGCTGTCAACACCTGGCAACATTCTTCTTTTTGATTATTATTTATATAGGAAAAAATTCAAAGTAGTTACTTATATTCATTTGGAATAAGGTCATAGGCACTATCCTGAAGCTTATGAAACTATGTACATATATTACTTTGATTTAAAAAATGAGGTATAGTAGTGTCTATCTCGATATCAGTGCTCATCAGCCCATTTAGTTAATAACTACGAAACAAAGAGTAATGGTCTAGTTAGGAATCTCAGGTCTTCATGGACTAATTTCAACTTGGTCATTTTACTTTGACTCTTTAATTCCCTAACTTAAAAAATGGAAACAATGTATACATCTGCTTTATAATAGTCATAAGAGTAAGTGGAATTTTGAGTCCATTTTTACAAAGCACACAGATAGTATTTTCCTGTTGTCTACCACAGTTGAAACAAACAAACAAACAAACAAAAGATAAATAACATTGATCATGTGAGAATGTTACTTTGGGTTGTTTTATATACTGAAGAGTAAATGCAAATAGTACATGGAGATCACTTTAGGTCATAGTTCCATTCCCAATAATATTCATTCAAAATATTCTAAGGAAATGTTTAATAAGTTGATTTTATGCTCCCCTTTTTAACCTGAAAGCATTCACTACCACATTTACAGATTATTCTGACACTTTTTTGGAAAGTATATATATTCATGAAATTCTCTTTTTGATGGAGGAAGTGTTAAAATCCCTGCAATATAACTTTCTGAAAGGCATATCTGGGTTGGTGATACTTGGTGGCTTCTGTGTGAGCTCTAGTGGGCAATAGGCTGCTAGAAAGGATGACCTATTTTGAATCTTTAGATAGTACTTTGTTAAAGTAAAACTAGCCCTGAAGGACAGAGTGGGCATAAAGAATACTTCAGTTCTGTTTCTACCAATTTTTCCAAGCACTAGGGAAAACATAAACTATGCTTGCCTGGAGGCATCAACTTATCCTATAGAACCACTGCAGAGTATTGCTACAGTGTGTGTTAAAAGCAGCAACAAAACAGAATTAACATTTTCCCCTATTCTGTCTTTATTTTAGAAACCTTTTAAAGGTTGTTCTGGTTTTGAAACTGAGCATTGTAAAAAGACATAGTTTTCCAGAAGAAAATTTTTAAATCAGAAAAAAAGAACAATGAAATATTCATCCTATATATTTTGATATATCATAATTTCTTCAAAGGCAGAAAGCATTTATTATTGATATGCTTATAATACTTGTAAAAATTCTAGTATGTATTCAATACTCAATGAACATTTTCTTCATTGAGCTGAACACTGGTTAAAAATTCTTTCCAGGTGACATTTTATTTTCACTATGACATCAAAGTTGTCTTGATGAATATGCAGTTTATTCATGATATTGTACAATAAAGGTCAACATGACAAGCTAGTGGTGGAAATTTGAATAAAGGAACTCGATGATGGGTTGATTCATTTCACAAAGGTAAACACCAAATGCTGCATAACTGTCTGTTTTTAATTAGCTTGTCAAAAGATTTTGACAAAGTCCTCCAGTGGGATACTGAGCAAATGTGAACGTGGATTACCTCTACTGAATCATTTATTGTCTTTCACAGCTTTTAATAGAATTGATCTAATCATGCCCAGTCTACTGTCTTATCATCCCTACACTCCTCCTTTGTTTGCATTTGTAACTATCAGGCTGTACAAAGATAGTTGCCCCGCTTGCCGGTTTGCTATAACTATTCTCAGTTTGAATGCATACTTTAGATCAACCTTGATATTTCCATTTTCATCTGAGTATGACATTTTCACAGTTTATATACTCAGTTCTCCTTCTTCACTTCTGATGTATTTTTTAATGGGCATCATCTCCATTTTCCATGTGTTACTGAAACAATATGTTCCTTAAAAAAAGACACTAAAAAAGATGCCTTCTCTGTATTTAGCAGTTTTTTTCCCTCAATCATTTTCTCAGAAACATCTTCCACTCTACTCTTCATCATTGTAAATAAGAATGAAGTATTTATGGAATTCACAGCTATCTGAAGAATGTGATATAAATTACCATGTTATGGTAAATTAATTAATCTCTGAAACTAGCCTGTAAGAAAACTGAAAGTAAGATGTTGGAAACAAAACTGCATGATCATTGGCAAGCTTCAAACAGAAGCCAATGTCAAAGTTTGAGTTTCCTTGTTTATTCCTAGTAACCACATGTTGCTGTCCAATAATGAGGTAAAGAGTGACCCTGCTTGGTTCTTGTATGCATATTTTATTCTGTTCAATGTTTATTCTGTGCATTATGTTTATTTGAAAAAATCTCTCACTGAAACTACTAAAAATATTATATTTTGCTGCAAAAGAAAATATTTCCTTAGATAACACCTTCATGTGGTACCTATTATATTTCATATGTCAACAAAAGTTTGTGATGACATAGGCCACAGATATGAGAAATGTTTAGATAATTCTTCTAGTCAAAAGTCAAATTAGACAAACTGAGAAAGTGATTATTGAATCAACAACTCTCTGAATCAATAAAAGTTTTTAAATTTGATATTATTATGGATCACATCATGATTATGGGCCAAAAACAAACAAAAAGTAAGCAGAAACAGAAATAATGAAAATGACTTTACAATTTCTGTAATGACAAAAATAAAGACAGATTATTTCTCAAACATAATTTTAACATCAAATTATTCACTCCTCTACTATTCTACATTTGATTGTGTGCTACAAAGTGTGCGCATAGTTTTTTCTTATCTTTCTTTTTAAAAATTTTGAAATTTGTGGTGTTTTGAATGTAAATGCCCCAAATAGACTCAGGGATTTGCATTATTGGAGGTGTGGCCTTGTTGGAAGAACTGTGATACAGGGGGTGTGCTTTGAGGTTTCAGAAATTGAAGCTAGGCCTAATATCACTCTCTCTTCCTGCTGTCAGCTGATTGCGATTTATAACTCCTACCTACTTCTCTAGATCCATGTCTACATGCATGCTGTCATGATCCCTTCATGACAATAATGGATTAAATCTCTGAATCTGTAAGTCAGCACCAACTAATGTTTTCTTTACAAGAGTAACTACAGTCATAGCATCTATTCAAAGAAATACATCCGTAACTAAATTAGAATACTTATATTTCACCCATAGCAACGAGTTTATTTTCAGTTTTGAAAAGATGGAATGTGGAAACATATGACAATAATAAAGTAGTTGTGTATACTGCCACACAAGATTGAAAGCAACAACTCCTTTTGGTAGCATCCATCACCAAAGAATATATTTATGTCTGTATCTAGACCTTCCCATCAGAGCAGTACTATTGTTTTCCAGTATAAAGATTAAAAGAGAAATATGGCAAAAGAGAATATGTGCTACTTACTGTGTTACAGGAATGATTCATTGTGCCTACCAATAAGGAACACCATAATTTGCTCTGACTAATATATAAAACACCTTATTTATAGAAAATATTATAAATGAAAATGATGTCATTGATGATACACTCAGAAAAAAATAATAAAGTGAAATTAGCCTTACCTACTTTACCAACTGAGATTCTGAAACTTACTGATTTTTGTTGGCTTTAAAGTACTTTAGATTAACTTACATGTGATTTTAAAATCCATTGTAAAATCTATTGACTGAAAAGCAAATGTATACATAAACATTCTTAGTTTGTTTGATCATTTTTCTAATTTAGCAATTTATTCACCTGCATGATCTCAATGTAAAATTTTTCCTAGTGCTGTATCTGTTAAAACATTTGATTAAAACTGGGGATGATATTTTGAGAAGTTGTTGAACCTTAGGTACTGTAGGAAACTAGTGCATATTAGTCCATGGGAACACCATCAGTGCTAAAGGCCAGCTCTGCTTCTGACTTGAGCTCTCCATGTCGGTGAAACAAAGAGTCACTTAGTCCTTCTGATACCAAATAGATCCAAATGGTTCCTGTAGCAGTGCCTTCCCCATCAAGATTAAACAATCTAGTAGTCAAAATAATTCTTTCCAGACTTGTTTATTACAATCTTGTTAAAGGTTGTTTTATAAATGGTATATTCACATAGGAACATTATAAGTAATAATTCATGAAATTTCTCTATATATTAATTTAGTAAAAAATCTACTGATTATGTTGAATAAGAGTTTAAGGATAAAAATTTATGATATGTAAAGGTGACGACTACTATAATCTCTTCTCTCATTTTTCCTCAATATATGTTTTTATTTAAATTAGAAACATGAACACTTCACAGATCAATCCCAGCTCCCTCTCCTACCCCTCCTCCCTTGTTCCTCCAGCAGCCCCCATCCACCCCCCCCCAAATCCCCATATCATTCCCCAGGGAGAATGAGGCCCTCCTTGTGGGGATCTCCAGAGTCTGTCATTTCATCCAGGGCAGGACCTAGGCCCTTCCCCATGTGTCCAGGCTGAGGGAGCATCCCTCTACGTGGAATGGGCTCCCAAAGTTCATTCATATGCCATGGTAAACACTAGAGAGATGGCTCAGCAGTTAAAGGCTAGGCTCACAACCAAAAATATAAGTCTTTTCTTTTATAGCTTTATAAATATTTGAAAATTTGAACTCACTAGTTGAAGTTGTTATAAGTATTCTAATAATGCACAAATATGTAGATATGACATTTTTCTATGGTTCACAGTTGAATTATTTTGCATATGTGATGTTAAATATGTTAATTAATTTAAAGAAAACACAGAAGGTGTCAGAAGTCAATTGGCATGAGCAAACTTGCTTCTTTGCAAGTTATAACAAGGGAAACATTAGTTTAAAAATTTGAATAGATAAGTACATTTTTAAATAATTTGTAAAATTTCTCTCACATGATTCCAGACATTGGTCATAGTAAATGCTTAATATATTACTGTCTGTGGCTTTAGTATATTTGTATTTGTATTTTAAAGTTTTATTTGTATTGTGAATTAGAATTGACTTTAAATTGCTGGAGCGCTGCATAGGAGGTTAAGAAAACTAACTGGTCTTCTAGAGGTCATAAGTTCAATTCCTAGCAACTGTATGACAACCATTTGTATTCTGGACTGCACAGATACACGCAGACAGAACACTGAATACATAATGAATAAATAAATAAATAAATAAATAAAATTTAAAATACTATAAGAAAAAAATTGGCTTCAAAACAAATTTTCATGGGCAAAATATCCTTGAGTATTCTGTTTAAGTTACTTGATCTTCAGTTACAAATTAACAAAAGCAAATTTTAATTAACATAGGCTTGCTAAAATTATTCATTGAAATGTAAGTACAGTGCCATGTTCCTGAATAGTATTAGAATATAATAAACTTGAGCTACTTATTTTGGAAATGGCATCTTTATTTAAAATGCCAAAAAGAACTTGATACTTCATATTTGTACAAAAATGTTCTTCGGCCTTGAGGTTCATAATATTATTCACTAAAGCTAATGACATTTATTACTTGTTATGTTTTGAATTGGCAATCTGGAACACTAATTTATTAATATGACTTGATGTTAAAATGTAAATATTTTTCTAGGACATGTCTTAACTTATGGAAATTTTGAAAGAAAATAATATATCTGGGAAAATATGAAAATATATATATATAAAATTAAAGAACAAAGCACAATCATTTAGTACAACATGATTAAAGAATAAAATTTTACTTCAAGATCCAAGTACCTTGTGATTTCCATAGAGCTATTAAGCACAGGAAATAGACACACATTTGCTAACTAACACGATGTTTACAAAATGCCTGTTAAAAATAGACATTTTGCTATACAAAATGATTCAATTGAATAGGGAAACACACAAACACACAATACAGAAAATGAGCACAAACAAAAATGAATGTTGAACAGTGTCATGTGTCTGGTATTTAGGAAAAAAATAAGGGATCTACAAATGAACCTGAATCACAAACTATTAAAAAAAAAGGCTTATGTTATTTAAATGATGAGTTACAAGCTAGTCCTTCCTCTTCTGAACTGTCAGTCCCTTGTCTAAGCCCTCAGTTTTGCAAACATCAAAACTTATTTTCCTACATTCAGGGAATTGTATGTTTTTCTCTTTTCATTCAGTTTTTCACTCATTCCATCATCTCTTTCTATTTCTTGTAAGATCTTGTTTTAGGGGCATTTCGAGGATGGGTTTCTCTGTAGCTTTTGATGGTATCTCAGAGTTGTTTGATTTGCATTTCTCTAAAGGCTAAGGATATTGAGTCATTTTGGACTCCTCTATTGAGAATTCTCTATTTAGTTCTGTACCCAAATTTAATTGGATCCTGTGGTGTTCTGGAGAGTTGCTTCTTGAGTTCTTTGTAAATTTTGGAGATCAGCCCTCTGTCAGATATGGGGTTTTTGAATATCTTTTCCATTTCTGTGGGCTATCATTTTGTCTTGTTCACTGTGTCCTTTGCCCTACAGAAAATCCTCAGTTTCAAGAGGTCCCATTTATTAATTGTCAATCTCAGTGTCTGTGCTACTGGTGTTATGTTCAGGAAGTGGTCTCCTGTACCAATTAGTTCTAGGGTACTTCCTACCATCTACTCTAAGATATTCAGTGTGGCTGGATTTATGTTGAGGTCTTTGATCCATTTGGACCTAAGTTTTGTGCATGGTGATAGATATGGGTCTATCTGTTCTCTATTACATGTCAGCATACAGTTACTCCAGTCCCATTCGTTGAAGATGCTTTCTTTTTTCCTTCGTATAGTTTTAGCTTCCTTGTCAAAGATCAGGTGTTCAAAGGTGTGTGGGATTATATCAGGGTATTAAATTTGATTCCATTGGTCTACCTGTATGTTTTTGGGCCAATACCAAGCTGTTTTCAGGACCATAGCTCTATAATAGAGCTTGAAGTCAAGGTTGGGGATGCCTCTGGAAGTTCCTTTATTGTACATGGTTGCCTTGGCTATCCTTGGTCTTTTGTTTTTCCAAAACAAAAATTGTGCTAGTATTTTGATAGGGATTGCATTGAATCTGTAGATTGCTTTGGGTAAGATTGCCATTTTTACTATGTTGATCCTACTTATCCAAGAGCGTGAGAGAAAAAAAGCAGTTAGCAATACTTGGTAAACTGAATCCTACAGCCAAAAAAGGAAACTTAATAGATTTGTAAGGAGGATAGTGATATGAATAAATATATTTAAAAATATGTCATAGAGTATATGTATAAGAAGAGGACAGAGAAACTTGATATTAAATTATTATAGCTAAAGTGAGAAATATTTACATATAAAGTTTAAAACAATGTTTATTCCTAAAAACCAATATCCTATGGTTAAAGAAACAGAATTAACAAAGGTAATTAAAAAAATACCTACTGCTATTAGCCTGGGGCTTTGCTAAAACAGCTGTTAAAATTGCTGTACTTTTTATAAACTGTTCACCACACACTGATTTCCATATTATCGTTTACTTTCGATCTGAAAGTTGATGATTAGCCTCTATTGGATTGTGACACAACATTTTAAAAAATAGTCAGGAGTTTTCTGCATTTCATTGTGAACTTTTCTTGAAAAAATGGTAATAAATAAAACATCAAGATAAAACATCAAGAAGGACGTAATACCAATTTTCTTCAATCATGATAATAATTGATTATAATATCATATTTAATAGTCATTACTATAATAACTACAAAAGACATTTTATGTGAAGTCTTACAAGAATGTTAGTTTGAAGCTTAATAGGCAAGCATTCTGAAAAATTTCCTGTTACTTTTCTCTTTATTGCTTTAGAAGGATGAATATACATTTCTATTCGTAAATATTTCTAAACGTTGGTTATGTAGATTTTATTATATATGAATATTAAGTCATTTATATATATGTATATATATATTCTTTTAAAGTAAAAACAACGGGTGAATGTGGGATAAATTTTCCTATGAGTTTTAAACTCAGTCTATTCTAGCATGCTCAAAAAATTGATTTTGCAGGTTTTTTTCTCCTGGTGTCCTCAATCCATCTGTCTCCTACAATCTCTTCCTCTTCTTTGGGGTTTCCCAAGCTCTGTCTAATGTTTGACTGTAGGTCTCCTCATTTGCTCCCATAGGCTTCCAGAGGAAGCATCTCTAATGATATTTGGTCTAAGCACTCATCTATGAAGTATAACAGCATACCATTAGGAATAATTTCATTAACTTTTTTTTGCCATTCATGTTTGGTTCTACCCTAGGTCTCTGGTCTATCCAGCTTCTTGTTCCTGAAGACTCAGGCAGTGATGTACATGGGCTCCCTCTCATGAATCAGGCTTAAAGTTAGACCACTCATTTTTTCTCTCTTCTGCAAGTAGAAGGAAAGAATGTTGGTCACAGGGTTAGTGGCTTGGTTAGTGTCCCAATGCTCCCACTGGAAGACTTGCCTTGTTACAGAAGAAGAGTGGTTCAGTCATCATATCCTATTTTACCAGGAGTCCCAATGAGAGTCACCCTCACCCGTTCCAGGAAGTTACCACTGCCCTACATTTCCACATCACCATCCAAATGCATCCCACTTCTCATTACCTCTCCCTGTACTCTCCTTTTGCCCCACCATTGCCTACTTGATTCCTCCTGTCCCCATCCCCAGCTTTTCTGAGTTCATCCACAAAATCTATTTTATTTCCTCTTCACAGGAAGAGCCATACATTTTACAGAGACTGAAGTAATAGTCTTGGAACCTGTATTGGTCTTTAGCAAGTCTTCTGTGTATATGGTAGAGCTGTTGACATGATGTTTTGTGGGACTCCTAACCATGGGACTGTGAGTGTTTCTGGCTCTTTTGCCTGTTCTTTCTCTCTCTTTTTTTATCTACACAGTTGCCTAGTCCAGCCTCAAAACATGACTTTGTTTCTGGTCTTATTGTATCTTGTTGTGGTTTAATTGACTGATATATTTTGGACGCTTGTTCTTCCTGAAATGAAATGTAGTAGTAATGAACCTACCAGAGGCAGTGGTAATAGGTAGCTGGGAGGATTGGATTGAGGGGAACCTGTGATCAGGATGAGACAAGAATGTGTGTGTGTGTGTGTGTGTGTGTGTGTGTGTGTACTTTTTCAGTTTATTTGATTTAAAATATTGTTTTTCCTTCCAACCTCAGTTCTCTCACTCTCCCCTCCTCCTGCCCACCTCCTTAGTCCACTCCCAATCCATTCCTCCTCACCAGTAAGGGCTCCCATGTGGATTGGCCAAAGCCTGGCCCATTAAGTTGGGACAGGACCAAGTGCCTCCCTCCTGTGTCAAGGCTGAGCGTGACATTCCACCATAGGGAATGAGTTCCAACAAACTAGCTCATGCACCAGAAATAGAACCCAGTTCTACGCCAGGCCCCTCAGATAGACCAAGCTACACAACTGTCTCCCACAAGGAGAGGGCCTAGTTCGGTCCCCTAGATTCTCCACGCTTGTTCATCCAGAGTTCATGAGTTCCAATGAGTTTGGTTCAGCTGTCTCTGTAGATTTCCCCTTCACAATGTTAAAAAAATGCTTTAATATCTTTAAAAATCTTGAGTAATAAAAGAAGTACTGGAAGTATTAACAGAAAAAATGACATTCATTTTGGTTCATGGTTTTAAGGGCTTTTATTCATAGTCAACCGATCTGATTATTTCTGAAGCCGGGCTCAGAAAGCTCAACTTGTAGTTAAATGGTTAGAGAGAAGTGGGAAGTAGAAAGACTAAGCAGTAGGAATCTCAATGTGTCTCCATGAGCCTGTCCTCAATAACCTTTTTCTACAACTAAGTCTACTTTTCAAAAACTGTAAATGTCCAGTAGTTCTATAGTTTTCAGCTTTTAGCCTTTAGGGGACTATTGCATACCCAAGCCATAACCTGTTCCCATTGTAGTAAATTAAACTGGGATAATCATCTCCTAAAGATATTTTCATCACTCAAGCAGCACAGAAGTTCACAGGAGTTTAAATTCTGTCCTACCATTGGAAACAAGGATCTGTTCAACATGTTTGATTAGTTGTGGTGCTTTATCTCATTAAAATACAAATACAAAATAATGGATTACAATTCTCATGAGAACTTAACTGAAGTGATAGCATGGACTTCTTCAAATGTTATTTACTTATCTAAATGGTTTGTGGTCAGTGTCCTAATAGAACTGATTATAGTAAACAATAATATTACAAAGTTAACAAGAGACACTTTACTGTGTGTTGACCTAAGAGGCTCAAGGACAGTGATGAGTTTCTTTGCCACCACATCCCTTAACTACAGTGCTTTTTTATACACACCATTTCCCCTGAAGTGGTGATTTGGCTTTAGTTGACATCTTTGGGTTCAGTCTTCATTTTCTTACTTTCTTGGTTGTACAGAGAAGATTGGCTTCTGCTCTAATTTTACTGCATTTTGATAAGAATATTATTTATTTCCTTTTATTTTAAAGATGCCCAGTGGCTTCTTGGTCTATATTTGTAAATCTATATATAAGTGAAGTTGTTTAGAAATAAATGAGAAAATAAATAAAATATGTAGGATGGGTGCAAACATATCAGCAATCTAATATGATGTATTTTGAATGTTGACTAGAAAAATGGAAGATTTTGACATCTTCAATGTGGCTTCATTCTAAACGAAACTTCTTAAAATTAAGAAATGATGTAAGATGAAACCTTTTTCTTTATTTCATTTCTTTTCTGTTTTTTTCTCCTTCCTTTCTTCTGCCCTTCCTTTGTTTTGTTATTTCTTCATTTTTTTCCATTTTCCTCCTGAAACAGGAAATAATCAAAGCTGCCATTCAGTTGAAGTGCTGTCTACAATTGAACACAAAAGGCTAGGTCCTCACTAAAACAGTTATTTATAATGAGACAGTGTCTGCAAAAAGGATGCATTAGGGCTAAATGCCTAGTATGAGATGGAAGAGGTCTTTTCACATAAAAATAGTAATGTTCAGATTAGGTGCCAGCTCCTGAAACCAGTGAGTTTGGCACAGAAATGTTCCATTTTCTCCCGACTCTGATAATCATACAATGCATGGTTTTTTGTCTGAAAAATCAGCCAAGGCACAAAATTAGAATCTTAGAGTTACAAGTAATTCTTGTATAAGAATGTATTCAGCCGGGGGTTGGTGGTGCACCCTTTAATCCCAGCACTTGGGATGCAGAGTCAGGTGAATCTCTGTGAGTTCAAGATCAGTCTGGTCTACAAGAACTAGTTCCAGGACAGACTCCAAAGCCACAGAGGAAAATTGTCTCGAAAAACCATCCATTTATACATATATGTATATATGGATGAACACGCACATCCACACATTCTTCACTAGTTCTACATTCTAAAATGTTACTTATACCATGCAAAATCTGTATGTTTATACACTGATATTATAATCAGTTGTATTCTTTTCTGATTAAGAGGAAAAGGGGATAAATGATATAATAGCGTCTGGATTTAAACCTCTTCTTTTAAACATTTATATACTCATTCAAGATCTCTACAATATTATAAAGATACTAATAAACACCAAAATCACTTAATCAAGTAGTTTGATATCATTTCATAGTCCGTATGCATTGATTTCTGTTGTACAATATATTGACCTAATATAGACATTAGATGTACCTTCAAGCAGACTTGATAGAATAAGCCATTAAGCATGAATGGGATGCTAAAGGGTATACAAGCAAAGTTCATAAACCCAAAAGGAGAAACCCAGTCATAGGAAAGAGACTTGTTTCATCATTCTGTTTAGCTGCCAATTTTTATAAACTACAGTCTATATTTAAAATGTTTCATTAAATGTTTTTTCAGTACATTGAACAGGCAATCACCATGATGGACATGTAAGTTACTGCAAAGTGTTTTTTGCCAGAAACCTATGAGATGGGAAATATACTCCTGAATATTTCATGGACTAATTTTATCTCACACTGTATAAACTAGAACAGAGTCAAATATCAATTTATCTTTTTTTTTTTTTATGGTTTTTTGAGACAGGGTTTCTCTGTAGCTTTGGAGGCTGTCCTGGAACTTGCTGTGTAGACCAGGCTGGCCTTGAACTCACAGAGATTGCCTGCCTCTGCCTCCCAAGTGCTGGGATTAAAGGCTTGCACCACCAACGCCGGCTAATATCAGTTTATCTTAAGAAACTTATTGAGATAGGAATACTCTAGCTCATAGTGGCTTTTAAAACACCATGCAAAATAGCGTGAAGTTATTTTTATATTCTCCCAAACTCTACATTTTTCCAAAGTAAAATAAAATAGAAGTATTTTGGAAAGCAGTGGTTTTATAGGAAAACAGGACCTCAATTTGAATTCCTGCTTGCCTACTTGTTAGTTGGATCACACTAAATATACAACAAAAATGTTAAATCATGTAATTTATTCAAATTATACTAATAATTCAAATTTTGATGTGTTACACAAGAATTTAAAACAACAGTGCTGTTGATGATAAAGACCAAGAAGATTTTGGCAAAGAGCTTATAATTTTCAGGAGATTAGTACTATGAAGGAGAAGTTTGGACATCACAGTAAGATACTAGGAAAGATTCCCTGAGAGGAAAACTTTAGCTTTCAAAAATACAAATTCATCTGAAAGAGAAAATCTAAACAGAGTATATATGAATGTAAGTTTCCTGTTAAAAGAATCCTGGAAGCCGGTGAGGTGTTGGTGCATGCCTTTAATCCTAGCACTGGGGAGGCAGAGGCAGACAGGTCTCTGTGAGTTTGAGACCATGAGACCAGCCTGGTCTACAAGAACTAGTTCCAGGACAGGACAGCCTCCAAAACAACACAGAGAAACCCTGCCTTGAAAAACTAAAAACTAAATAATAATAATAAACCTGGAAAGATGTGTTCCCCAGATTCAGCTGCAAAGGCACTCAGAAACCAATGTACCTTTGTTTCAAAGAGACCAAGTTGCATCTTGGGCTGGCAATATAATGTGACATCATCCACTTTCAGCTTGATTTGCTAGTGTGCCTACGGTAGGAATAAAGAGTTCATGAAAGCATGAATGAATGCTTCAGAGAGTTTTCAGACTACACACTATATAATAAGGTCATTTGTGTGTAACAACTCTGATATTTTTATGGGAATTCAAGAGCAGAGACTGGATAGACTGGAGAATACTGTTGATAACTAAAAGAAACAGATGACACACACCACAAACAAAAGAAATCACTAAATAGAACTCGTCCAACGGAGACACCATGTGTGACATAGGCAACAGAGTTGTACTATAAGGGCTATAATGGATATCAAAACTTATTGAAATGTATATTGAACCGTTACGCGATGCAGATTAGATTAACTGTGTTTAAGGGTAGGTGTTTGACCTCATGGGTTTGGTATTAATTGGTCAAGCCTTTCCTTATCTTCATTTTACAGAAGTGGGAACATTTTCTAGTCTCTCTCGTTATGCATTGAAAAGTTATGCTTTAGGATCTTTATGGGAGTTTACACTTAAGAAAAAAAAAGAGTGTCTTTAGTCTGAGAAATGGTTTTTTTTGACTTTGTGCTTTGTAACAATTTTTGGGTCCTTAGTGAGTGCTCCAATATGCTTCAATATTGTTTTCACAAAACACTGGGGAAGAAAAGGGTTCATTTGGCTAATAGATTATAGGCTTCTATCAAAGGACGCCACAGCTGAAACTCAAGGCAAGAACCTTTAAGCAAGCACTGAAGTACAGAATATGGAGGACCAATGCTTACTGGTGTTCTATCCATGGCCTGCTCAGTCTCCTTTCAGATAAAGTCTAGGACCAGATGCCTAAGGTCAACACTTAGCACAGTGGGTTGGACCTTCCCATATTAATCATTAAGCAAGAAAATATCCTACAGAAGTGCCTACAGAAAATCCGATAATCTGATGAGAAGAATTTTCTCCACTGAGGTAATGTTTCCCTTGATAACTTTAGTTTGTGCCAAGTTGATTAAAAAACTCTAGCCAGCACAATGACTATGGTGACTTTCAAGGTAGATGATGTCACTTCCCACTATGAGACAAGCATTGTTTTAAAGGAAGTTGGGGCTAAGGAGCTACAGTTTGATTACAAAATGGCTTTCCAGACTCCTGTTTGAAAGTTTGTCTTAAGCTAGTAATGCTGAAAGGATACAGATTCTTTTAATAGTTTTGGAGACTACATCAAGTATGTAAGTCACCACAGGATAGCTTTTAAGATTTACAACTTGGAGAGGTTCTAGTCTTGGTTCTACCTTCTGTTCCAACAAAGATATTAATAAGCATTAAGCTGCTCTGTTGTCTGTTCCCACTGGTGTGGAGCCACCATGCCTTGTATACAACGATCAAATATTTCCCCTAAGTCATATACCAAATTCTGCTCTGTTAAGCTGTGTCTGATAGATATAAGATGACAGATAATAAAACTGATTAAAGCAATATATATACCCAGTATGTATTGGAACTAATTCTGTTTCTTTAGACAATTACAAAGTCTTTGTATTTTAATGTAGGATTAAAATACTGGAATTACCAGTTTGTTAATAAATTCACATTCAAAATTGTATGCATTACAGTTTAAGAAATCTAATGTAGAATTTCAGGGTTAAATATTTCATCCATCATATTTGCTTAAATATGAGAGGTATGATAACATCATAAAAATCTAAGTTATTGTATATTTTCAAATTCATGACCATAAATCCAATGCAAGATTCCAAATAAACTTCTTAACTATATAAGGATGGATTTTTAAAATTTGGAGACTAATTTATAGGACTGACATATTTGTGATATCTAAATATCTATATACATGTATCACAGATACACATTTTTAAAAGTTTCTAATAAAGAACTTATACAATAAATTATATGGTTTGTCTAATCCATGAAAGTAAATAATAAAACAATCTCTTTTATCCTGTTAACCTTGTCTATAATACAATGTATATTATTTTGCTGAGTGGCATTATAAATTAAATATGTGAAAATAAATTAGAATATTTATTAATTAAGTGCATTTTTGGTGTTTCAAAACATATGATCATGACATAATTTATGATAAAATATTAATAAAATATTTCCATTAATAATCCAGCATTTTATAAACTATTTCAATTTTGCTTCTTTTCAGGTACATGTCCATTACAAGGGGCACACTGAAATTCAAGGAGAATTCTACCTAACTTGTGTGAATGGAACTTTTATCAGCAGTATTTCAGCCCCATATTTTCACTGTTATTCAACATTCAATGTTACTTTTTGTTAAACTAGTGTGTATGAAATGATGATATTGTATATTTAAGTTCCATGTCCCTAATTGTTGATGAAATTGACCTTTATTAGCAACAATAAATTCTTTGTATTGTTTAGGATTCTAAAAGAATTGCTTAGTTGGAAAGTATTTAATAATAGCTCCAAAACCAAATATTATGTCCTGATCTATCATGAATCTACTACCTTTCTACATATCTGTACATAAATAAAAAGTAAATATTAAGAGACAAATGTGTGTTGTTATTAATCTTCATTATGGACATGATTTAGAATCTCTGGACATAAATTAAATCCTAAACATATGACTCCCCTTCCAACCCTGGATTTTTAAACTGCTGTTACAAACTTCTCTCTTCCCAGGTGGTTTTCTTTTTCACACGTCTTCCTCTTGATCACTGTTTGTAACTTCGCTTACATTAGGATTCCTTTGTCATCTGCATTCTGGGACCGTGTACATAAACTCTCTATGCTTAAGTCTAATGGCATAAATTCTGTTCTAAACCAAATAAAGGCACAGTGTCATGGCAGGGTTTTTACCTGTATTGTTACTGTGCTTTTGCCTAGAGGATTTTGCTTCATAGTTCCCAGAACCATTGAGTCTCTTAGACACTCTCAGGCTATATATTTAAAAGCCCCTGATTTAGGCTATAAAGTATTTATCAAATCTGGGACAGAACTGAGTGTCTTAAGACAGTGACTGCTTAACTATTTCATGTACTATAAGGAGTGGATTGTTAGAATCAAATATCTGTGTTTGGAGAAAAAGAAAATTGAAATTGAAACTTCTAAAACTGTTCATATATAGTCATTTCACTTATAATCTCAAAATCATTGTAGCCATTTTGTATAACTACTATTATTTTGATATAGCTTGCATATTGTAAAAATTGATTTGTTTACTTTTGATGCATGAGGTTACATATGTAGATCAGCAAACACAGTAGAAATTTTAGAATAAATTGCAGAAGTCAATTCTTTCCTCATAGTATGTTGAACATAGGTTGCTAGGCTTGGTGGTAGGTGTCTGTACCTCATACCTAATCACCACTCATGTTTCAGTCACCTTTATGTTAACACAATCAAAAGAGGAATCGTCCTGAACTCAGTTTTATGTTTTAATGAGATGAATGTATAATTTGAAACCATCAGATCAAGCATCCTGGGTTTACCAGACAAAAGCTATTGCAGCAGTCTAGTAGGACTCCATTTATATTGCTATACAATGCAGCCCTAGGCAGGAGAAACAGTACCAAGGTGATTCAAAGAGAATACCACAGAATGAACTCATTCTCAGTAATCAAAAAGAAAGAAACACAGAGTGAGTAATTGAAATCAGATAAACTGAACTGTACAGATAAAATTGCTCATATACTCATACTTCACAAAGAATAAAATATTTTAATTTATACCTTATGTCCTCATTTAATTTCTAGTGTTAAAATGTAATGTATCCAAATATATAATAGTGAATTTGAACAATAAGTAATCTTATTTTCCTTTCACTTATTGTTTTAGTTAAGAAAAGAAATTTTTCATGAAACTGTAAAGGAGGGAGATATTGATATTTCTGAATTTTATATCTGCACTAATATTAAGCCATGTAGAATATGAGAAATAAGAAATGTGTCTAAACATGTATCTTTTCTATTCTACATTCAGCTGAAATGAATGAAAGTCAGGCATGGAGCACATCTATGTGCAATGATGGATAGCTCATGCTGGAAACTGTTATAGAGCCAGGGCCATTAGGGAGATGAATGAAGGCATCGGTAAGAAGAGGCACACATATCTAGTAATGGGAAGGTCACACAGCAAACATTAACAATCAAGAGCATTAATACATTCGCCCACATCGATGCTTTCTCAATAGCGAGTTTTGACAGGTACAACCTGGCTGCCATATGTCTCTAGTTGAACCTCAGGGACAGTTTTAGTTCAGTACACAAATATGTCCACATATTTGCCATTAAGATGATAGAAACAACGGAGCAAAAGCGCTTGGCATTTTTATGTTTTGTATGCATTAGAGCAAATCTGGAGAGACAAATGTGGTGTATTCTTTATAAATCTCTGTGCCACAGAGCATGTATATGGGAATCACACTTCCATTTTCAACAATTCTGTGCATGAGAATACAGGTAAATCCATCTCATACTACATTTGTTTCAGAGCTCCAAGTCATAATTAGCATCAAAAGTGCTTATATTTAGTGGGCTGGGGCAAAATAAGTAGCCAAAGAGTATGAGAAAGTTACAAATCAGGATCCCAACTGTCATGTTCCTTGTCTCATTAATTCACATAGGAGTTCTGGGCATTGGGTGTGCCAGCAATTAATACAGATGTCAGGAAAAATTGCTGAGGGACACTAAATGGATACTGAGAAGTGCTATTGTAACAAAAACAGCCATAGGATTCCCTAGGAAGGACACAGTTTTGACCAAGAAAGGAAGACATTAGATGTGAGGTTGATGGGAGACAGGATTGGTTTTCTTTAAACTTGCATAGATATTATACAAAATGAGAAAGGAAAAGTGTGGGGATGGAAAGTGTCACTGGTCAAACTTCAAAACTGGAGCTTTTCACTGAAATTTACTTTTATTAAAAATAATTAACATGTAATTCACATTACATGGATGGAAATTAAATGTCATCCGCAAAACAACACTATGTACTTCTCATGACACTGCTAACAATTGCCAATGCTTAAATTTTTGTTGTTTTTTTACATGTGTTCATTATTACTTTGTGTGTGTGTGTGTGTGTGTGTGTGTGTGTGTGTGTGTGTGTGTGTGCACATTTTGGCTTCTAAGAGCAGTCACTCATCTGCCACAGTGGTCCCACAGAATTCCATGGAAAACTTTCAGTACTCTGCAATCTCTTTCCACAATGTAGCCAATTTCTTAAGTACATCCATCCTGACTCAATTCCTAATTTCTCAGAAAGGCTAAATTTATATGGACATGTATGAAAACGAGTGATTGTGGTCAAGGAATGTTTAGAAGATATGTCCCAGTTGTGAAAACAATTTATATGTATAAAATCACACTTGCATTGGATATGCTGATATATCACACACTTTTTACTATGTTTAGTAATGTGAAAGATATGCAAATGTCTCTTTTATGTCCCCTTAAGCTTAGTCAGAATTAAATTATCATTATTTTTTCCATAAATGAAAGCATTGAATTCACCTAATTTAGCTTGTGACTCATTCCTTAATTTAGTTTAGCTTTTCTATGAATGTGTCTGGTAGAAAGGGATATATAAAAGAATGTCAAGTAAAGAGCCTTAAGGATAGGAAGAAGTCTAAAGATCATAGTTCAAAAAAATGATAAAATTACTTTGCTGAAAACTTTTTGAGTGAGAACTATTGAAAGAAAATATGCCCAAGTTTAACATCAAGAATATACCTGCTATGATATAGTAAAGCATAAGATGAGTGACCAATGGCTTAAGATGCTGAAAATGTTAGGAAGGTAAAGAATTAAAGATGTAGAAGAAAAATCAAGCTATAAGCCACTTAACACACTTCTAAAAGCAGCTCAGTGCAGGGAACCCATTTAAACTCAGGATATTCCTGGAAAGTCAGCAATAACTCCTATGGGAAAGGCATACATCCAGGTCGAGGATACTTGACATTTGCTGTAATTGGAGGTTTTATGCTAAAAAGTAAAACTTAAATTTTTTCTCCTAGAAACAAAAATATCATGGCATAAAACAAAATAAACAGAGATGTTTTACCAAATGTGTGAGCCCATTGGTCTAATTATTTGTTGCACCTTCCTAGTGATGCTATTCAAATGTTCTTTTGTTATTGTTTTGTTTGCTAAGCTAGCCCTGATGTTTGATGCTCAGACATGTCAACATCTTCTAAAGGGACAATCTTGTCTTTGATGTCAGTAAATAACACACAGAACTGCTTAATATATATCTCTTGTACAATAAAAATTAAATATTAGAGATATTAGCCTAGTAATGGCTTATTTATAAAGAGATATTTTACCTGTGTTACACATAAACACAGTAATATTTAGGCAAATGGAATGACAAAATGAGGGGAAGTAAACAAATATTTAAAGTGTACCTTTGAATACATTTTTCATGAAAATTGGCAATAAATATATACCTGAAGAAAATAAGATATTCAGGGAATTATTAAATCAAATGACAGGTACATACTTTAAAGGTGTTACATATGGCAAAACCACTAAAGACCTGAGAACTTAGTATGGCAGATCCCAGACCAATGGGATTCAACCTGCCCAGAGACTGCTAGATTCTAAGTCCCATTCTCCAACCATGGGACAGGTAAGGTAAGCATGGGACTGTCTCCAGCTTGCCTTGCAGTTCCCAGAGCAGAACCACCAGAAACCTGCAGACTGCACAAGGTTGATCCCAGCCCAATGGGATTCAGCCTGCCAAGAGACTACCAGCACCATAGTCCCTCTCTCCATCCACCGGGTTAGATAAGCCTTGGCCTGTCTACAGCTCACTGGTGACCTGGGCAAAAGTAGCTGAGGCCAGGGTACTGCACAATACAGCTCACAATACAGGAGTCTGCCTGCCCTTCTCCACCCATGGAAAAGGCAGGGGTGCAGCCTCCCCGGAGATTGTCAAGGACCTGGTACTAGGATGGCTTCCATTCATGCAAGAGGAAAGCCTCCAGGGTATTGGACCTGATCCCATCCATTTGAAAAGGAGCATGGTCACATACCTACCAGGAGAGGAGGAGACTCCTTCTGCACCCATAGGAAGAAATGATGGGAAGGAGACAATACACCCAAAAGACCTGAACAGCCCATTGCAGATGTAGCAGATGAGAAAGACCTTAAAAACAACTTCATGAAAATGACAGAGCACCCCAAAGAGGATATGAGAAAAATCCCTTGAAGAAATGGAAGAAAAAACAAACCAAAAAATACAAAAAAATGCAAGAAATGGAAGAAAAGTCAAACAAAAAATCCAACAAATCTAAGAAAGAACAGAAAAGACACAGAAAGTATTGCAAGAAACAATTCAAACAGTGCAAGGGTTGAACGCTGAAATAGAGACAACTAAAAAAACACAGTCTGAAGGAATGCTAGAAATAGAAAAGCTGAGCAAATGTTCAGGTACTGCAGATGCAAGCATAACGGACAGAATACAAGAGATAGAAGAGAGAATCTCAGGTGTTGAAGATACACTAGGGGGAAATAAATCCATCCATTAAAGAAAGTCTTAAGTCCAACCAATCCTTAAAACAAAATATCCATTTACAAATGGTGCTGGCATAACTGGGTACTGGTATGCAGAAGACTGTAGATAGATTCATGTTTATTGCCTTGTACAAAACTTAAGTTCAAATTGATCAAAGATCTCAACATAAATCCAACCATACTGAAACTTTTAGAAGAGAAAGTGGGAGATACTCTTCAACGAGTTGGTACAGGAGACCACTTCCTAAACATAACACCAGTGGCACTAACACTGAGATCGACAATTAACAAATGGGACCTCCTGAAACTAAAAAGCTTCTGTTAGGCAAAGGACACAGTCAACAAGACAAAAAGGCAGCCCACAGAATGGGAAAAGATATTCACTAACCCTACATCTGACAGAGGGCTAATCTCCAAAATTAAAAAAAATAATTCAAGAAACAAGTCTCCAAAACACCAAAGGATCCAATTAAAAGGTGGTGTACAGAGCTAAATAGAGAATTCTCAGTAGAGGAGGCTAAAATGGCAAAGAGACACTTAAGAAAGTGCTCAACATCCTTAGCCATCAGGGAAATGCAAATCAAAACAACTTTGAGATACCATCTTACTCCTGTCAGAATGGCTAAAATAAAAAACATCAAAGGCAATTTATGCTGGAGAGGATGTGGAGAGAGGGGAACACTCCTCCACTGCTTGTGGGAGTGCCAACTCGTACAGCCACTTTGGAAATCAGTATGGAGATTCCTGAGCCTGGAAGCAACCTAGATCCTCCTCCACTGAATAGTGGATAGAGAAAATGTGGTACATTTACACAATGGAGTATTACTCAGCAGAAAAAAAAACAATGGAATCTTGAAATTCGCAGGTAAATGGATAACACTGGAAGAAACCATCCTGAGTAAGGTAACCCAGTCGCAAAAAGACAAACATGGTATGTACTCACTCATATATGGATCAAGATAGTGCCAGTCTCCACTTTCACTGGTAGAGAGTCTGGGAAACAGGAAAGAACCTAAAAGATATGCATGGTACCCCAGAGAAGAGGATTGAGACAAGATCCTCTGAATGGATGGGGAACACGGCAAGGGGTGTGGGGGGGTAGGAGCTGGGAAGAAGAGTGGGGGAGAAGAGGAAGAGAGAGTATGGGGGAACAGGAAGTTTGAGTGGGTGGGGGTAGAATAGGGGGGAAAAAGGAATCATAGGTTATAAGACAGATCAGACACCAGAGTGACCTCTAATGATCTAAAGGGATGACACCAATTGGCAAGCTAAGCAATAGTGGAGAGACCACCTCAAATGCCCATTCCTGATAATGAACTTGATGTCTATAACCATCCAGGAGCCTTCATCCAGTGACTGATGGAAGCAGAGGCAAACACACATAGTTAAGCACTAAACTGAACACAAGGAACCCAGTGACAGAGAGAGAGGAGTGATGAGCAAATTGGCAAAGAATAGGCTGGCAAAACCAGCAGAGACAGCTGATCTGAACAGGGGAGAGCTCTTGAACCCCAGACCAACAGCAGGGAGGCCAGCATGGGACTGATCTGGACCACCCGAATGTGAGTGTCAGTGAGAAGTCCTAGGAAACCTATGGGGCCCTGAGCAGTGGATCAGTGTCTATCCCTGGAATACAAACAGTCATCGTGTGCCCATAGCACAAAGAGGGATGCTCTCTCAGCCTGGACTCTCAGGGGAGTGCCTGGACCCTACCCTGAGTGAAATGACAGACTCTAGATATCACCTATGTGGAAGGAATTGGCAATTGGGTGGGAGGCTGGGGGGGGATGAGGAGTGGGGAAGAGGGGAGGGAGAGGGAACTAGGATTGACATGTAAAACAAGCTATTTAAAATTTAAAAATATCCAGAAAATATGGGACACCATGAAAAGACCAAACCTGAGAATAATATGTATAGAAGAAGTTGAAGAAAACCAGCTCAAAGGGGCATAAAACATATTCAACAAAACCATAGAAGAAAACTTAGCCAACTTAAAAAAAGACATGTCAATGAAAGTACAATAAGCCTACAGAACACCAAATAGAGTAGACCACAAAAGGAAGTCCCCCACCACATAATAGTAAAAACCCCAAACATACAGAATAAAAAAAGAATATTAAGAGCAGTAAAGGTAAGAGAACAAGTAACATACAAAGGTAAACCTATTAGCATGACACCTGACTTCTCCATAGAAACTCCGAAAGTCAGAAGTTCCTGGATAGATATTCTATGAACACTAAGAGACTACGAATCCCAGCCCAGACTGCTGTACCCAGCAAAGCTTTCAATCAATCACTATGTATGGAGAAAATAAGATAATCCAAGAAAAAAAAACAGATTTCAACAATATGTACCCACTAAAACAGCCCTACAGAAAGTTCTGAAAGGAAAACTCCAACCCACGGAAGTTAACTAAAACCAGAAAAACATAGGCAATAGAAAATCCCACCTTGTCAACAGCAAAAAGAGAAAGGAGATGGAAATCCACATATAATTCCACCCCCATGAACTATTCCAAAACAAACAAGAATGAGCAATAAATGGTCATTAATATCCCTCAATATTAATGGTCTTAATTCTCCCATAAAAAGACACAGGGTAACAGAATGGATTGGAAGACAGAACCATCCTCAGCCTCAAACACAAACATTACCTCAGAGTTGAGGGTTGGGAAAAGATTTTCCAATCAAATGGACCCAAGAAACAAGCAGGGGTAGCAATCCTAATATTTAACAAATTAGATTTTATGCTAAAATCAATCAAAAGAGATGGAGGAGGTCATTTTATACTCATCACAGGAGAAATTCACCTGGATGAAGTTTCAATTCTGAAAATCTATACCCCAAATACAAAGTAATCCATGTTCATAAAAGAAACATTACTAAAACTCAAATCACATATAAAGCCCCACTCTCATCACTAGACAGGACTATCAAACAAAAACTTAACAAAGAAGCAAAGGAATTCATGGGAGGTATGACTCAATCGGGATTAACAGACATATATAGCACATTCCATCCAAATAAAAAAGAATATACCTTCTTCTCAACGCCACATAGAACATTATCAAAAATCAACCACACACTTGGCAACATAGCAAACCTCAAAAGGTACAAAAATTGGAACAACTCCATGTGCCTTATCATACCATCATGCATTAAAATTATAATTTAACAACAATACAAAATGCAGAAACCCTACAAATTTAATAATGCACAATTTTACCATACCCGAGTTAAAGAAGAAATAAAAAACGAGATTAAAGACTTTCTACCATTCAATGAGAATGAAGACACAACATCCCCAAACCTATGGGACACTTTGAAAGTAGTGCTACTAGGGAATTTCATAGCACTAAGTGCCTACATGAAGAAACTGGAGAATAGTTGCACTAGAGATTTAACAGCACAACTGAAAGCTCTAGAACACAAAGAACCGAAATCACCCAGGAGGAGTAAACACCAAGAAATAATCACACCGAGGGCTGAAATCAATAAAGCAGAAGCTAGGAAAACAATACAAAGAATAAATGAAACAAAGACTTGGTCCTTTGAGAAAATCAACAAGATAGACAAACCTTTATCCAAACTTACAAAATGGCTGATTGTGAACATGCAAATTAACAAAATCAGAAATGAAAAGGGGGACATAACAGCAGACACTGAGGAAATCCAGAGAATAATCAGGTCATACTTTGAAAACCTGTACTCCACAAAATTTGAAAATCTAAAGGAAATGGACAAATTCCTGGATAGATATCACTAGCCAAAATTAAATCAAGAACAGTTAAGCATTTTAAATAGAACTATAACCCCTAAGGAATAGAAGCAGTCATCAAAAGTCTCCCAGCAACAACAATAAAAAAGCCCACGGCCAGATGGCTTCAGTGCAGTATTCCACTGGAAATTCAAAGAATAGCTTATATCAATTCTTCTCAAAGTATTCTGTGCAATAGAAGCAGAAATGTCTTTGCCAGACTCTTTCTATGAGGCTTCAATAACCTTGATAACCAAGCCACACAAAGACACAACTAAGAAAGAGAATTTCAGACCAATTTCCCTTATGAACATTGATACAAAAATAATAAAATACTGGCAAATCCGATCCAAAAACACATCACAAAACTCATCTACCATAATCAAGTAGACTTCATTCCAGGGATGCAGGGATGGTTCAATGTATGAAAATCCATTAATGCAATTCACCATATAAATAAGCTGAGAAACAAAAATCACATGATCATCTCACTAGATGCTAATAAGCCTGTGACAAAATCCAAAACCCCTTCATGATAAAGACCTTGGAGAAATCTTGGATAACAGGAACTTACCTTAACATAATAAAAGCTATATACAGCAAGCTAACAGCCAACATCAACCTAAATGGACAGAAACTCAATGCGATTCCACCAAATTCAGGTACAAGACAAGGCCTGGAAGTTCTAGCTTGAACAATATGACAACAAAAGGAGATGACAGTGACACAAATTAGAAAGGAAGAGGCCAAACTTTCACTATTTGTAAATGATATGATAGTTTACCCCCAAAAAATCTACCAGAGAACTCCTACAGCTGATAAATACCTTCAGCAAAGTGGCAGAATACAAATCAAGTCAAGAAAATCAGTAGCCCTACTATATACAGACAAAAATTCTCTGAGAAAGAAATCAGACAAATCGCCCCTTACAAAAGCTACAAACAACATAAAATACCTTGGGGGTAATGCTAACCAAACAAGTGAAAGACCTGTATCACAAGAACTTTGAGTCTTTAAAGAAAGAAATTAAAGAAGACACCAGAAGGTGGAAAGCTCTCCCATGCTCTTGGATAGGGAGAACCAACATATTAAAAATGGCAATCTTTCCAAAAGCAATCTACAGATTTAATGCAGTCCCCATTAAAATCCAAGCACAATTCTTCACAGATGTTGAAAGAACATTTCTCAACTTTAAATGGAAAAAATAAAAGACCCAGGATAGTGAAAACAACCCTGTTCAACAAGGCAACATTCGAAAGCATCAACATCCTGACTTCAAGCTGTATTACAGAGCTATAGCCCTGAAAACAGCTTGGTATTGACATAAAAATAGACAGACCAATGGAATTGAATTGACCACCCTCACATTAACCCATACATGTATGAACACCTGATCTTTGACAAAGAAGCTAATATTATACAATGAAAAAAAGCATATTCAACAAATGGTGCTGGCATAACTGAGGCTGAAATGTAGAAGACTGCAGATAGGTCATTGTACATCACCCTGCACAACATTTAAAAGCAAATGGATCAAAGACCTCAACATAAATCCAGTCACACTGAATCTTTTAGAAGAGAAAGTGGGAGGTATCCTTTAATGAATTGGTACAGGAGAATGCGTCCTTCAACATAACTCCAGTAACACAGACACTAAGATCGACAATTAATAAATGGGACCTCCTGAAACTGAGATGCTTCTGTAAAGCAAGGGACACAGTCAGCAAGACAAAAAGTCAACCCAGAGATTGGGAAAAGATATTCACTAACCCCACATATGATAGAGGGCTAATATCCAAAATTTAAAAAGAACTTAAGAAGCAAGTCTCCAAAACAGCAAAGGAACCAATCATAAAGTGGGGTATAGTACTAAATAGAGAATTCTCAGTAGAGCAGTCTAAAATAACTGAGAATCACTTAAGAAAGTGCTCAACATCCCTAGCCATTTGGGAAATGCAAATCAAAACAACTCTGACATACCATCTTACTCCTCTCAGAATGTCTAAAATCAAAAACTCCCATGACATTTTATGCTGGAGAGGATGTGGAGAAAGGGGAACATTCCTTCACTGCTGGTGGGTGTGCCAACTCGTAAAGGCACTTTGCAAATCAGTATGGAGATTCTTCAAGAAAATTGGAATCAGTCTACCACAAGACCCAGCAATTCAACTCTCAGGCATATACCCAAAAGATAAATTTCATACAACAAGGACGACTCTTCCACCATATTCATAGCATAGCAGCATTATTTGTAATAGCCAGAAACTGGAAGCAACCTAGATGCCCCTCAAGTGAAGAGTGGATATAGAAAATATGGTACATTTGCACAATTGAATCTTGAAATTTGCAGGAAAATGGATGGCATTAAAAGAAATCATCCTGAGTGAGGTAACCCAGTCACAAAAAGAACAACATGGTAAAATCACTCATATATGGATTTTAGACATTAATCAGGGGAATGACAGCATACAGTCTCACTGCCAGAGAGTCGAGTCTGAGAAACAAAACCTTCATCCAGCTATTGATGGAACCAGAGGCAGACATCTGTAGCTAAACACTGAACTGAACTCCTGGAATCCAGTCACAGAAAGTGAGCACTGATGAGCAAAGGAGTTAAAATTGGGCAGGTCTAACCCACAGAAACAGTTGACCTGAACAAGGGGGAACTCTTGGACTCCATTTTGATGGCTGGGTGGACATCATGGGACTGAGCCAGACCCCCTGAATCTGGGTGTCAGTGAGGAGGCCTAGGTAATCTATGGAGCCTTGAGTAGTATTTATCCATGGAGTACAAATAGATTTTGAGTGGCCATCTGAGAATGAGGGATTCTCTCTCAGCTGGGACTCTTGTGGGAGGGCCTAGGCCTTGCCCTGGATGAAATGACAGATTCTGGATGTCCACCATGGAGGGCCTCACCCTCTCTGGAGTGGAGATTAGGTGGGGCACTACAGGACCTGGTGGGAAGTGCGTGGGAGGGAGGCCAGAGGGAGGTGGGATTACATGTGAAACAAGATTGTTTCTAACTCCAATTTATAAAAAAGGAATTACATACTTAATCTTGGAATGAATGAATAACATTAACTTCTGGTGTACTTGATAATATGGTACGCATAAAATTTAAAGAAACCTTTTCTGAATGATTATGACATTCCCTTGAAATTTTAATAAGAGCATCAGCATAAAGAAAGGCATTGGGATATAGTGGAATGATAAACAAGTTTCTTTTGGCTTCTTATAGGCTAACATTTTCATGTAAATGTTCTAATAACAAATTGAACATAATGCAGATTCAAGTCTTTGTAGTATTTATTATGTAGGACTCAACCAAGTTCCCCTTATGTTTCAGTACACACCAGTCTGTAGAGGTAATTTAATTTTATTTACTAAAACTAATTAGTTCTTCTACTATTTTTAGAAATTAATTTTTGCATATCATATTTTTATTATTAACTTGTGTCATTGAATCTACATATTACTATAAATTTGTTTCTATTATTCTAATTCATTGATCATTTAAAAATAATTTAATTATTCATTCATTTACTTATTTATGTAGTGTGAATAAGAACATACAAGACATGGGGTAAATATGGATTTAGAGCAGCTCGCAGGAGGGGGTTTTGTCTTTCCACTATCTGTGTCCCAGGGATCAAACTCCATTTGTCAGACTTTGTGGCAAGTGTTTTTAATTCACTGTGTCATTTCACTGATTTTTTTTCTGCCAAATCCTTCAAATATATTATGTTTCCTTAAGAAATATAAAGTTCATCCAAACTATATATGGAATTTCATGAATGGAATTATATGTATTATAGGTTGTTGTTGTTCATTTGGAAAATCACCTCCTTGAGGTCTAGCTTGTATGGTATCAGGAGATGCCAAGCATCTTCTAATGGAGAGAGGCAATCAAGGGTCTTAACCAGATATGATGTCTACAAACCAATTAAACCTGGAATGGTACAATATCTCTAAAGGTGCAGTAGTGGTGCACCTATGTTGACAATAACCAACTCTCTCATTGGATTTAAGACCCACTCAGTAAGAGGGAGACTATGCCTTTTACTGGGAACCTACCTACCCAGTGCACATTAAATCATGGTTTTTGGAGAAGAATCCCTACCACTAAACCAGCATAATCCCTAGCAATGATATATAAGCCTCTGTCCTTTTAGCAACAGGTAAGTGCAGTCCCCACCCCTCATCATGGAACAGATGAAGAAAACTACAGAAAACCAGAACCAAACATACTGCGGAGTTATAGACCCTGGTCCTAATGGATACATCTACAAAACACTGCTTCATCTCAGACTTAGGGAAGATGTTGCAGAGAGACTGTAAGAGCCAGAGAATTAGGGAGTTTGCTGTGAGATCGTGTCTTCTACTCATATCAGAATCTGCACCTATAAAGTCTCACTAGACCAATTACCATAATGTGACCTGAGCAGGAAAGATAATTATGGACATGCCGAACTAGACAGAGAAAAAAATCCCAGGAGGCATCCACCCTACAGAAAGAACCACAGAAACTCAGAAATGCTGGGAAGACAGTAGGTAGCCTTTTCCAATGAAGAGTACCCAAAGTGGTTATACATGCCAGTCATCCATTAAAACATATATACAGCCGGGCGGCGGTGGCGCATGCCTTTAATCCCAGCACTCGGGAGGCAGAGGCAGGCAGATCTCTGTGAGTTCGAGGCCGGGCTGGACCGATAGCCTCCAAAACAATACAGAGAAACCCTGTCTCTTAAAAAAACCAAAAAGAAACCCCCCCAAAAAACATATATACAAGAAGCATTACAGTTATATTTAGGATTTTATGTAAATAAATGTATATATTATGCAGTATATATTTATAATATGTGTATGTATATTTGTACGTGCATGTGTATATTGTATGTATTTCAGAAATACTGACAAGACTGCACACACACATGTGTGTGTGCAATAAAATTAGAGAAAAATGAGAACATGTTTTTGAATAATGGTGAAAATTATATGTGAGGTTTTGGAGGAAATATGTTATAAGGGTAAAATGTAATTACATTATCTCAAAAATAAAATACAAATTTTTAAAGTGGATAAAAATAAGCAAGCAAAACTTTGGTAGTAAATGCAAAAATCACCAAATAAAAAAGAATTATAGTGTTATACCTACAGTGGCACTAGCTTTTAATGCCAGCAATAAGGAAAGTGAAGCTGGAAGATCCCTGGTTTAACCTCAACCTGATCTATATAGTGAGACCATCTCACAAACTTTAAAATAAGCAAGAATAGAACCAACACTGTATCTACTAGGACATTTGAAAAATTTAGTAAATTTATATGTTTCTCTATGATTATTACAAACTTTTCAGAATTAGTTAAAAATATTCTGAATATGTTTTTATCAAAATGAAAACATTTAAATTTAATGTCCTAAATATTTCTAGCTAATGTATAGAAACTACTGTACCAGCTCCAATAAATCATATCATTATTGATACTTCTCTAAATAAGATTTGCATTTCCTATTGAGGTAATGGGCTAATTAAATATTGGAATTTAGCATGACTTAAACTTTATTATGTTTGGTGAATAGGAGGTCCAGTAACATAGAAAATCATAACTGTTGATGAGATGTACAGAATTCAGAACTCTGACAGGCACGTTATCTGATTCTATTTATGTGATTTTTTCCAAATGGCTATTTCGATACTCAAATAAAACTGTTGATTGGCTAGAAAGAGTGGAGGAAGGAATGGAAAAACATTAAATGTATAGGGGCTTCTTTGAATGAAGGGAGTGACGCACTTATTTTGGAATTTGATGTCTGTAGAAGTCACACAAATTTGTGAATGCAGTAATATAATCAAACTACAGGCATTTAGTTTTTAAATAAATTCTCTTTAAAATAGCATTGATTTAAAAACAAATGTCTAATCAAAGGAATTATTTTTTCTCTAGAGAGATGTAATTTTTCTGTTCCATAGCTAGTAGTGAGGTAAGATTTGTTCAGTGTTTTTCTCACTGTGTAAGTTTGTGATCTTATTTTTCCTCCTGATCACTACATATCCAGACATGTGATGCCAGTAGCACAGTCCCTCAGGGATTTAGCTTTTCTGCTACAATTGTAATGTTCATCTGTGATGGATTATATAGATTTAAATTTTAATTTAACTGTTTCAAGTAAATGATATATTTCCTCATATTCCTTCCCCTTCATCATCTCCTCCCAGATTCTCCCTAACTCTCTACCCACACAACTTCATGTCTTGCTCATTATCTTCCCTGCTTCCCCTTTCTCTCAGAAAGGGAAACAGCAAGAAGCTGCCAAAAGTGGTGCAAAAAGGACAAATAAGTTTAATAAAATTAAAAAGTCCTGAAAATAAAAGTTGACAAATTACATATTTCTTAAATTTAAAAAAATCATCTAAAAAGTGGAGATGTGGATCCAAAAATCATTTGATATATTTTGATCATATTCTTTCCCCTTTTCCATCTCCTCTCAGATTCTTCCCACCTCCATACCCACCCACCTTCATACACATTATGCTTATTCTCTCTTTCTAGATACTTATTTTCTCTAGAATAGGGGAAAGGGCAAACAACAGAAACAAACAATTCAAAATAGATAAATATAAATAAAGAAAATCAGAAACCCAAAATTTACAAAACAAAATCATGGAGTCTATTTTGTATTGGTCAACTGCTCTGAGCATGAGGTCTTCCCTGGAGTGTGATGGATATACTCCATATACAAAACCTGATTTTCTATTTTCCAGCAGCTGCCATTTGGAAAGACCTTCTTGATAAGACATAAGATTTTGTGTCTACTTTCCCTTTTCAGTACTATGATACATTTGCCTCATTTGAACAAAGACAGGGCTTGTGTCATAGTCTTTGTAAGTTTATATGTAGGATGATAATTTCATGTCTGAAATATTCTATTTTAAGAGATTTTGTACCAGGATGAAATTGATTCTTTTTCTCTTTTGGTAATGTGCAAAGTATTTTCCAGCATCTTGAAAATTAGTCTATTCATTGAAGCCTCTAGTACGTCACTAGCTCCATTTTTCCATGTTCAATGACAAAAGGAAGCTGTGTCTTCAACAACAGGGCATAACCATCAATTTGTGGTGAATAACTGATAGTCTTGGAAACAGTTTGTGTATTTTGGTGTTGGGGGGACTTTGGCCTGGGAAGTCAACTTCAAGTAGTCCATTTCTGGTAGAGGATATTTTACTTGGTGGCATAAGATGTATAGTTGGAGCACTTGCTCTCCTATTATTTAGGAGATTCTACAGCAATATGTCCTCATAAGACTTTTCAAAATGCTTCCTCAACTGGGACCTCTCCAAATGGCAAGCCAGCAGAGTAACAATTTCTGTGAGGAAAGAAGGAAATGTGGTTCATCATGACTCAGTAGCCAGTGTTGGTTAAACTGTATAGTCTTACACCAAGCGGTTTATTTTAGGCATAATTAAGAATAGCACAAGGCAGGCAGTGGTGGTAGACACCTTCAATACCAGCAATTGGGAGGCAGATGTAGGTCGATCTCTGTGAGTTCAGGATAGCCTGGTCCACAAAGCTACACAAAGAAAACCTGTCTTGAAAATACAAAAAATGTACAATATGGTGATATATTATTCTTTGTTTATTAAATCTTGCCTGAAGATTCAGAAAGCAAAGCCAGTCTCAAGCTATAGCAATTAGTCAGTGGTGGTACACACCTTTAGTCCCTGGACTCAGGATTAATAAGTAGACTGATCTCTGTTGGATCAAAGCCACACTGCCTACAAGAGATTATCCCAGTCCTAAAAGAAACAGCTCACACAAAGTTGATCTCAGAACTTGGTTTCACACAGTTTTATTCCCAGGTGTAATGGGTGGAGACAGGAAGATATGGCTGGGTAGAGAAAGGAGTGTAAGAAGGAAGAGGCAGGAATTCAGAGTCTTGCTCTGAGGATTTGTGGTCATTTCTGCTAGGTAGAGGTAAGATCTCATGGCTTGGCTGCTTTGCTTTTCTGATCTTTATTTGAAGCTTGAACCCCAATATCATTTTCTGGGTTTTTTATTTATCATGCTACATTACAATGTAGGAAAAGATTTCTTTTCTTCTGTGAATAATGTGGCATAATCACATTGAAATTCTTCTCAAAGAACATGGAGTTTCTTCTCTAAACATGGGTTATAAAGTTAGGCTCCATAGTTTATCTTAAAGAAATAGCTGAAGGATCTGGTGTGGTATCCATCACAGAAAGTACAGATGTTATCTTGGGTATTAGCTACCTCAGGTCCTAATTGTGGGAACTTTGGAAAGACTCTTTCCTTATAGATAGAACAAAAGTAACCAAGACAATAAGTATTTACAATTCTACTAGTTGGCGTCTGATATAGTCCCAAGCCATAAATATGAGATAGTCAGCTAGATTATCAGTCAACTCTGGTCCTGACTGTGGGAACTTGGTAAGTTCTGGCACTATATATAACACAAGGTTCATCTATGCTATCAGCCAGTGCCAGCCTTCTGAGAAGCAAGCCAGTTCTACATCATATACCTTTAAAAGGCAATGTTGGACATTTAACATTCTTGACTTCCCTAGTACTATCTGGGAGCACAAGGACCTTTATTCTCCAATGTTTAATGTTGGTTGTTCATCTCAATACATCACATATTTTCCCTTGTTCTTTACTATGTATTTCATCTGTGATAATTTTGATATATATATGTATATATATATTAAAGATAACATTCACATTTTCCATTTGGGATTTGAGTTACCTCACTCAGAAATATTTATTCTATTTCCAAATTTGTATCTGCCAATTTAATAATTCCATTCTTCTTTAGAGCTAGACAATATCCCATTGATGGACATGCAGGGTGTTCGCAATCTCTGGCTATATTAATAAAGCAACAATGAACATGGATAAACAATTATCTCTGTGATAATATTTAGAGACCATCAGGAATATTCCCAAGAGTGGTATAGGTGTGTCTTATGGTAGATCAATTTTCAAATTTTTAATGAACTCAGAACTCATTTTGTTATAAATTGTATCAGTTTATTCTTATAACAACAATGAATAAATATTCCCTGTTCCCACACCTTTAGCAGCATATGCTGACATTTGCATTTTTGTTTTGTTGTTGCTTTATCTTGACCATTCTGAGGTAAGATGAATTTTCAATGCAGTTAAAATATACATTTCCTTGATGCCTAAAAATTTTTGAGCCTTTAAAACTGTTGCTTGGCCATAAAAAAGCAATATTCAACTTCATATGTTAGCACTTCATGAGCACTAATACATATATACACACACACACTACTGGATGTATCATCATCCAAGATTTCAAGATGTATTACAGAGGTACAGTCATAAAAACAGCATGGTAGTGGCATAAACACAAATAGATTAACCAATGAAATAGAAATAAAATTCCAGACATAGTTCCACATTCTACAGAACTTGATTTTGGAAAGGAAGTCCTAAATGCATGCTGGAGAAAAAAAAGAAGAATCTTTAACAAATGATGCTGATCAAACTAACTAGCTCCATGTACAATAATGAAAATAGATGCACATGGATGTATGAAAGAACAATGAAATACTAAAAGAAATGAATACTGCAGAAAACATAAATATGTCACAATTACAAGTTCCACTATAGAGATATTGTAGTAAAAATGCCAAAGTACTGGCATAAAGATAGATGAAAATAATGGACTAAAATGACTCTGATATAAACCCTTACAACCAGAAGTACCTAAATTATTTTTTGATAAGTCTATTTGTTTTTTTCTTCAATACATGTTTTTATTTAAATTATAAACATGAATATTTCACATGTCAATCCCAGCTCCCTCTCTCTCCCACACCTCCTCCCTTGTCCCTCCACCAGCCTCCACAGTCCCCCACCCAATACCCAGATCATTCCCCAGGGAGACTGATGCCCTCTTTGGGGGATCTCCAAAGTCTGTAATTTCATACAGTGCAGGACATAGGCCCTTCCCCATGTATCCAGGCTGAGAGAGAATCCCTGTATTGGGAATGGTCTCCCAAAGATCATTCATACACCAAGGTAAACAGTGATCTACTACCCAAAGCCCCAGTTATTTCTGTGGCCTCCTGATTGACACTACAATCATGGAGTTTGGATCAGTCCCCTGATGGCCTCTCAGCCATCAGACTGGGATTCAAGAGCTCCCCCTTGTCCAGTCAGCTGTCTTTATGGGTTTCACCATGATGGTCTTGACCCCTTTGCTCATCACTCCTCTATCTCTGTCACAAGGTTCCAGGAGTTCAGTTCAGTGTTTAGCTATGGGTATCTGTCTCTGCTTCAATTAGTTACTAGATGAAGGTTCTAGGATGGCATATAAGTAACCGTCAACCTTGTCATCAAGATGGGGCTATTATTGTAGTCTTTCCACTATTGCCAAGTTTGCCAGTTGTGTTATTCTAGTAGTTCTCTGGAGATATCACTAGTGTCAGCTCTCTCCTCAAGCCTATAATGACTCAATCTGTTATGGAATCTCTCATTCTGTTCTTCTCTATTCTTACCTTGACTCAACCTTCCTGCTTCCCCAAGCCTTCTTCTCTCAGCCTCTTATCCATATCTCTTTTTCTTTGTTCCCTCTCCCCTCCCCTGAAGTTCCCAATCTTCTGAGGAGATCTTGCCTCATTCCACTTCTCTGGGGTATCATGCATCTCTCTTGGGAACCTCTCTGTTTCTGAGACTCACTGACACTGGGATTGTAGGCTGACATTCCCTTGATCCATATCTAAAATTCATGCATTAATGAGTAAATACCATGTTTATCTTTTTATGTCTGGGTTACCTCACTCAGCATGGTTTCCTCTAGTGCCTTCCATTTGCCTGCAAATTTCAAGATTCCATTGGTTTTTTTTTCCCGCTGAGTAGTACTCCATTGTGTAAATGTACCACATTTTTTTCTATCCACTCTTCAGTTCTGGAGCATCTAGGTTGCTTCCAAGATCTAACTATTACATATAATGCTGCTATGAACATAGTGGAACAGACATCCTTGTTGTGTGAATGGGCATCTTTTGGGTATATGCCTAAGAATGGAATTGCTGGGTCTTGTGATAGAATGAGTCCCATTTTCCTGAGAAATCTCCATACTGATTTCCATAGTGGCTTTATGAGTTGGCACTCCCAACAGCAGTGGAGGAGTGTTCTCCTTTCTCTACATCCTCTCCAGCACAAACTGTCATTGGTGTTTTTGACTTTAGCCATTCTGACAGGGGTAAGATGATATCTCAGAGTTGCTTTGATTTGCATTTCCCTAATGGCTAATGATGTTGAGCACTTTCTTAGGTGTCTCTCAGATATTTTAGACTCCTCTGTTGAGAATTCTATATTTAGTTCAGTCCCACACTTTTTAATTGGATTCTTTGGTGTTTTGGAGACTTGCTTATTGAGTTCTTTTAAATATCAGAGATCAGCCCTCTGCCAGATGTGGGGTTAGTGAATATCTTTTCCCAATCTGTGGGGTGCCTTTTTGTCTTGCTGACTGTTCTTTGCCTTACAAAAGATTCTCAGTTTCAGGAGGTCCCGTTTATTAATTGTTGATCACAGTGTTTGTGCTAATGGTGCTATGTCCAGGAAGCAGACTACTGTACCAATTCGTTCAAGGGTACCTCCCACTTTTTGTTTTAAGATGTTCTGTGTGGCTGGATTTTCTTTTTTTGGTTTTACGAGACAGGGTTTCTCTGTATTGTTTTAGAGGCTGTCGTTCCAACCAGTCCTCGAACTCACAGAGATCTGCCTGCATCTGCCTCTGAGTGCTGGGATTAAAGGCATGTGCCACCACCGCCTGGTCAGTATGGCTAGATTTATGGTGAGTTCTTTGATCCATTTAGACTTAAGTTTTGTGCATGGCGATAGACATGGGTCTATCTGCAGTCTTCTACATGCCAACATCCAATTATGCCAGCAGCATCATTTGTTGAAGATGTTATCTTTTTTCCATTGTATAATTTTAGCTTCTATTTCAAAAATCAGGTGCTCATAGGTTTGTGGACTAATATTAGGGTTTTCAATTTGATTCCATTGGTCTACCTGTCTATTTTTGTGCCAATACCAAGCTGTTTTCAGGTCTATAGGTCTATAATAGTGCTTGAAGTCAGGGATGATGATACCTCCAGATGTTGCATTGTTGAGCAGGGTTTTCTTTTATTATTATTATTTTATTTTCCAGTTTAAATTTAGATAAGAAACAAGGTTGCTTCACAAGTCAGTTCCAGGTCCCTCTCCCTTTCCCTCCCCTCCTCCCGTGCCCTCACCCCAACCCCCCCCGTTATCACCTCATTCCCCCAGGGAGGGTGAGGCCCTCCATAGGGGTGTCCATAGTCTGTCATTTCATATAGAGCAGGGCCTAGACCCTTCCCCAAGAGTTCAGGGTGAGAGTGCACCTCACATTGTTCTATGGGAGTCCAAAGTCCGTGTGTATACTTGGGATGGGTACTGATCTGCTGCCCAAGGCTCAATAGATTACCTAGGCCTCCTCACTGACACCCAGATTCAGGGGGTCTTGATCAGTCCCATGCTGGATTCCCAGGCTGATGCCTGGGATTCAAGAGTTAACCTTTGTCTGGTCAGCTGTTTCTGGGGGTTAAACCAGCCCAGTCTTAATCCCTTTGATCATCAGTCCTCCCTCTCTGTTACTGGCTTTCTTGAGTTCAGCTCAGTACTTAACCGAGGGAGTCTGCCTCTTCTTCGATCACCCACTAAATGAAGTTTCGGTTTCCCAGACTCTCTGGCCATAGGATTGTAGGCTGGCACTCCCCAGATCTATGTCTAAAATCCATATATGAGAGAGTACATGCCATGTTTCTCTTTTTGTGACTGGGTTACCTCACTCAGGACGGTTTCTTCTAGTGTCATCCATTTGCCTGCGAATCTCATGATTCCATCGGTTTTTTCTGCTGAATAGTACTCCATTGTGTAAATGTACCACATTTTCTCTATCCACTCTTCGGTTGAGGGACATCTAGGTTGCTTCCAAGTTCTGGCTATTACAAATAAAGCTGCTATGAACATAGTGGAACAGATATCTTTGTTGTATGAATGGGCATCTTTTGGATATATGCCTAAGAGTGGAGTTGCTGAGTCTTGTGGTAGGTTTATTCCCATTTTTCTGAGGAATCTCCATACTGATTTCCAAAGTGGCTGAACCAGTTGGCACTCCCACCAGCAATGGAGGAGTGTCCCCCTTTCACCGCATCCTCTCCAGCATAAATTGTCATTGGTGTTTTTGATTTTAGCCATTCTGACAGGAGTGAGATGGTATCTCAGAGTTGTTTTGATTTGCATTTCCCGGATGGCTAAGGATGTTGAGCACTTTCTCAAATGCCTCTCAGCCATTTTAGACTCCTCTATTGAACATTCTCTATTTAGTTCTGCAGCCCACTTTTTAATTGGGTCCTTTGATGTTTTGGAGACTTGCTTCTTGAGTTCTTTGTAAATTTTGGAGATCAACCCTCTGTCAGATGTGGGGTTAGTGAATATTTTTCCCATTCTGTGGGCTGCCTTTTTGTCTTGCTGACTGTGTCCTTTGCCTTACAGAAGCTTCTCAGTTTCAGTAGGTCCCATTTATTAATTGTTGATCTCACTGTCTGTGCTACTGGTGTTATGTTCAGGAAGCTGTCTCCTGTACCAATTCGTTCAAGGGTACTACCCACTTTCTCTTCTAAGAGGTTCAGTGTGGCTAGATTTATGTTGAGGTCTTTGATCCATTTGGATTTAAGTTTTGTGCATGGTGATAAACATGGATCGATCCGCAGTCTTCTACATGCCAGCCTCCAGTTATGCCAGCACCATTTGTTGAAGATGTTTTCATTATTCCATTGCATATTTTAGCTTCTTTGTCAAAGATCAGATGTTAATACATGTGTGGGTAAATATCAGAGTTTTCAGTTCGATTCCATTGGTCTACCTGTCTATATTTGTGCCAATACCAAGCTGTTTTCAGGACTATAGCTCTATAATAGAGCTTGAAGTCAGGGATGGTGATGCCTCCAGATGTTGCCTTGTTGAACAGGGTTGTTTTGGCTATCCTGGTTCTTTTGCTTTTCCATACAAAATTAATTATTGTTCTTTCAAGGTCTGTGAAGAATTGTGCTGGGATTTTAATGGGGATTGCATTGAATCTGTAGATTGCTTTTGGCAGGATTGTCATTTTTACTACTTTGATCCTACCTATCCAAGAGCATGGGAGTTCTTTCCATAATCTGAGGGCTTCTTTAATTTGTTTCTTTGAAGATTCAAAGTTCTTGCGATACAGGTCTTTCACTTGTTTGGTTAGTGTTACTCCAATATATTTAATGTTGTTTGTGGCAATTGAAAGCCTGATGTTTCTCTGATTTCTTTCTCAGCCCTTTTATCATCTGTATATAGTAGGGCTACTGATCTTCTTGAGTTGATCTTGTAGCCTGCCACATTGCTGAAGGTGTTAATCAGCTGTAAGTGTTCCCTGCTAGAGTTCTTTGGGTCATTTATGTAAACTATCATATTACCTGCAAACAGTACAAGTTTGACCTCTTCCTCCCCAATTTGTATCCCCTTGAGCCCCTTTTGTTGTCGTATGGTCTTCCTCTTGGGAATAAGGAAAATTCTTTGTATTGTTGGGGATTGTGCTAGCTTTAAGTTATATTTTCTCTGGAATTTTGCTCAAACCTCTTAATATTCACTCTTCTTTTCTTGTGTTTTCTTTTTAGATACACTAGTGATTTTCATCTCTAGCTATGTGTTATAAATCACTGGTAGCAATGAAATATTGAAATATACAGTCCTGAGTACACAACATTGTGTCTCTTGATTCACTATTTGTAAGTCTTTAGTTATGTTTGACTTCCAAGTTGCTTCAATTAGGAGATATATTACAAGAGTACCTTCTGAGCTTGATGATCTTTATTAAAGTGGAATGTTTTACTTTTGATCAGAGAAATGCTCAGGAAGCATAATGCATTAAACCAATTGTTGAAGAAACGAAATTAATAGTTCATGGAGCTTAAAAAGTATTAATAACATGTTATCCAGGTCAAGACTATAAAATTAAAATTAATAAGTACTTTTAAAAAGTCAAATATATACAATAGACTCTGTCTAAACATAGGGAAGGTCTACTATGCAAAGAATGGTGTATTAATTATGTCTAAAATTTCTATTGCTGTGAAGAAATACTGTGCCCATGACAACTGTATTATTATTGTTGTTATTATTATTTCATACATTGCATCCTGGCTACATTTACCTCTCCTTCCACTGTTCACCATGCCCTTAATCCTTATTCCTCAGATCCACTCCTCTTTTGCTTCTCTTCAGAGAAGAACAGGTTTCCAATGTATATCAACTCAACACAGAATAACAAGTTGCAATGAGGTTAAGCACAAAACACAATATGCTGGCTAGATAGTCAACACACTAGGAGGTAAAGGGCCCTAGGGCAGGTAAAGAATCAGAGATATTCCACACTACCATAGTTAGGAGTCCCACAAGAACACCAAGCTGCACAGATACAACATATATACAAAGGACTTAGTACAGTCCTATGCAGGCTCCATGATTGTTGTTCCAGTGTCTGTGAAGCCTGCTTAGTTGATTATGAGGGACAAGTTATCCTTGTGTTCTCATGCTAGGTGACTCCTATAATCCCATGACAACACTCACAAGAATTTAATTGGAGAAGGCTTATATTTTAGAGGTTTAGTCCATCAGTGTCATGGTGGGAAAGAAACATGCAGACAGACAAGGCAGGTGGAAAGGAACTGAGAGTGTTACAGCTGGATTTCCAGACAACAGGAAATGAGCGGGAGCCAACTGGGCCTGACTGAGTTTCTGATACCTCAAATGCTACCCCCCACAAGTTGCATATATATTTCCTCCACAAGTCCATAACTACTCTAACAAGGCCACATGACCTAATTATTTCAAATAATACCTGTAAGACTTTGGGGAACATTTTCATGAGAACCACTACAGGTGTTGTAACTTTTGACTATTCAAATAAAGCTACACCTCACAGCACTTGGGAGGCAGAGACAGAAGATCTCTGTGAGTTCGAGGGCAGCATGGTATACAACATGAGATCCAGAAGAGCCAGGACTGTTAAAATCAGAGAAATCCTGTCTGGAAAAACCAAATGAGAGACAGAAAGAAAGAAAGACAGACAGAGACAAAGAGAGAGAGAAATGGGAAGAGAGAGAGAGAGAGAGAGAGAGAGAGAGAGAGAGAGAGAGGGAGGGAGGGGGGCAGGGAGGGAGAGACAGAGAAGCTACATTAATACATACATAGTCTTCTTTATTATGTACAGGGGTGTGACCTGAAAATTAATGAGTATGGTTAATGAGAATCTACTAACTCAAAATTTGCTAAGTTGAGCTACAATTTCTTAGAATTACACTTTACAGAAGGATACTTGACTTTTGAGATATTGTTTCTTACTCTCTAATACAGTTCCTAGGGTCCAAGACCCTTGTATAGGATACAGTTTAATAAAAGGTTAAAGAAAAGTGCTGTGGATATGGATTGGAAGTTAAGCGTGTTTGCTTCTCTCCCAATAGCATTCTCAAGTTTGTAACTTCTTTTGCTTTGTTAGTGTTACATATATATTCAACCTACTGAGTCTGAGTGTATTTTTTGTTGGATAATAACAAGGTATATGTTAATATGAAAGAGAAACATTCACGGGTGCCCACCCCTCAACACAGAGCTATATGCAACTAATAACATCTGATAGAAAGGAAAAAAACCTGTTCCAGGAATGAGCCCCTTATTCCTTGTTCAATACTCAATAGTCTTCCTTGAAGTCATGTACAAACAGGAAAATATAAAACCCAACAAAAATACACCTTTTTAAGAGGCAAATATTCAATGAGTTTCATTTTGCTTAAATATGTATGTGTTATTGTTGAATTCTAATGTTAATGCATGGTGGTCTGATAAGATGCAGGGGGTTATTCCAATTTTTTTGTATCTGTGGAGATTTGACATATGTTTCCTATTATGTGGTCAATTTTAGAGAAGGTTCCATGTGGTGCCGAGAAGAAGGCTATATCCCTTTGTATTATGGGTGGAATGTTCTATAGATGTCTGTTAAACCCAGTTGGGTCATAACTTCTATTAATTCTTTTGTTTCTTTGTTAAGTTTCTGTCTGGAGGTCCTATCTAGCGGTGAGAGCGGAGTGTTGAAGTCTCCTACTATTAGTGTGTGAGATTTTATGTGCATTTTGAGCTTTAGTAATGTTTCTTTCATGAATGTAGGTGCCTTTGTATTTGGGGCGTAGATATTTAAAATCGAGACTTCGTCTTGATGTATTTTTCCTTTGATGAATATGAAGTGCCCTTCTTCATCTCTTTTGATTGATTTTAATTTGAAGTCTAATTTGTTAGATATTAGGATTGCTACGCCCGCTTGTTTCTTGGGGCCGTTTGATTGGAAGATCTTTTCCCAGCCCTTTACTCTGAGATAACGTCTGTCTTTGGTGTTGAGATGTGTTTCTTGTATGCAGCAGAAGGAAGGGTTCTGTCTTCGTATCCATTCTGCTAGTCTGTGTCTTTTTATAGGTAAGTTGAGGCCATTGACATTGAGGGATATTAATGACCATTGATTGGTGATCCTTGTTTGCGCTTGATTTATTGTTAGTGAAGTTATTTTGTGTAGTTTCTCCTCCCTTTTTCTTTTAGTGTTTTGTAAAGTATGATTCTATATTGCCTGTGTCTTTGTGAATGTAGTTATCTTCCTTGGCTCTAGGTTTTCCTTCTAGCATTTTCTGTAGAGCTGGATTCATGGATACGTATTGTTTAAATCTGGCTTTGTCATGGAATATTTTGTTTTCTCCATCTATGGTAATTGAGAGCTTTGCTGGATATAGTAGTCTGGGCTGGCATCCTTGTTCCCTTAGTGTTTGTAGGACATCTGACCAGGATCTTCTGGCTTTCATCTCAAATCAAGCCCATGGACATAAATTTTGTACTATTAGTCTGAACTTGGTTAGTCTAATAATATATTATTTGTCATATTTCTCTACTCTAAAGTTATTATTTTAAGATATATTTTCATCATTTTTTTGTTTCTTTGTTTTTTGAGACATGGTTTGTCAGTGCAACAGCCCTAGCTGTCCTGGAATTCACTTTGTAGACAAAGATGGTGTCCAAGTCACAGAGATCCACCTGATTCTACCTCCCAAATGCCACCATGCTCAGCTAACAATTTTTAAATAGTATTTTCTAGAACTTTGTCTCCATACATTGCTCATATGTTTAAAGAGGGACTGAGAAACTCTCCCTTCCAAGTGAATATTCCATGTAAATCATTTTATATTCTTGGCCTGGAAAAAAGTTCAAATGTCCATTTATTTAATTATTTATTTAACTTCTTATTTATTTATATAAAATCATGTAATTAGTAGATATGTTTCCTTTGGACATAATCCAGTTAATGTTTTGTAAATAGTGTTGTCCAATTTGTTTCAAATCGGTCCACTAGGGTGTTGTTCAGTCAGTCACTAGTTTTCTTTGTACTACTACTGCTTACAGATTTAGGATCTTTTTGTATACTCAGCATTGTGAATCCATATTCAATGCTCACATCAAATTTTTTGATTCCTTTCTTTTTTATTTATTGGAAAACAGAATTAGAAGCCAAGTTTTCAGTGCTGTGTGAACTGGCTGCTACTTAGTATAAATTTGATAGAAAAAATAGACACAATAATTTCTATAAAAGAGACAGATGTCTGTTTGGGACTTTGACTCCCCCAATAATTAATTATTTCATTTTTTTCACTTTTATGTATCTATACAGGTTTTCCATAGTACTATTCAAATGACCCTTAATTCAGCTTTTTAGCTGCATCTTACCTCCTTTCTCTACCTTTCCCCTTTCCTTCCCATTAGATCCTCCCATTCTATCCCTAATTCATCCATAACTGTGTATTCTGTTTTCTGCTAACAAGAGTTATCTGTCTCTCCTCATGCTTTACTCCATACCTGCAGATTATAGCTTAGTTTTCATCAACTTAACAGGTATTATACACATATAAATAAGTACAAACCGTATTTTCCTTTCTTGATCAGGATTACTTCTCTCAGAATTTTTTCTAGTTCTATACATTTACCAGTAAATTTCATAATTTTTAATGACTGAGTAATAGTCCATTGTATAAATATTCCACATTTTTAATTCATTCTTCAGGGAAATCTAAGATGTTTTCAATATCTTGGTATTATGAATATAGCAGTTATGAACACTGTTCAGCAAGAGTATCTATGGTAGAATGAAGTACCCTTTGGGTAAATATGGTATTTGATAATAGTTGGATCTTGAGGTAGATTGACTCCCATCTTCTCAAGGAACCACCTCAATGATTTCTACAGTGACTATACATGTTTGCACTTTGACCAGCAGTGGATGAAAATTCCCCTCATTATACATCCTCAGCAATATGATGTGTCACCCATTCCATTGCTCTTAGATATTCTGATGGTGATAAGATAATAATCTCAAATTAGTTTTGATTTATATTTCATTAATGACTAAGGTTGTTGAACATTTCGCTGTTTCTCAGCAATTTATGCTTTCTCTTCTGAGAATTTTCTACTTTGACTTTTAAATGTAACATTTAAGAACATTTTTAAAATTGGGCTATTTGATTTCTTGATACATAATTTTGTTTTGTGGTTTTTTTTTAGTTCTTTATATGTTTGGATATTAGGCCTCTTTCAGGGCATGACAGAAGCTTTTTTAATTTTGTATACTGCCACTTTGTCTTGATGAGTTCACGGTTTCATGAGGTACCATTTATTAGCTGTTGACCTTATTGTCTGCACTAACAGTTTTCTCTTCAGAAAGATTTATCTGATGCCAATGAGTTCAAGGCTATTGTTCATTTTCTCTTCAATCAAGTTGAATGCATTTGACTTTATGTTAAAATCTTTGAACCAATAGGACTTGAGTTTGTTCAGGGTTATAAGTACTAATATACTTGGTTTCTTCTACGTATTTAAAGATGAAGATTATTTTTCCAGTGTATATTTCTGACGTCTTTATCAAAAGCCGGTGACGTTATGTATGTGGATTTATGTTTAGGACTTCAATTCAATTCCATTTACCAACATGTCAGCTTTTGTGCTAATTTCATGTGATTTTTATCACCATACATCTGTAACACCATTTAAAATCAGGCAAAGTGACACCTCTAGCAGTACTTTTATTTTTCAAGATTATTGTAGCTATCCTAGGATTTTTGTTTCATAATATAAAGCTGAAATTTTTCCTTTCCAGTTCTGTGAAGAATTGTGCTTAAATTGTTATGGGGATTGGTATTTAAGGTAGCCTCTCCATTACTGCTTACCTTCTTAGTTGGGATCATCCTTGTGAATCCCTGGAGATTTCCCTGGTGCCAGGTTTCTCCTTAAGCCCATAATGGCTTCCTCTATTAAAGTATCCCTTTCCTTGCTCTCCTTCTCTGTTCTTCCTTGAACTCTACCTTCCTAATACCTCATGTTCTCCTCCCACCTCTCCTTCTCCTCTGATTAATAACTATCTTAAATACCATCATAGAGCCTTTATCCAGTAGCTGATGGAAGCAGAAGTAGACATCTACAGCTAAACACTAAGCCTAACTACTGAAATCCAGCTGTAGAGAGGGAGGAGAGATAAGCAAAGGATTAAAGACCATGCTGGGGAATCCCACAGACATGTGTCTCACATCCTAGACACATGGGGGATTGTCTAGGTCCTACAGAAAATGATGTGTAAGACTTTGATGATTCCTCATGGGAGGAAGCACCCTTCCTGGGGAGTGAATAAGGACTCGTATGGGGGCATGGGAGGATGGAAAGGAGGGGGAACTAGGATTGGTATGTAAAATAAGATTTTTCTTAATTTATATAAAAATTAACACAATAAAAAACAAAAAATATTTATGGTGATTGTAAATGAACTGTCTTCATTTGAACTCACAAGTTTCTTTAAGTTTTGTACTCAAGAAGCCTTCAATATGTGTCTCAACTCATTTTTCATTCAGTACTGAAAGGTTCAGTTTTCATGAGTTTGTAAGTTTCTGTTGCTTCTGTTTTGTTCATAATCACTTTTAATGCATGATAGTCACATTGGATATGGGGTGTTATTTCAATTGGTGAGACTTGTTTTGTTTGCCTCTGGTGGAGGAACCTCTACAGATCCTTGCTTTGTTCATGCTCTTCATTCTCTTGTTCCTTGTTTTGGAGCCAGTTAGAAAGACAAGGCTAAGAGGCATACAGAAGACTTACTTTAAATGACTGGCTTTTTGACAAACATAATTTCAAAATTGAAGCAATATTTGTCATTATAATGGCATATTCCCCAACATAGGAAATTCATTTTTTTCTTGAAACAAGATTTCCCTGCATGAATAAGATTCTTCAGGGCATGCATAGACTCTGCGTATGATTATACATGGCTTTGTCATCTGAAATTAACTTTTCACACACAGTATGCAAAGAGAAGTAGGCATATGGCAACTATCCATTTCATTTCATCAGTCTATGGAATTTGATTTTCTTTGCTGTCAGTGTTTACTGTTTAGATGGATCTATTTATTTGGTACTGCTCAGATTATGTGTCACTTTTTGTTTAGATCTACTTGGAGTCAAGGGAATGCTTTTGTCCTCTTTGTTTACAAGGCACCTGTTGAAAACTCTGGCTGAAGTCATAGCATCAATGGAAAGTTACACCAAATTATATAATGAACAAGATGATATGTGGTTGTTTTAAAATTGAATGTAGGAGGGCATGGGAGGAGGGGAGGGACGGAGAGGGACCTGAACAGACATGTGAAGCAACCTTGTTTCTAATTTAACATTAAATTTAAAAATAAATAAAAAATAAAATTGAATGTAGACTGTAACAACAAAAATGAAAAAATACCAAAAAACCCCCACAATGCCCAGATATGGAACATAGGCCAATTAGTGGGCACAATAATTGGTATGAACACTGGAATGACATATGAGAGGAGTGACTGATCACTCTGTAAGTGCTAATTGACTATACTGTCAACACCTGCCACAAAGAAAGGAAAGGTGGCATTGTGGAGGCATTGTTTTATACCATGTCTTAGGTTTCTTTAACTTCTTGTTTTCTTTTTTTATAAAGTAGTTTGTGTATAGAAAAATATCTTATTTAAAATTTTGACAAGTTAAGGGTATGGCACACAGGTATAAGAAAAACTATGCTATTAACTTATAATGTCATAGTCTTTAAGGTTAAATATCATTTCATCACACCATGTTTGTTATATTTTTAGTTTGTGAAGCCTGTTTATGAATGAATATTTTTCTGTCATACATATATTGAAATTATAAATAAAACTCCTATTACTTGTAAGTAAGATAATGTGCAATGTAAGATGGAAATCCTGAGGTTATAGCTTCTTTTAAATTTTATTTGCACTATAATTTCTGATTATCATGCTTCAGAATCTTCATCACCTGTGTAGTGTAGCTGGTTCAGGGCAGCTAAGGCATGTTTTCCCACAAATGTACACTTCCTTCACTTCATTTTCTCAATGAAAGCCTTTTTTATTATCTCCTAAAATAGGACAGATGAAGTAAGAAAGGACACTAAATTAAGAACTTGAAAACTGAATTAATTTTTTTCAGTCCACAAACATTTTCTATTTCATAAATACTCACTCTTACAAAGAGGGCTATTTAAGTTTTTAGGTTCTTTTTGTGCTGTGACTTGAAAGTTTTCTCACACAGATAAACCATCCAATTTCCCCCACACCCAATGGTTTCCCATCTCATTTTTTCCTTTTACTGAAATTATATTTTTTTCTCTCATAATATATCCTGAGCACAGTTTATCCTTCCTCAACTCCTCCAAATTACTCCCTATTTTCCCTTCTGTCCAGACTCCTTCCTTTCTATTTCTCATTACAAAGCAAAAGACCACTAAGGGGATAATGATAAAATAAAATAAAACTGAATGAGATAGAACAAAACTAACAGGACACAATTGGAGAAAATAGAAGGAAAGGGCCCAAAAGAAGGTCCAAGAAACAGAGATAAACATTCACACATTCATGAATCCCATATAAGCATAAAACTGAAAGCCATAATGTATACACAAAGTACCTATAAAGTATATATGAATAAAATTTAATTAAAAGTAATAAGATAAAATTTTAAAAGGAAAAAAAGGAAGGCCCTGACAAAACTTTGTGAGATGAGGACACTCCAAAAATTTATTTGAGTACATTTTCTATACTCATACAATGTACCTTAAGTGTACTTTGTTTCTCCAGTGAGATTCCCTTGGAGAAAACTAAATTTTCATTTGCAAGTGGTTATCAGTTGGATACAGCTTCTGTGTCAGTGACAGTGGCATGGGTCCACTGCTTATTTTTGCTCCAGGGACGCATGTGGTACAGGTCCATGCAGACCAAGCACCTGCTAACATGGCCTCTGCATCTTCATCCTTTGATAATGCTGAATGATAGGGCCTTGTTTTCTTTCTTTTCTCCTTTCCCTCTGACTCTTGCATTGTCTCTGGCTGTGTATTTGTTTCTATCTGCTTCAGAAGGAAGTTCTCTGATGATGGCTGAACAAGGAACTGATCTATGAGTATATCAGATTATCATCAGGAGTCATTTTTTCTATTTGTTTGTTTGTTTTGGGGAGACTATTTTGGGGTTTTACTCTAGGTCCCTGGACCACATAGTCTCTGGTTCTCTTGTGACACAGGCCTTAAATCAAATCAGTTATTGGTTACTCCTATAAGATTTGTTTCATCAACTAGCATGTTGTAGGAGCTTAGCCCAACCACAGAAGTCTGAGCAGGGTCCAAGGAAAGGTAAGTGTTCTGCTCACCCATTCCCTAGTGTCCCAGGACCCTGGAGACAATCAGACAGGGCAGTCAGTCTAGTCAAGCAGGAACTCATTTATTAACACATAGCAAGTATCCTTTAAAACAAAAAAACCCCACAGAATTATAAGGAAGTGGAAAAACAGTCAGTCAATGGTTTTAAAGGTCAACCTATCATGTGCTTAGGTGCCCTATGCTTAATGCAGTGATCATGAGCTGTCCATACAGTGACCTCAACTGGTTCACTCTCAGTAGCCAATTACCTTTTCTTTTAAACATCTCAGGACTTGCCCATTTACTTCTCCTCAGAGACATCTTTGTAGCTCATATGCCCTATAGCATATATCACAGGACTCTGGTGGTTTGAATGCAATAGGCACAGATAATGTCATAGAGACTAGCACCATTATGAAGTATAACTTTGATGGTGTGGGTGTGTCATTATTGGAGGAACTGTGTCACTGTAATTGTAGGATTTATTGTTTCCTATGTTCACAATAACACTCAGTATCTCAATTGATTTCCTGTTGCATGTAAGATGTAGGACTCTCATCTGTTCCTCCAGCACCATGTCTGCCTTCATGCTGCCTTGTTCCCCACCATTATGAAAATGTTGGAATCTCAGAAACTGTAAGAAAGCCCCTCAGTTAAATGACTTCGTAACGGTTTCCATGGTTATGACGTCTCATCACACCAACAGTAATTCTAAGGGAGTCAACATTGTAGTTAAAAATGTATTTGGTTAGGTTAGGTTGGTGTTTGTTTCTTCTTTGTTAGCATGGGGAGTATCTTTCTGTACTAACCATGATAGAACTTATGGTAAAGGATCTAGGTATTCACAAGGTGGACTCTATGATCAGTGAGTTATGTAGGTGCTTTCTTCAGTAATTTGGCCTGGCAGTCAGCTTTTGTAGAGTAAACAATAGACTTGAATACAGCCTGGGTTGTTGGGGAGTCCCACGGGAACTCTTTGGCCAAGCATGTAATTAGATGTCACCCAATCCTGTTGCTGTAAACTTCTGTCAGCTCCAAGGTAAAGTCCAATTTAATAAACTCTAAAAATCATTCTAAGTATACACAAATAGACTCAATCTAGAGTACAGGAGTATTTTTGGAAGTGAGACAAAAGCCAGACTTCATCAGAAACTTGGGAAGATGGTTTCTACATTTCAAAGGAACTAACTTCCTTTATATCTAGAAAAAGTGGACATGGACTTCTACCCTTAACACAGGCTGGCATTCCTATCAGCGTATCAAGTTCCATTATAACCTTCTGTTTTCTCAGGCCCTATTCACAAGTTCTTCTTACACACTTCAAAGATTCCTTCAACTCACATATCCTCTTCTCTCAGATACCCGTTTTCTTTCTAATCTTCCTGGTCTTTCACTTTTTCTTCTTTCTAATTTCTGGAGAGACTGCCTTGCTAGTTAGAATAAATGTTTCCTTGTCCACACATAGAGTGGCCATTTCAGTTTCTTTACTGAACCTCTCACAATTATCTTTAATTGCTGACAAGAGATAGCCACTGGTGCTAAAAAATAGCCACTGGTGGTTCTGTCTTTTCTACTTCTTGGTGATTTCATTTAGGTCACCTTCATATAACTATTTATTTTAGGGAGCTTCTTCTATATATAGCATCCAGAGTACTCATAAAATGGCCCTTTATTTTAGATTTCTCTCTATATTTACCCATCCCAAACCTCTTCTTTCCTCTCAGTTCTCCTGTTATAGCCCATCCCCACTCCCCCACTCATAGTTCTCTATTCTATTTCCCTTGATTTCAGATTAGATATGGTCAGGGTCCACTGTAATTTTAAACTTTACATAATCCAGAATATCCTGAGAGGAGAAACTTAATGGGTGATTATCTACTTGAGATTAGCTTCTGGGAATGTTTGCAGGGATTTATTTATTTATTTATTTATTTATTTATTTATTTATTTATGGCAATTGCTATCGAAAGACCTAGCCTATGTAGGAAACACAGTTACCTAGGAAAGGGATTTTAATCTGTGTAAGAGTCAACTAACATAGGGACAATCCAGAAAACTAGTGAGCAGACACTAATGCATTCCTTTCTTTTTTGATTTTATGATGTGTTTATGGAGCTGCTTCAAACTCCTACCATAATGTATTTATTGCTATGGTGGTCCTGGAATTGAATGCCAAATAATACACTTTCCTTTCTTACTTGCTTTTGTCAGGGTATTTTGCCATCAGAACAGAAAAGAAATCAGGACAGATGTTTTTATTTACCTGCACAAGGAGCAAATCACACAAAAAAGAGTATAGAAAAAGCAGAGATAAATACTTAATATTTTATTCACCCATTCCATCACAGATATATTTTTTAGATGGTGGATGTAATATGCATGTAATTTTAGTGTCTTGAATATGATCACAGAACTAGATCATGGAGTTAACTTCTTGAATTGCACATATAATTACAATTAATAAATGGGGCCACCTGAAACTGAAAAGATTCTGTAAGGCAAAATACACAATCAAAAAGACAAGAAAGCAGCTGAGAGAATGGGAAAAGTTCTACACTAACCCTACCTAACAGAAGGCTGATCTCCAAAATTTACAAAGAACTCAAGAAGCAAGTCTCCAAAACAACAAAGAATCCAATTAAAACTGGGGTACAGAACTAAATAGAGAATTCTCAATGCAAGAGTCGAAAGTGGCTGAGTGACACTTATGAAAGTGCTAAACATCTTTAGCCATTAAGGAAATGCAAATCAAAACAACTCTGTGATGCCATCTCACTCCTGTCAGAATGGCTAAAATCAATAACACCAATGACAGTTTATGCTGGAGAGGATGTGGAGAATGGAGAACACTCCTTCACTGCTGGTGGCAGTGCCAACTTGTACTGCCACTTTGTAAATCAATATCGAGATTCCTTAAGAAAATGGCAATCAGTCTACGACAAGATCCAGCAATTCCACTCTTAGGCATATACACAAAAGATGCACATTCATACAACAAGGATGTCTGTTCCACTATGTTCATACCAAAATTTATAATAGCCAGAACCTGGATGCAACCTAGATGCCCCTGAACTGAAAAGTGGATAGAGAAAATGGTACATTTACACAATGAAGTATGACTAAGTGAAACAAAAAAATAAAGGAATCTTGAAACTCTTAGGCAAATGGATGGCACTAGAATAAACCATTCTGAGTGAGGTAACCCAGTCACTAAAAGACAAACATGGTATGTACTCCGTCATATATAGATTTTAAGATTGAAACAGGTGAGTGCCAGCCTATAATCCCACCACCAGTGAATCTGGGAAACAGGGAGGACCCTAAGAGAGATATTCCTTAAGAGAGAAGGGAAATGGGACAGGGTTTCTGTAGGAGGAAGTCTGATGCTGCCATTAAACATGTGACTTACTAGAGGCGCATACAGATGAGGTAATAAAAGGGCGGTTTACCACACCGCTAACCACACCCACTTTAGGCAGGACTAAAGACGTATACGGCTGGACGTAAAGACGTATACATACGTAGGCGGAACTACGTCACTAGCCAAGCCCACTTTTGGGCATGGCTAGGGGCGTTACGGGGGAAGGCATAAAAGACAGCGCACAGGAAGTCTCGCTCTCTTTTCCTGGAGTTCGGCTTCCGGTCCAGTCGCTAGCGGAGATCTGCTGGGCTTCTCGGGGTTTGGTATCTTGTGAGTAATTTTCTATATAAAATACTTAGCCTTATTTTCAGTAATTGTGTGTCGTGTATCGTTACAGCGCCCGTAAAGCCAACAGTTTGGTGTCGGAGCGGGATTGGAATCGGGACCCAGAAAAAACGGCTTCTCTCGGCCCGACCAGGCACACGTGGACTCTCCTTTCGCTAAGTTCCTCACTACTTCGCTCGGCAAGGCACGATTCCTGCCGCCAGGAACCAGCACCTTCTACCTGCCGGTAAGGTTAGGTGATTCCAAGGTTTCTCTCGCGGCCACGTGCTGTTTTACTGGCGGCCAGCTGACTCCGGCCACGTGCTCTTTCGCTGGCAGCCTGTTGATTTCGGCCTGAATTACTCCATTGGTAACAAACGTAACTGCTTTATACAATGTCAACAGCTAACACTATGATGCAGGATGTTAAGAATTTTCTTGTTTTTTGTATGGATGGGATTTTAGAAAGGGTTGAGGACCTACCTGAAAGGTGCTTCCTACCCATGATGGTGATTATTAGCTTCATAATCAATATAATTTTGTTAATGAAATGGTTCAAAAATAGGAATAAACTTATACAGGTCATGCAGTCATCGCAGGATAGTTTTGAAATCTTAATACAAAGGATTCAGGAAATGCAAAATTCATTGCAGGAGAGTAAGAAAGGGTTGGTAGAAAATATTCAGGATATTAAAAATGATAATGTAGGTCTGACGAACAGGTTTAAAGAGACGGAACACAAAATTGAATTATTTTCAGGAAAAATGTGTTCCATAGATAGAATTGAAAAATTGGAACATAATGTGGAAACATTTAACGACAAACACGGTTCCATGTTTGATGATTTCACTAGCAAATTACAAAGACTGGAACATAAAATTGAAATGCTAGCAGAAAAGAATTGTTCCATGTCTGAGAGCAATGATAAATTAACTGATAGAATATCATTTGTAGAAGGCAGTTTACATGCTATTGAGGTACTTGCTAAGGATGAGAATATTAGAAATTTGGAATCACATGTAAATGATGAATGTAAGAAAATGAAAGATTCCATGACATCCTTAGAAAATCATTTGTCCCAAGAACTTCAAGAGCTCAGAGAAACAATGATGAATAGACTGCAGGATTTAGAAGACGCTCAATCTGATACTTCAGAATCAGAAATACAGGCAACAGGTCAGGACAGGAGTTTCCCAAAGCTTCTCAAATGCCGGAATGATTTCCCTAAGGTTGCTATGCGTTCCCCTATGGTTTTTCCAGTATCTGTATCAGAAAAACCAGCAACGAAAAAACAATCAAATGGTCCCATTGCTTATCACTGGGAGCCTATACAGATGAAGGATCTAAAAAATATTAAGGAGGCCATTGTCATGTATGGTCTTCATTCTCCCTTTGTCAGAGAGCTCCTAACCTCATGGGCTACTGTAAATAAAGTAACCCCAAAAGACTGGGCCCAATTAGCCTCTGCAGTACTCGAAAATTCTTGCCAAATTCAATGGAGAGCTTTGTGGAGGCAAGAAGCAAAAGCAATTGAGATTCAGGAATTGCAGAACGGTCATGAAGTACCCCAAGACAAGATTCTTGGGGAGGGTCCTTACGCTGACACGCAGGTTCAATCTGCATATGACGAGCACATGTTGTCTTTGTGCCGTACAGCTGCTTTAAATGCCTTGGATAAGGTTTGTGAAACAGGAGAGATAATGCAGCCCTACACCAAGGTATTACAGGGCCCAAGGGAAAGGTTCACTGAATTTTTAGAGAGATTATCCAGAGCAGTAGAGGTACAGGTAGCGAACCCAGAATCCAGGCGTCTTCTTATAGAATCTTTGGCGTATGAGAACGCGAATCCTCAATGCAGGCAGGTAATTTGGCCATTAAAAATAAGATCAGCGCCATTGGAGGAATGGGTTCTGCATACAGCGAACCTGGAATGTAAAAGTCAGGATACAGGAGCTTGGGTAGGTGAAGCTATTTCTACAGGTTTGAGGAGGCACCAGGATGCCAAATACCCTACATGTGATGATATAGAGGCATGGGTAGGGAAGGCAATCTCAAAGAATTTAAATAGGCGTAAAGATGCAAAATGCTTTAACTGTGGTAGAATAGGACATCTTAGTAGGAACTGTAGACAACGCATTCCTAGAAATAATGCTTTTACCAGGAATGTATCAAACAGAAGGCCTAAGCCTCCTGGTCTATGCAGGAGGTGTGGGAAGGGGCGCCATTGGACTGATGAATGCTTTTCCACAATAGACAGACAAGGTAGATCTTTACAGCAGGGAAACGGGCTTCCGGGGCTCCATGGAGCCCCGAAGAGGAAGATTATCCGGTCATTCCCAGTGACAGTGGAGGACAGCCTCTCCCTACTATTGATATTATAAGTTTACACCTGTTAGTGTTAGTTTTCCATTATTTTAGAGTTGGGATTGGAAGGAGGTGTTCATATTTGGGTGTTTCTTTAAGATAAGTTTAGGTTTAGATAGAATAGATGTTTGATACATTTTGTTCATGGACACAAGTTAGTTGTCCTTTTTTAGACTAAAAGGGGAATTGTAGGAGGAAGTCTGATGCTGCCATTAAACATGTGACTTACTAGAGGCGCATACAGATGAGGTAATAAAAGGGCGGTTTACCACACCGCTAACCACACCCACTTTAGGCAGGACTAAAGACGTATACGGCTGGACGTAAAGACGTATACATACGTAGGCGGAACTACGTCACTAGCCAAGCCCACTTTTGGGCATGGCTAGGGGCGTTACGGGGGAAGGCATAAAAGACAGCGCACAGGAAGTCTCGCTCTCTTTTCCTGGAGTTCGGCTTCCGGTCCAGTCGCTAGCGGAGATCTGCTGGGCTTCTCGGGGTTTGGTATCTTGTGAGTAATTTTCTATATAAAATACTTAGCCTTATTTTCAGTAATTGTGTGTCGTGTATCGTTACAGCGCCCGTAAAGCCAACAGGTTTCCATGGGAGCATGTGGGCAGTGGGGAGGGAACTGGGGAAAACTGAAGGGAAAAGAGAAGTAGAGAGGAGGACATGGGGGGGGCAGGAAACTTGAGTCAGGGGAAGAATAGAGGAGAGCAGGATGAAAGATACCATAATAGAGAGTGTCATTATAGGTTTGAGGAGAGATCTGGCACTAGTGAGATTTCCAGAGATCTACATGGATGACACTATCTGGCAATCTAAGCAATAGTGATGAGGCTATCTTATATGCCCTGCCCCAATAATGAGATTGGTGACTACCTTGTTTGTCATCCTAGCCTTCATTCAGTGGTTATGGAAACAGAGGCAGACACTCACAGCTAAATACTGAACTGAACTGGAAAGCAGTTGCAGAGATGGAGGAGTGATGAGCAAAGGGGTTAAGACTAGGCTGGGGAAACTCACAGAAACAGCTGACCTGAACAAGGTGGAGCTCATGGAACCCAGACTGATGGCTGAGAGGATAGCATGGAACTGACCCAGACCCCTTGTACATGGGTGTCAGTGAGGAGGCCTCAGAAATATTTGGGACCTCGGGTACTAGATCAGTATTTATCCCTGGCATACAAATGGACTTTGGGAGCCCATTCCACATGGAGGAATGCTCTCTCAGCTTGGACACATAGGGGCAGGCCTAGGTCCTGCCCTGGATATGACAGACTTTAGAGATCCCCTATGAAGGGCCTTTCCCACCCTGGAAAGTAAAGTGGGGATTGGATAGGGACTGGGGGTTTGGTGAGGGGCAGGGGAGGAGGGGAAGGAGAAAGAGCTGGGAATGACATGTGAAGCAAACTTGTTTCTAATTGAAATTTAAAAAGAAGTCTATGAAAAACACAAGAAAAATGCTTACAACTTGCCATCTTGAAAACACCATCATCAGATAATGTTGATGGGGTGAAGGGATCACCCAAGGGATAATTGAATAAGGGACTAAGAATTCAAATGCTCAATTGCTTGCATGTGTACCAGCAATTCTAAGCCATTATAGTTAGGGACCTCTATGCTAATTGGCTAGTATAAATATTATATTGTCTACATATCCAGCAACTGTGATTGTTCTCACATCCAATATTACTTGGAATAAGACCCTGTCTGTCCCAAGAACCTTGAGTGCTAGAACTAATTAGAGGTTATCACTACTGAACTATACATATCAACTTCTACACAATCTAACCCCAATTGAATATTACAAATAGTTCAATTACAATAATAGGTACTTAACAACACAAACAAGAACTTAAACCTAGACATCTAAATAACAAAGCACTAATATAAGAAACATGAAAATTCAAAGTAACATAATACCTCTAAAATTATTAATCTCATAGTGATGTATGCTAGTGAGAATGAATTTGGTGAAACACCAGAAAAGGATCAACTCCATGTATCTTCAAAGATACTAAAGAAGAATATGAATCACTGAAGGAATATCAGGGAATACACACAAACATCTAAATAATATAAGGAAATAAATAAAAATATGAAGAAAAGAATTAGTAAAGGAATTCAAATATTTAAGGCAAACCATATTAAAATATTACACATGAAAAACACAGCAAGTCACATTGATAGACCTATGGAAACTCTCACCCTGTATATTGATTCAAGGAGATAATAGAAAGAATAACTGAACAAGAAGAAATTGTGAAAGAATTAGGACATTGCAACAAGAAGATGTTCTGAAAGAGTGAAACCCAGACTACGATGCCTGGTAGAGATGTCTGTTTTCCGTTATAAAGAAATTTACCATTATAAAAGGTTCATGGTCAACAGTTCAGCTATAGGGAAGATACTTAACAGAATCTTTCAGACTGGAAAAGAAGACAAATATATACACAAGGTCACAGAAAATAATAAAACCAGTCTTGAGTAATTATTAAACATAGAAAGAATATGAAAGCATTAAACATTGTAAATCTACAAAATGATTGTAATTAACACTCATATACCTTGAAGTAATAGTGCTAAACATAAACTATTTCAATTGTTCATTCAAAACACCAAACAGGTAGAATGGATTTAAATAAAAGATTCATCCAGTTGTTGCCTCTAAAAAATATCTTATCATAAAAGAAAGATATTCATTTAGAATGAAACAATGAAAAGTGTATTTCTAGAAAAGAGAGCTATGGAAAATACTTGGTGATTTAATTCTAATATCCATGGAACAAAAGATTTCAGATCTAAGCTAGCCAAAACAAATAATGAAATTGACTTTATACTAATTATAAGAATAATCTATTAAAAGTTCATTACCATTCTAAACATATTCAAATGAAGCATAGTCCATTTAATTTAATAAAATAAATATTACAAGACTCACAGACTCATCCCACCATGATAACCTACCTTATACCCAAGCTCCTACAGAATAGCCCACTGAGCTCAATGATTTTGATAGCCCCAGTTTCTGAAGTCCTTCATTAATCCTTCCAATACAACCTCTTCAGGTTTTTCATAGCAATATTCCACACATCTGGCACCAATTTCTTTGTTGATTAGATGCTGATAAATTGATAAATAGATATCTACTTACATTTTATATAACCATAAAGAAAAACAAGTGTATAAAGTTCACAGGAAATTTGATGAATCTGTGTGTGTTTTTTATCTTAAATTGTTTATTAATTTTAAATACCAACCACAGTTCTCCCTTCCTTCCCTATTCCTGCTCCCCCACCTTATTTCTACCAACACCCTCTCCCCATCCACTCCTCGGAGAGGGTAAGGCCTCCCATGGGGAGTAAACAAAGTCTGGCATATCAACTTGAGGCAAGTCCAAGCCTCTCCCCCAGCATCAAGGTTAAGCAAGGCATCCCAAATGGAGAATAGGCTCTAAAAAGCCATCCTGTGCACCAAGGATAAATCCTGGTCCCATTGCCAGGGCCCCCACAAACAGACCAACTGCTTACCATATACAGACGGCCTAGTTCTGTCCTATGCAGAATCTGTTTTCTATTTAACAATATATACTAGGTGGGAACTAAGTCTCTGAAACACAAACACTGAATCTTTCATGTTCTGGTTGTAGCTTATATTTTCCTATGTGAGCTGAAAGTGGAAACAGGACTGCTCTGTATGGAAAGTTGTAAGTGGGGATGGTGGGCAGTGTAATGGCAGAGAGAATGATTGAGCGTGTGGCAACCACATTATGAATGTATGAAAAGGTCACAAAAGGAAACTCTCTATTTCAGACACTTACTGAAAAACCAAAGTGTAAAAATTCACAAGCTAAGGAAGAAGGTGTGGAGAAAGCTAATCCTGAGAGAACACAGAAAAGCCAAAACATTTATGTTGCATGTCTAGGTACAGGCTAATTTAGAGAATGCCAGACAGACAGTCACTCAATGTAGGTAAGTGGTAACTCTTCCAGTGAGATGCTGGAGTAGAATAAAAGCCCAGCTTCTAGCAGTAAGGTCCACAAAGTCTCCAGAGAAGTCTCTTGCCGTGAACTGCAGCTTTTGTCACAAGGATCCAGGTAGGTAGTAATAAAGCTGACACCACAACTGGTGACTCTAAAGTTACCATGTACTCTGCCAAAATGAATGTCACAAATGCTCTTTCCCAACCCTGAAAAAACTTCTGGTTTCATAGAAACAAAGAACCTCAACAAATTAAATACCTCATTTATCCACAACCAGGTAGGGCCATAGATACCTATCTCCTCCAGCACTGAGGGAATGCATTTTGGAACTATGAAAGTTCCAGAAGTGGGGATACTTTCAGTTCAGTGCCACCTTGATTACTCTTTAGAATATAATCTGTTAGCGGGTAATTTCAGCAACACAGATTTACCATAAAGCTCTTAAAATACAATTCCGCAAAACAATTACCAATAACCTGCAATTTCTTATGTATACCTGGGGTCTTGCAGGTATACATAATACAATAGCTCATGTGGAGCTATCCCACATCTTGTAATGAGATTTTCACTTAATACCTTTGGCTTATGATAGGAGCATCACACTGCCAAAAGAATACCTTCAACTTATTTTTTTCTAGACTGGGTTTCTCTGTCTTGTTTTGGAGGCTTTCCTGGAACTCTTCTCTGTAGACAAGGCTGTCCTCGAACTTACCGATATCTGCCTGCCTCTGCCTCCCAAGTGCAGGGATTAAAGGCATGCACCACTGACAACCGGCCATACCTTCAACTTTTTTGTTTGTTTGTTTTGAATCATTTCTTTTAATAGATTTACAAAATAGCAGGCTTCCATGGATAGTTTTCAAACCTCATTTTATTGATAAATCTACCTTCTGTTCTCTGTCTTCTTTCCTCTCAAATGTGATTAAAAATTTCTACCCTCACTGTCTCCCCAGTTGCTTTCAAATATTATATATCCTGATATTTCTGCTAGGTGAAGGTGCCCCATTTCTGTCCACATTAAAAAAATACTTTGCAACAACCTAGACCGTTATTTTGTGTATGTGTATAATGCATGCATGTTTCTATTTGTGTGTTAATGCAACCACACACCTATCATATACATGTAGAGGTCAGTTATGACAACTTTAGCATTACTTCACTCTCTCTCCTTTATATGTGTGTGTGCACACATGTGTGTGTGTGTGCATACATGTGTGTGTGCTTGTGTTTCAGGTTTATTGTACAGAGCAAGGTGCATGTCATGCATGCCTACTTAGGGCATGCATTGGCAGTAAAGAGCGTTATGCTCTTTTGTTCTCTGCCTATTCTCTTGGAATAGACCTGTTCGTTGCGCAACCAGATGATCACCAATATCTTTGCTAGGCTGCCTAGTCAGAAATGTGTCAGGATTCACCTGAATTCATACCCTCCAGTCTAGAATTTTATTTATATATGAAGGCATGTCTGGCTTGTTAACACTGGTTCTGGGGATTCACACTTAGGTACCCATGCTTTAACAGTAAGTGTTCTTGCATTTAAAATCTCCAGGTATTTAAATTTTTTTGACTAACATAAAATAACATGAACAAATAAGAATAAGTAATATTTGAATTTTTTGTTTTAACTTTGTCATTGGCATCTTTAAGCATATTTCTTCTACTTAGTTATGTGTGTATTGTGAACTGTAGTTAAGCCAATGTCCTATAGTAAATTTCATATGTAAGATTTCTTTAACACTGTTTCTTAATTCCCAGTTTTTATCTATCCTACCTCTCCATCATGATTGGAGATGTCATTCTGAAATCTGTCTCTTATTGGTTGTTGAATAAAGCACTGTTGGCCAATAGGGAAGCAAAATAGGTGGGACTAGGATCGAGGAAGACTCTGGGAAACAGAAACACAGGAAGTTATCATGTAGCCACCACAGAAGTAAGAGGCCGACCCTTTCTCTGGTAAGGGAAATACTTAGATTAACAATTATGGAATAAATAAGTCAGAGATCGCCAGTTAGAAACCAAGTAAACAGCCAACAGCGTCATAATTAATATAGCCTCCTGTGTGTTTATTTGGGACTGATGTGGCTCTGGAATCAGGCTGGAGGGAAGGCTGCAGTCAACACCATCAGATCTTTTAAATATTATTATACAGTGTGGAAACTTCTTTATTGAAGAATGGCATTGTGCATTTCAGCCTGCTTTTAAACTCCAGGGCTAAAGTGTTTCTCATCTCAGTTTGCAATTGTTATACTTACAGACATAAATAATTGTACTTGGATAGTAGAACATTTGTTAACATCTATGAGGGAATCAGAACAAACATGTGTTTGCTTCTCTGTGCTTGTTAATTCAGAATATTTTCCAATTGCATTAATATTCCAGCAAATAACAAGATGTGAGGTTTTAATGAATAAACACTATTCCATATTCTACAGGCACTATATAATATTTATATTTTCATACATTTAAGCATGCCTTGGCTTTTTACACATATACCCAATGTGTATATCAGCAACTACTACGACTGTATAGTAGTTGCTGTATAGGTCTCTTGAGTATACTAATAGAATTTCCTTTGACTTTTATACCTAAAAGTGAGATAAATGAGTCATTCAGTGAATTTATTTTTGTTCCTTGAAATATGTTGATGTCATTCTCTGCAGTTACTGTGATGATTAACATTTATTCCAGCAAGAATTTTATATAATTATATAATATATATATAATTATATAATTATATATAAGGTTTTCATGAAAATGAAAATAAGGGTTAGGTACAAGTACCATATAAGTTTTACAAGAGTCTTCTATTAAAAAAAACTGCATTTTTTAACTCAAACTTTAAAGTTTACCCACTCACTGCTAGAGGTTTTGGAAATGTATAAGCTAGAAAATAATGCTATTTCATTCAAAGATAACATTTACTGTTATGGCTAGTAGCCATGGCTATATATATTCCTCTGTCATGTTACATAGTTTTACTATTTTTATTATTTTTACATTTTATCCTATTACCAAATCAATTTATTCACCTTTACATATAACATAAATTTTTATTAAATATGAAGAAACTGGGACTGAACAATCAACTGTAATTAAAATGTTCTTTTCATTTATTGAGCCAAATATATATGTCAAAAATTTATACAAAAGAATGCCTTTTGTGCTTCAATTCATAAACTCTGGTCAACCAAAATACCAATACTTATTTTAATTTGTAGAAATATTCTGTTTCTGTTTGCGGTGAACACGAGAGAATATTTGGGGATATTAATGTGGGATTAACTTGTGGGAAGAAATTTTTTTTGCCCAAGAAAGCTTCAGACTTGGACCAGCTTTCTGTCTCAGCTTCTCCAGTGTTAGGGTGATGGAGTGTGCTGGTTCTATAGAAATACAAATACCGAGTTTTAGGCAAGATTGCTTGTTGTTTGATTTATTTGCTTAATATTACTATTGAGTGTCCTAGTATTTTTTCCACTTTGTGATAAAATACCCTTACAAAATCAATGCAAAGTAGAAAGGGCTCATATAAGCTCACAATTCAAGTTATACTCCATCAGGTCAGGAAGCCAGGCAGCATATCTTGAAACTGGTGATCATACCACATCCACAATGAGAAACTAGCAATATGCCACCGATGCATGTATTCAGCTCTCTTTCTCCATTTTATAAAGTCTATAGTCCTAGTCAGGGAATGGTGTATCCAGAGGAGACAGATCTCTGTACCTCAATGAATATAAACATTGATGATCTTCCATGGGCAATCACTAGGAAATTCTATTTTCAGTCAAGTTGTCTATATCAACAATCAAATGTTGAGACTGATTTTAAGTTTGGAAGTAATAGTATTCAGGAGGTGAGTTAGGAGAGTAATATTTAAGTTTTTCCTTTTGTATTTGAAATTTTGAGACTGTGTATTGCACAATTTTAAACCATACCCTTTAAAATTGATACTTATAATTTTCAGATTTGCCTACAGTAAAATTGCTAAAATGGTTGGTAGTCTTGAATTTCAAAGTGTGGCTTTGATATTTACTGTAGCATTTGCTGTAGATTTTTTTCAAATAATCTGCTGTAGAAGCCAATATAACTCAAAAAAATCATTCCAATATACCACATGAAAAATAGACATAAAAGTTTGGCTGAATTGAATTATTTCAAATTGTCTACCACCTGTCATTGCTTTTTCTAGGCTAAGACCATGCATTAATTTGTACCTGAAGCTTGTGCAAATGAAACTGCTTTTCCAAACGGTTCTGAGGTCCATTTTGAGAGGGCAATGATTCTTATGCTGAATGCCAAAGAACTGAGCAAAAACGATAGGCAATCCTGACTAGACAGGACATGTAGATTAAAGATGTATGCTCACAAGTCACAACTGTCAACTCAATTACTATGTAGTTTTTCCAAACTGGACCAAAGTCCAGAGAATAGGCATTTTGCAAATGGAAAGTTAAGAAAATAACTTTTATTTACCTTGTTAAATTTGATAGTTATATTCTTTTCATTCCTTTGTACCCTAACTAGAATTTGAAAAGTCATACTGGATCTCAGTGATTCATCACAAAGCTATATCTTTAGTGCCTTGGTGCTTGTCACACTGTGCTGTTGACTATAAATAAATTCACATGTGTTCCCTATTGGCAGGATTATTGACTAGCCTTTATCTTCGTAACAATTTTCCAACTAAGTGACTCAGCCATGTCGATGATTACATTTCTGCAAATATCCTTTGATATTTAGACTCTCGTTTCATAATCTAACTACTCATATATAAAATTTATTGGGAATAATTTAAATTCAGTTTCTTTTTCAATTTTTATTTCTAAAATGCATGTCTGGAACATAATATGAAAACAAAGTGCCACTCAATCTTTTTTTTTTATATTTTCCAGTTTAAATTTAGATAAGAAACGAGGTTGCTTCACAAGTCAGTTCCAGGTCCCTCTCCCATTCCCTCCCCTCCTCCCGTGCCCTCCCCCAACCCCCCCGTTATCCCCTCATTCCCCCAGGGAGGGTGAGGCCCTCCATGGGGGTGTCCATAGTCTGTCATTTCATATAGGGCAGGGCCTAGACCCCAAGAGTTCAGGGTGAGAGTGCACCTCACATTGTTTTATTTATTTTTCATTTTTTTATTTTTAAATTTACATTAGGTTGCTTCACATTTCAATCCCAGGTCTCCCTTCCTTTCCCTCCACTCCTCCCACCCCCTCCCATCAATCCACCACCTTGCCTCACCCAATTCCCACTCCTTTCCCTAGGGAGGGTGAGGCCCTCCATGAGGGGTGTCCATAGTCTGTCATTTTATCCACAGCAAGGCCTAGGCCCTCCCCCAAGTGTCCAGGCTGAGAGAGCATCTCTCAGTGTGAGATGGGCACAAAAAGTCCATTTGTACGCGAGGAATAAATACTGAGCTACTACTCAAGGCCCCATAGATTTCCTAGGCTTCCTCACTGACACCACATTCAGGGGTTCTGGATCAGTACCACGCTGGATTCCCAGCCATGATTCTTGGTTTCAAAAGCTCCCACTTGTTCATATCATCTGTTTCTGTGGGATAAACAAGCCCAGTCTTGACCCCTATGCTTATAAGTCCTTGTCACTGGGTTGCTTTAGTTCAGCTCAGAGTTTAGCTGTGGATGTCTGCCTCTGCTTTCATCAGTCATTGGTTTAAGGTTCTGTTTTCCAGACTCTCTGGCAGTGGGATTGTAGGCTGGCACTCCCCTGACTGTCCCTTTTTCCATTATTATCAATTAACATGCCTAATTTCACATTAAATTTATATTATTTATAAAACAATTCAAACTTGGATAAGATATTACATATGAAGCTTTATTTTTAAGTGGCCAGATAAAACAAGATAAATGTGTTGCTGTGATATGTTCAGACTAAATTAACTACATAGAGTGACTTTTCCTAGCAATTTTGGAAGTAAAGCTTGTTCTGTTGTCTCAGATACTGTAAATTAGGAAGTACCTAAGGATGTACTTCTGCATCAAAGTTCTAAAACTTTAAGCCCAGAAAGCGCTCCTCCACAGAGGGTGGAGAAATTTGAACAATTGACATTTGAGAGAGAAAATAAGACATTCATATTTCAAACACAAGATTACACTGAACAATTGAATCTCACTCCTAAGTAAGCTGATGGTCACACACACACACACACACACACACACACACACACACACACACACACACACCTCCCATGTTTAAGTTCCATCCTGTCCAGGGAACATCCTAAATGAGTCAGCAAGTCTTTTCTATTGCCACGTATTTGTAAAGACACTGTCAAACAATAGAAGCCTAAGCTTCTATTGCCATATCTGGTTTTTGCCTGAAATGTTTCCTATTCCAGCTGTTTTCAGCAGGTGGCAATATGACTTTTGTGACCCCTGTGTAACTGCATGATGTTCCACTGTCCCCTCACTTTCTTGATCTATCTAAATGAAATAAAACAAAACAAAAAGATGACAACCAAGCATCCAATGACCAATACACAGTTTCTGGGAAATAAAATATCTGTAACGCCGGGTGTTTGTGGCACACACCTTTAATCCCAGCACTAGGGAGGTAGAGACAGGAGGAACTCTGTGAATTTCAGGCCAGCATCATCTACACAGAGAGTTCCTGGACAGCCTCCAAAACAATACAGGAAACCCTTTCTTGAAAAAAACAAAGAAACCAAAACAAGAAATAAAGAAACAAATAAAAAACAACCCCTGTGTTATAGGAATGTTAATAAATGGAAGGTTATATTCTACAAGAAGCAATATGGAACTGCCTTACATTGGTGAGTAACTCAAGAAAATTCAGGTATAGCAGGTGACTTGTTTTTGCTGTTGTTGTTCCTGCTTTTTGTCTTTCAATAGATTTTATATTATTTTTTAAATTCCAAATGAGATAAATATCCTACATTAAAACTAACCAGGCATAAATTCTACACATTTTTATAGAGTTAGAAGAACATTTTGAATCTGTGGTTTCTCACTTTGGATTTTATGATCAAGCTATTGAATATAATTTTATGTCTTATCAAACACCTTAAAATAATAATTCATGACATAATTAAAACTAATCAAACAATTAGCTTCATATACTCTTTTATACTATTCCCAACAATTAGCTTTATATTCTTTTATACTATTCCCGTCATCTGCATACAGTCACTTTTCATCCTCTATTTTACTTAGCCTTTCATACTTGCTTTTTTGCATCAATGTTTACAATGTGTTACAAATATACATATACTACTGGCTAGCTTCAAAATATGATGGACAAGGTGTTCCTCCTTTCTTTTAATTAATAGTTGTATTAATTTGAATCACCAACAACAATGAATGCTGCTCCTTTCCATATCTTCTCTAACATTTGTTGTCAGATTTGTTAATGATAGCCATTCTGAATGGGGTGAAATGATTTTTTCAAACCAGTTTGAATTTCATTTCCTCGATAGCAAGTAATATTGAACACTTTTAAAACTAGGTACTTGTCATTTGTGTTTCCTTTTTGAAATTGTCAGTTCAGTTCACTTGCCTGTTTGTTGTTTGGCAGTTTTATTTTCCTGGTATTTGATTCCTGCATTTATTTATAAATTCATCATATTTGCCCCTTTTCAGAAGTGTGAATGTCAATGTTTTCTCCCATTCTATGGAGTGTCTGCTTTCTCTAATGATTGTTTCCTTTCCTATGCAAAATAAGTTAATTTTCTCGTAACCATATTTCTTAACCTTTGGGGTTAGTTTCTGCGCTGTTGATATTTTATGCAGAAAATAATTGCCTACCCTAATATGTTATACAGTACTGCTTTGCTTTTCTTGTAGAAGTTTTAGGATTTCATGTTTTAAATTAATGTCTATTTCTATAGCTTGTTTTTGAAAATAGATTCTTCCTCTCATTCAATACATCCTGACTACAGATTCCCTTCCCTTCACTATAACAAGCCTTTCCCTGTCCTGCCAGCTAGTTCCCAAATAATGACATGGAGATTATTATCAATTCTGAAAGCTCAGCCTATACTTTAAGCTTGTCTCTAACTAACTCATATAAATTGAATTAATCTACATTTTACTTTGTAGCATTTTATTTTTCTTTCATTCTGTATGTCTGCCCCCTCCATGTCTCACTGGCATCTCCTCCTTTCTTCTTTCCAGACCTCTCTCTGCCCCATGTCCCACCTATATCTCCTGCCTAACTATTCGCCATCCAGCTTGTTACACCCATTACAACAACACACCTTCATAAAGTGTACAAATATCTCACAACACGCTGCCCCTCCCAGTTCCCCACCACCTCCTCTCTCCTCCAGACCCACTCTCAATCTGTTTCCCTTCAGAAAATAGCAGGTCTCCAAGAGACAATAAACAAACACAACAAAACAAGATACAATAAGACAAGGCAAAAACCCTCATAGGGAGACTGAACAAGGCAACTCAAAAGGAGGAAGAATCCCCAGAACAGGCAAATGAGTCAGAGAAACACCCACATCTACTCTTAGGAGTCATAATACATGCCAAAGCATCATTCCAGTCTCTGTAAGCTTTTGTGAGATTTGTTTAACTGATTCAGTAGGCCATGTTCTCCTGGTATCCTCATTCCTTCTGACTCCCAGAATCTTTCCTTCCCCTCTTCCATGGGGTTCTCTGAGCTCTACAGGGGGTGGGAGGCTGATGAAGAACTTCAATTTAGATTCTCTGTATAATGTATTGTTATAGGTCTCCGCACCCACTCCCAGCTCCCATCTGCTGCCTGAGCAAGATTCTCTGATGACAAAGGGACAAGGTTATGAGTATAACAGACTGTCTTTAGCCATCATGTCATTGATTTTATTGGGGCGAAGTGTAGAGAGAAGTCTTCCCTGCCATCTGCCTGAGCTCTTCCACTGTTGCAGTCCCCAAATAACACACAGGAGGCTATATTACTTATGAAGCTGTTGGCTGTTTGCTTGGTTTCTTACTGGCTATCTCTGACTTAAGTATTTATTCCATAATTGTTAATATAAGTATTTCTCTTACTGGAGAAAGGGTCCGGACTTCTTACCCCTATGGTGACTACATCGTGACTCCCTGTGCTTTTCCTTCCCAGACTCCTCCTCGACTTCTAGTCCCACCTATCTTGCTTCCCTATTGGCCAACAGTGCATTATTCAACAACCAATAAGAGACAGATTTCATAATGGCATCTCCCATTGGGAAGTAGATGTATTTGGTTCTTTCCTAGGTCTCTGTGTAATCCAGCCTCTGATTCCTGGCCATCCAAGCTCTGTAGGGCATGAGCTCTCACTTTTGGAGAGGGCTCAATTTAAACCATATATTGGTTGGCTACACCCTCAAGTTCTGTGCTACCATTGCTCCAGCACATATTGCCAGCAGGACAGACTGCAGGTCAAGGGATGGGTGGCTGGGTTTGGTGTCTATCCTTCTCTTTTGGATGCTTGCAGAGTTTCCTCCAGAACCAGAGACTAGAATGTAGTGGTTAAGTCTTCATGTAGGCCTCAAGTCCACCTCTTTGTAGTCAGTGAGCTGTATGAATATTGTCCTTAGCAATGAAGTCCCATTATCAGTTTCCAGAGAGCAGTCCTCTGACCCAGCATCAGCCTGGGTCATTTCAGGCTCTCCATAGGACCCCCTTTGCCAACAGCTGAATGAATGCAAATAAGTCCCTATCACTATATCTGTTTTGAATTAAGTTTTGTACATGGTGAAAGACATAAATTTACTTTTATTGTTCTTCACATAGAAAATTATTGTTTAGAATTCATAGGACATTGTGAAGTGTTAAATATATTGAAATAAATATATCTTTAAGATTTTTAAGATTTTAGAAAATAATCAACCCAATAAAGCACATCACACCCAGGACACAACAGTCTTAAAACCTTGATTTAAAAATATATGAGTACTTAGCAAGACAATAACCATTTTACCTTTATTTTGGTATCAAAATTAGTTTTTTAATTATTGAATTAATCATCACAGGCTGTCAGAACTTGTATTCACATCCTCTGGTCTTACTCAGTTTCCTATGTTTCTACACACACTCTGAAAATTTCTGTGCCTAGAAATCATAAGCATTACCACCATTACCTATTGCCTTATACTGAGGAAACCATATTGTGCCGAGAACTTGGCTTCAAACTCCCCTTCCAGTAACATTTTCCTTCCCTAAATGGTACAATATCTGCTATCTCTACTGGCTAACTTTTGTTAGTAACGTTCTAATATTTTGTGATTTTCTAGGGTTGTTTACACTATAGTTTAAATGTCAGTTACATGATGCTTTTCTAATTCTCATCATTTTATTATGGTTGAAGAGCTGACTTAAAAAAATCAGTATCTTACAGGAGCAAGTTAGCAAAGGCTGGAAACCTTTTCTTTGCCAAGTCCAGATGGCAAGGCTTGATAACCCCTAGGCCAGACTCAGGGTCCCTCCCAGAGTGGTGGTGGTGATATTTTTTTGTTGAAATTCTAAAACGCCTGAGTAATGCAAACATGCAAAAACAAGATATGAAATGTGTACAGTTCTATATAGGTCTGCATGTAACACATATAACATGGCAGAAAACCCCACAATATGTGACTAAGCCATAAGTCATAAGTGATATAAAAATTCAACCTTTCTACCTGGCATGTTTGAGCAACTAAAACTTCTTTCTGATTCAACCCTCTTCTTCCTTTGGAAATTTTTTTGATAAATTGTTGCTTCTGCAGCTGCAACTGAGTCTCTACTTAATTCCTTGCTTGTGTACCTGTAGTATAGAACCCCTTACACTAGCCCCACAAAGCCCTGTATCAGCCCATATCATTGACAACACTCAATTTCGTCTAAATTCAACTCTGTGATTTTCCTTGACCTAAATAATGCAGTCTTAAAACTAACCAAACACTCAGGGATGTCTCTTGTTCTCACTAAAGTTTCATGGCTGCAGTTTGCAGTTTCACCCTAGAGCTGTTTTTTTTAACCATTGATACTCTTGAACTCCATCTATACTTCTTTCTTCTATTCCATTATTTCATATTTATTTTTATCTTAGATTTAAATAATTTTCTGCTGCATTCTAATTTTGGCTGGTTTTTCTTTTGCTCAACATTTAAGCACAAAATATACTATAGATTGCCCAGACAACAGTTCTCATCCATTCACATGCTGCTTAAATTCTTCCTTCATCTTACTGATGTAGATGGGTCATGCAGGTTATTCTTCTCTCACCAAAGTCTAATCTCAGCCTGTAATTGTGATGCTTTCTCTATTAATTTATAAGAAATCTCTAGAATCTCTAGTGTGTCCACATCACTGTTTTTCTTCTGTTTTAAATTTAACACAGATGGTATGTAGCTGTCTCTATTGCAAAATTTTAATATTTATCATTCAAAATATGAAAATAAAATTTATCCCCATATATTGTCCGGTATATATTTGACCTTTATGCTTTTTAAATATAGGCATATATATTTTATATAATCGTTAGCAGTATATGAATTTTTCAAAATTTCATTAGCACATACTTGAAACTTATTTATTGGGCATATGTATATGTATATATGGCTCCTTTATCTTCCTAACACTGATAGACATTTATTATCTAAGCATATTAAATAGTCTCCTCTCCGTGGACAATTGTATTTCTTAGCTATTATGACATTAATTTACAGTTTAAGTATTTATCATTTCATTCATTATTTTTATTTCTAATTTCATTGCCTGGAACCCTTAGAGAACAGAAAAGTGATGTAGTGATACAGTGGGCAAGTTGTTTAATTCCTCCCTAATTATATATATATATACATATATATATATTTAAGGTTCTCCTATATTTATATATCAATTTATTTTTTAATTAATCGATTATTGTCACCAAGTATTTTTCATATATGGAAGTTATTGCATTTTCTTTAATATGTCAATACTTGGAGATATGAAGTTATATTTATTTGATAATTTGAATTATTGCTGTATTTCAAAGATAAAAAGAAGTCCATTTTTATTGATGAAGCATAGTATTACTTTTTAATGGGTTATTAATTTATAGATTAATTAATTTAAAAACAAAATTATCAAAGATTTTATGAGATTTTATAGGTAACAGGAAAAAGCATCTCTGATAATAGCTGAATAAAGAAAGCATTGATCTTTGAGTACAGCAGAATAACTTTAGGAATCATTTTATCAATAGTTTTTTTGAAATCAGTGGTATTTGGTTTCATCCTAGGTCTCTGGGCCATCTGCTCTCCAGTTTTTAGTAATATAAATGATAAGGCAGCAGATTGATGTTTTGGGCTTCAATAACAAAATAACATGGCTTAGATGAGGTTAAAAACAAAAGTATCTTTTTCATCTTCCATTCTGAATTCAGGAATCTGTATATGAAGGTCTTAGTGTAGTCAATTCCTGGAGTGTTTGTCCTGGCATGGACAAGGCTGCCTTTTTAACTGTGGTTTACAAGGCAAGAATAAATAGATGCAGTGTTCTTTAAGGACTACCTTTATGAATGTGTACAGATGGGTTATTAAAGTAGGTGGTACGATAAAATACTGGGCAAATTCAGTAAACAAAGGATTCTGTACAATACATGACAAAGGACTTTAGTACAGTATGTCACCAATGAGACGTTAAGGATTTTACCCAGTAATTGTCATTTTATTGAGTGAAAACTGGTTCTAGCTTTGATTTTTACATATTTACTTTTTCTATCAGTGCACGATATATTAAAGCTGGGAGCATATTTTCAATATTAGATAAACTAATTTTCCTTCCTCAGTTTTACATTGAAGGAAAATGAAGGAGAAACCAAAACTGGATAGGACATGCAGCATAAAATAATGGAAAGTCTTAGGATAGAGGACTAGGTACAGTAATCAAGCTTTTCTAAGGGAATCATGCTCTCAACTAATCTTCAGTACCAACAAATGTAACATATTGATTTTAAATTTTAAAATGTGGCTTTCCAAGTTAAATTTTATATCACTCCTTGTTTTAAGTAGCATGCTTAAACTGACCTCCGATTGTAAATATTTCAAATTTTAAATCTTAAAATTTAAGACCTCAAGATACATCCAAATATGAACTATCAGGCTGAAGCACTAAATTATTAAAGAAGAAATAGCAAGATCAAGTTATAGTTTGACCCACATAGACAGAGACAAATCCAGATTGCACAAGGAAGATGAACTAAATAATCACACACCACAGCCCATACCCTAATTTATGCACATCTATTTCTTGACTAACCCATCTCCATACTAGTCCCCAGATTAGTTTTGTTTTAATCTTGCCAGAAGGTAGGAGATTAAGAGATCCTACTTAAATACCTGTGAATTTTCTTCTATAACAATATCTAAGAATCCTGCTACAGCAGTATTTTATATATCTAATATTGTCTGGATTTATTGTTTGTGCATGTAATTTTCCTGTCAGTCTTTTAACTGTTCTTGATTCAGAATATCTAGAGACAACACAGATATAAGACATATAAAGGACTGATATTCTGAGCAATAGGCATTATAAAAATGTGCATATGTATAAAATTATTACAAATCTGGAGCCCAGTGATCAAATGCAGTAAGAATTCTCCTAAGTGCTAAAACAGTTGGAAGAGTTCTCCCACCCCCAAGTCCTACTTTTAAGTTCCTTTGATAGAAGGTGGCACAAAGTCAAGAGAGAACTTAAAACACGTTTCACATTAATATTTGAAAAAGGGCACCCACTGTGTTTGATGTGGTGCCCTTCATGCAAATCATGTAGTCCAAGAGAAATCCCAGTAGGAAAGATACTGCTTTCTTCTTAGCATGCCCCCATTTTTTCTGACGGATAATAATGAACTTCTCACACTCCCTTTGCAACCCCCACCCCTCAAGCTACACAGAAATGAAGTTATTACTTGCTGACTGAAGATTTTTTTGACAGTTACCCGGCTGCCTATTTATTATTATTGATATTTGGTCCAGAGAAAATGATCCAAATTCTCAATTTTAGTATGAGAAGCAATTGACTTAGGTTTGTTATTATGCACATAATAATCTCTGTGATAATTTTTTCCAAAATAAGACATAGTCATAAATTATTTCAAAACATGGTGGGTATTTTAAAAAATTCTTTATGCAATAGGATCCTGCAGAGAACCAGTTTAGTGAAAGGGGGGAGAAAATACTTAATAGAGAGCTAATGCCACACAACCAGCTGTGAACCCTAAATTAGGTAGGAGTGAATACAGCATCAGACTCCACAGTTGGAGCTCTCGCTATGTTAAAGCACTTTCTTGTTTGTTGGGTGTTTTCTGGTTCCAGGGACTCTCTGAATAGACTTGGGAATCCTGAAACCATCCTTTACAACTGATACTAGAAGATTACCTGATAATAGAAAAATGAATACAGGAATAATTAGGAATTAAATTAGTATTTAAGCTTTTTTCTCATATATATATATATATTGTATATGTATATATACATTGTATATATATATAGTATATGTGTGTGCATCATCACACATTATAACACATATATAGTGTTATACATGTGTTCATTTAGTGTTTTATGTATATATACATATGCAGTGTTTGAGTTTATAAATTGTTGTGCATCTTGACTGAGATTAAGAAGGTATTATTGTAAGACAAAAACAAAAATTAAATATTATATAAAACAATGAATCCTGTTATCAGAATACATCCAAAACCACTATTTTTATTAGTTTTATCCTCTTTTATACAAAAACAAGCAGAAGAAAAGCAAATCAATATATAAGGAAAGGTGCTCAGGTCAGTTATTTTTTTTAATTATACTTATATATATTTATCTCTTTCCCTGTGTGTGTATGAATTGAGGAGGGGTGTTATTGTCCATGATTCACGGTGTGATTGTGAAATCAAAGGACAGTTTGGGAGAGTCTGTTTTCTTTTTCAAATTTGTGGGTTTAATGGACTAAATTTAGGTTATTAGGCAGGCTAGCAAGTGCAATTACCACTGAGCTACCTCAAACTTCCTAAGTATGAAATTTAAAGAATATATTAGCATGGATTGATATTTAAATGTACTATGATATTTCAATTGGTTCTGTTAGATACACTAAGGTCAAGATCTAGTATTTTTAGCCTATATCCTGTAGTTTATTCAAGTTTATCTTTCAATTACATACAGACCAACAGCTGCAATAGTATTTAAAGCTATGAATTACTCAGAATTATATTTCACAGTGACAGGTAAATTTTAGAAATACCTCGAAAACAGAATAGAAGTGTACTATATTTTACCTATCTCTGCATTTTCTAAGAGTTTTAAAAACCTTGAAACAATGATATCTATATTTAATTAATATCTGAATCCACGTCATGGTAAAAGCTTTGCATGCATTACTTATTAAGCCTGTAGAGTTAAGATACCACCCTTATTTGCGCTTGTAGATGTTTGACAAGTTTAAGAAGCTGATTACAAGTTAACCCACAATGTAGCTTTAAATAAAATTCACCTCTTTATCCATAAGATTTTCTGTCTGTGTAACTTAATATAACTACTCTAACTGTATAAAAGACTCACTGAGTTGTAGAGCCTTTGGGTCTAGTTAATTTTATGTATCACTTTTTAAAAATTTGAAACAAATTATTCATAATAAAGTTCAAAGGTAAAATTGTGAGAAATGAAATTATTGCAACTTCTTTTATTTGAAAATGTGTGTGATTATTAGATTAAATTAAGTGAATGATGAAATAAGAGCGATATAATCCCTGTTACATCAATCTGATAGTTTATGAAACAAAAGGATGATTCTTGGTTTTCATTCTTGTGGCCACATTGTGTTTTTATGGTTTAGATTATGTTTATTTCATCACTGTTTGCTTTGTGTACTTCTAACTCTCTCTCTCTCTCTGTCTGTCTCTGTGTGTGTGTGTGTGTGTGTGTGTGTGTGTGTGTGTATGTTTATAAACTAGTATATGAATATGTGTTGGTCCTTGATCTTGTTAATTTTTGTAATCCTGACCCAAACTAGAATCATTAGAAAAAATACAACCTTAATTTAAGAACTGAAGCATTGCCTCCATCAAATTGCTGGGACATATTTGCAGTGAAGTAGGGACAGAATATTAATTTGCATTTGTCTACTCCATAGCTTTTTAACATAACACTTATGGAGACTAAGGAACTTTCCTTCATCAATTTAAATTCTCCATTATACTCCCTTTATTTAGGGAGTAGATTGAGTGAGTTAGTAGGAAAACTTCAAGTGGGTTCATATATTTATCAATATAACCAATACTATCAGAAGGTTTGTACATGTTCGATTGCACTCAAGCAGAAAAAGGTTTTCTAAAGCATGTATGGAAAAAATAGCAATATGTCTCAGTAATTAGAGGCAAGGCACTCCTTATGTTATTAATATCTGCTGTACTATGGTATAATAAAAATAATATGAATAATTTCAACTATTTAAAATTTGTTTCACTCTGTTGTATGACTGTCAGATGTCATTTTATGTTCCATAGTCTGGATACTTGAATATATAAATATATACATATAAATGTATATTTATAAAGAGAGAGTGGGAAAAGTACTGCATAAACTACTTTCTTCATAGGTGACTCAACCCTGAACACACTGTTTACCTGCCTTACTCTGATATCAGCCACTACTCAGCTAAACCTGAAAAGCCCATTTTCTGTTTATTTCATCACTGTTTGCTTTGTGTACTTCTAAACTAACTCTCTCTCGTGCTCATGTGTGTGTGTGTTTATTAGCTATCATATGAATATATGTTGGTCTTTGAACTTGTTAATTTTTATAATCTTGACCCAAACTAGAACCATTAGAAAAAATAGAACCTTAATTGAAGAACTGAAGAATTGCCTCAATCAAATTGTTCTATGAACAAATCTGTGGCACATTTTCTTAATAATTGATGTGGACTGGCCCAACCTACCTTGGGCAGCACCATCCCTGGACAGGTTGTTCTGGGCTGAGTAAGGAAGCCTGCTGAGTGAGTTAGGAAAAGTCTGTCAGGTGGCAGTGTTCCTCTGCAGTCGATGCTTGAGTTTCTGGATGCAAGTTTCCACTTTGGACCCTGGCTTTAGCTTCCCTAGATGTTTCACTGCTACCTAAGGGTGAGATGAAATAATACCCTTTCCTCTGGAAATTAGATTTAATCATAGTGATTTTCACAGTGATAGAGAAACAAATTAAAATACTATTAATGTATTATTTACCAATATTTTCACTCTGAAGTTGTAATTATTTTCAAAGTTTTGTATGTGTGCAAATATTGATTATGTATTTTATTTGGTCTTCAATGTGTATATTTTTAATTTTCATGGTATAGTTTTAAAGTATGAAGCTAATTAAAGTCAATTAGATTCATTATTATATCTATTTTAGTGAAGGGAGAAGTCCTGATGCAATATTGTTTATTCTTATACCTTTCTTCATTTGTTGTTGCCATAGTTAGGTATTTATACATTAAAACTGTATCAAAAAGTATTTACATTTCCTTTGCATTTCAGTAATCTTACATATGTTAAAAACTCTTCCTTTGGGAAAATAGAGCAACACAGATTTTGTTTCTTCAAATGCCTCTTGATGTAATGTGTGTCGTTTTAATGTCATTAAAATCACCGATATGGCCGGACAGTGATGGCACACACCTTTAATCCCAGCACTCGGGAGACAGAGGTAGGTAAATCTCTGTGCTTTCAAGGCCTGTCTTGTCTATAGAGGGTGTTCTAGAATAGCCAAGACTATTACACAGAGAAACCTTGATCAAAAAAAGAAATCACTGATATTGTTCTTCAAGCTTTTCTTTTTATTAATTAATGTATTTATTTTACATTCTGACTGTCCATCCTCTCCTTCCTCTCCTCCCACTCTTCCTCCGTGCATACTCCTCAATGCACTCCTCCTCTGTATTTGCCCAGAAAGGGGCAGGCCTCTTATGGGTATAAGCAAAGCATAGTATACTAATCTGCCATAAGTCCAAGCAAGTCCTCCTGAATTCAGGCTGGGCAAGACAATCCAACATGAGGAATAGGTTCTCACAAGCCAGCCAAAGCACCATACTCCCATTACCAGGTCTATTAGTTGACCCATATACGTAACTGTTACATATAAGCAAAGGACCTAGATTTGTCCTATGCACTTTCCCTAGTAGCTGATTCTGACTCTGAGTTGCCATGAGTCAGGCTAGCCAATTCTGTGGGTTTTCCTCCAATGTCTCTGACCCAGCTTGCTTTTTTCCCTCCTCTTTATGATTCCCATACTCAATCCAATGTTTGTTCTTGGGTCTCTGAGACACCCAGAACAGACACTAATCTTATACACAAGGATGGCCCTTTCAGGATAAACTCGTTGTTGCCAGGAATAGAGTCCTAAAAGTTTGCCTGCATCAGGCTTCTACCAAACTTTTCAAAGCCCCCCTTTCCAATAACCTTTCTCATTACTCTGCTTCTCTGTGCAGCTCCTAACCCTATTCCTCAAATTACTGTGCTCACCTTCCTCAGGCCAACCAGGAGATCTCTTGTTTTTCTGCTTTCTTGGAAGATACATTTATTGCCCCTTGGGCAGATTATGTTACCTAACCTCAATGAACTAGAGACTGTAGAATGGTTATCCTTTACTTTACAGCTAATATCCACTTATGAGTGTGTCCATACCATGTCTGTCTTTCTGGGTCTGTGTTACCTCACTTAGGATGATTCGTTTCTGGTTCAATCCATTTGTCTTCAATTTCTCTGATTTCATGGTTTTTAACAGCTGAGTAGTAGTCCATTGTGTAAATGTTCCTCATTTTCTTTATTCATTCTTCAGATGAGAGGCATCTAGATTGTGGCCATTATGAATAAAGCTGCAATGAACACATTTGAGCAAGTGTCCCTGTGGTATAATTGAGTATGCTTTGGGTATTTGCCCAATAGTGATATAGCTATTGATTTCCAATTTTCTATGTAACTTTCATATTGATTTTCAAAATGGATGTATTAGTTTGCAGTCCCACCAGAATTGGAGCTTTCTTTTCCCCTTGCTCCACATCTTCTCTATCATAAGCTGTTATTATGTTTTTGATCTTATCCATTCGTACATGTATAAGATGGAATTTTAGACTCATTTGGAATTGTTTTCCCTGATGACTAAGGATGATGAAGATTACTTTACATGTTTCTCTGCCATTTGGCATTCCTCTATTGAGAATTTTCTATTTGGGCCAATACCCCAATTTTTAATAATTGGATTATTTGATATGGTGATATCTTTAATTGCAGACTCAGGGTAGACTGATTTCTGTTAGTTCAAGGCTGCCATGGCCATGGCCTACACAAGAGTAACAGAGCTCATGCCTTTGATCCCAGCACCTGGAATCACCCATGTTTAATGCCAGCATTAGGGAGGTGTATAAGATATGGGCAAGGTCTCAGAGTTGGCATTCCCTCTCCATACACATTGAAGATAGGAAGGCATTGTAATCTCAGGATTCTCCAGCCAAGATGAGGAGAGACCGTAGTCTGATATCATGGAGCTTTTCAGCCTGAGGTTGAATGAGAGCTAGTGGCAGGATGCTTTGGTTTTCTGATCTTCAGTTGGAAGCTTGACCCCCAATATCAGTCTATGGGTCTTTTATTTCCATGGTACAATTTGGGTTTTTGATGCCTATTTGCTTACGTATTTTATATATTTTAGAAATCAGTCCTTTGTTGGAACTGTAGCTGATAAAAACCTTTTCCTATTCTATAGCCTGCTATTTTGTCCCATTGGCAATTCTTTGCCTTACAGAAAATGTTCAGTTCCACGACATCCTATTTATTATTTCTCAGTTTTAATGTCTGTGCTATTGGTATTCTGCTCAGGAACTTATTCTGATGCACTCAAAGACATTTTCCATTTTATCTTCTATGAGGTTCAGAATTACTGTATTTGTTTAGAGGTGTTTGATCCACTTGGACTTGCATTTTCTTCAGGTGATAGACATGAATCTCTTTGCACTCTTCTACATTCTGACAACCAGTAATTCCCATACCATTTATGGAAGAAGACTTCTTTTTACCATTGTATAGCTTGGTTTCTTTGTCAAAGTCAAGTTTCCATAGGTGTGTGGATTATGTCTGAGACATCGACTTAATTCCCTTGATCAATGAATGTATCTATTTTTTATGCCAAAACTATGCTGTTTTAATTATATAGCACTAAATTAGGTATTTAGATCAGAGATAGTGATACCTCTTTAAGTTCTTTTATTGTACAGGATTGTTTTATCTATCCTAGGTGTTTTGTCTTGTTTTTATTTTAAATATGAAGTTGGTTATTGTTTTTCAAAATCTGTAAAGAATTGTGTTGGATTTTCTTAATGAGGTTTGCTCATTTGTAAGATGGTCATTTTTGCTATGTTAATGCTACTGACCCATGTGTAAGGGAGATCTTTCCATCTTCTCATATCTTTACTTTTTTTTTCTACAAAGACTTGAAGTTATTCACGTATTTCACTTATTTGGTTATAATTACCCCAAAATATTTTGTAATGTTTGTCACTGTTGTCAACATTATTTTTCCTTGATTTCTTGCTCTGCCCTTTTATCATTTGTATGTAAGTGTCTACCAATTTTTTATTTAATCTTGTATCCAGCACTTGGCTAAAAGTGTTTGTTAGCTGTGGTAGTTCCCTGGCAGAATTCTTGGTGTTGCTTCTATATGCTATCACATCATCAGCAAATGGGAAAACTTTGACCACTTCCTTTCCAACTCCAGGTGTTGTCTTACTGCTTGACTAAGACCATTGAGTGTTATATTGAGTAGATTTGGAGAGAGTGGATAGTCATGTTTGCTTCCTAATTTTAGTGGAATTGCTTTGAGTTTCTCTCCATTCAATTTGATGTTGGTTATTGGGTTTGTTGTATACTACTTTTATTATATGTATGTATGTATGTTCCTTGTATCCCTGATATCTTCAAAACTTTTACCATGATGAGCTCTTTGATTTTGGCAAAGACTATTTCAGAATGTGCTTTTATTCTTTCAATTTGTTTGTATGTTGGCCCATATTGACAGATATTCTTGCATTGAACCATCACTGTATCATATCTGTAATGAAGCCTAACTACCCATGGCCTTAGATTCAAATCTAGTGTTTTCAAAAGGGTAGTTTATAGCTTGATATAGTGATAGGAATAGGACAAATTATATAATATAGGCGTCTATAGTGCAGAATCATTCCACTTAGTAGATCTACCTGTGTCATCCTTGATTGTTATCTTGGTGTTGGGACCATTATGTGTCTTTTCATTCACAGATGATTGGCAAGCAGAAACACACAGAGCTCCTGGCTCTAATATTTATTATTCTTTGAATCGTTTATAGTTTTTCATTTTTAAAATATTTATAAGATTCTGGTCTAAGTTGTTGAGAAACTATTCCTTTTCCGTTTTTAAAAGAGTGTAAAAATTGTCTTAAAACTCATTGGGGAAACAAACAAACTTGCAGCTCCTTATTAAACGGTTATTAGTAAAAAAGGGTCATTAAAATTTCCCTCATGAACATCGATGCAAAAATACTCAATAAAATACTCACAAACCAGATTCAAGAACACATCAGAAAAATCATCCATCATGATCAAGTAGGCTTCATCCCAGGAATGCAGGAATAGTTCAACATTAGAAAATCTATCAATGTAATCCACCATATAAACAAACTGTGAAAGAAAAACCACATGATCATCTCACTAGATGCTGAAAAAGCCTTTGACAAAATCCAGCACCCCTTCATGATAAAGGTCCTAGAGAGATCAGGGATAACAGTAACATACCTTAATATAATAAAGCAATATACAGTAAACCAACAGCTAACACCAAACTAAATATAGAGAAACTCAAAGCAATTCCTCTAAAATCAGGAACAAGACAAGGCTGTCCACTCTCTCCATATCTCTTCAATATTGTACTTGAAGTTCTAGTTACAGCAATAAGACAACAAAAGGAGATAAAGGGGATACAAATAGGTAAAGAAGAAGTCAAACTTTCATTATTTGCAAATGACATGATAGTTTATATAAGTGACCCGAAAAACTCTGCAAGGGAATGCCTAGAGCTGATAAACACCTTCAGCAATGTGGCAGGATACAAGGTAAACTCAAAAAAATCAGAGGCCCTATTATATACAGATGATGAAGTGACTGAGAAAGAAATCAGAGAAACATCACCCTTTACAATAGCCAAAAACAGCATCAAATATCTGGGGATAATGTTAACCAAGGAAGTGAAAGACTTGTATGTCAAGAACTTTGAGTCTTTAAAGATAGAAATCAAAGAGGAAAGCAGAAAATGGAAAGATCTCCCATGCTCATTGATTGGTAGGATGAACATAATAAAAATGGCAATCTTGCCAAAAGCAGTCTACAGATTCAATGAAATCCCCATCAAAATTCCATCACAATTCTTCAAGGACCTGGAAAGAACAATAATCAACTTTATATGGAAAAACAAAAGGCCCAGAATAGCCAAAACAACCCTACACAACAAAGGAACTTCAGGAGACATCACCATACCTGATTTTAAGCTCTACTATTGAGCTATAGTCCTGAAATCAGCTTGGTATTGGCACAAAAATAGACAGGTAGACCAATGGAACCAAATTGAAACCACTGATTTTAACCCACACACCTATGGACACTTGATTTTTGACAAAGAAGCTAAAACTATACACTGGAAAAAACAGAGCATTTTCAACAAATTGTGCTGGCATAACTGGGTACTGGTATGCAGAAGACTGCAGATAGATCCATGTTTATCGCCTTGTACAAAACTTAAGTCCAAATGGATCAAAGATCTCAACATAAATCCAGCCACACTTAAACTTTTAGAAGAGAAAGTGGGAGATACTCTTCAAAGAGTTGGTACAGGAGACCACTTCCTGAACATAACACCAGTGGCACAGACACTGAGATTGACAATTAACAAATGGGACCTCGTGAAACTTAAAAGCTTCTCTAAGGCAAAGGACACAGTCAACAAGACAAAAAGGCAGTCCAAAGAATGGGAAAAGATATTCACTAACCCCACATCTGTCAGAGGGCTAATCTCCAAAATTTACAAAGAACTCAAGAAGCAAGTCCCCAAAACACCAATGGATCCAATTAAAAGGTGGGGTACAGAACTAAATAGAGAAAACTCAATAGAGGAGGTTAAAATTGCCAAGAGACACTTAAGAAAGTGCTCAACATACTTAAAGAAGAGAGGGGTAGAAGAGGAAGAGAGAGTAGGTCATGGGGGAGCAGGAAGTTTGAGTGGGGCGGTAGAATAGGGTAAGAAAGAATCATAGGTTAGAAGACAGATCAGGCACCAGTATGACCTCTAGTGATCTAAAGGGATGACACCAATTGGCAAGCTAAGCAATAGTGGAGAGACCACCTCGAATGCCCATTCCTGATAATGAACTTGATGTCTATAACCATCCAGGAGCCTTCATCCAGTGACTGAAGGAAGCAGAGGCAAACACCCATAGGTAAGCAATGAACTCAACCCAAGGAACCCAGTGACAGAGAGAGAAGAGTGATGAGCAAATTGGCAAAGAATGGGCTGGCAAATCCAGCAGAGACAGCTGATCTCAACAGGGGAGGGCTCTTGGACCCCAGACCGACAGCGGGGAGGCCAGTATGGGACTGATCCAGACACCCTGAATGTGAGTGTCAGTGAGGAGACCTGGGCAACCTATAGGGCCCTGAGCAGTGGATCAGTGTTTATCCCTGTAATACAAACAGACATTGTGTGCCCATAGCTAAAAGAGGGATGCTCTCCCACCTGGACTCTTAGGGGAGTGCCTGGACCCTACCCTGAGTGAAATGGCAGACTCTAGATATCCCCTATGTGGAAGGAATTGGCAATAGGGTGGGATTCTGAGGGGAATGGGGGTGCAGAAGGAGGGGACGGAGAGGGAACTGGGATTGACATGTAAAACAAGCTATTTAAAATTAAAATAAAAAAATAAAATTTCCATTTCTTTTGGCCCTCCTTGTTATCAAGACTTTCTGGGACTGTGGATTATAGCATGGCTATCCTTAAATTATAGCTAATAGCTACTTATGAGTGAGTATATATCATGCTTTTCTTTCTGTATATGGGTAACTCACTGAGAATTATTTCTTCGAGTTCCATCCATTTGCTTTCAACTTTTCTGAAGTCAGTGTTTTTAACAACTGAATAATATTTCATTGTGTAAATATACCACATTTTTTCCATTCTTTGGTTTAGGTGCATCTGGGTTGTCTCCAGGTTCTGGCTTTTATATTGCAAATAAAACTGCTTTATATTCCCAATAGTGGTATAGCTGGATTTTGAGGTAGATTGAGTAGCAATTTTCGGAGAAATCATCTTATTGATTTCCAACCTTGTTGTACCACCAGCAAGGGAGAGTATTCCCCCTTGCTCTGCATCCTCTGCATCATAATCTATTATTAGTATTTTTTTATCTTAGGCATTCTGGTATGTGTAAGATGGAATTTTAGAGTGATTTTGATTCATATTTATCTGATGGTGATGAACATTTCATGAAGTGTATCTTAGCCATCTGAGAAGGTTCTGTTGAGAATTCTCTGTTTAGATCTGTACCCCATTGTTTAATTAGATTATTTGATTTTTTATGTCTAGTTTTTTGAGTTGTTTATACATTTTAGAGAACAGCCTTCTATCAGTTAAGTAATTAGTGAAGACCTTTTCCTGTTGTGTAGGATGCCATTTTGTCCTATTGATAGTGTCCTTTACCTTACAGAAGCATTTCTGTTTCATGATGTCCCATTTATTAACTTTCACTCTCAGGGTCTGTGCTACTAATGTTTTATTCGGAATGTATGGATTTCCCTGGGAAAGGGAGTATAAGAAATCCCTTTCGTAGATTACTGGTGATTGTGGATGGGATCATTTAATGATTGGGTTAAGTTTAGATGGAGGCAATACTGAAAGTATTTTCTGGATATGGGGGGGTATTTTTCAGTCAGGTAGAAACCTAGTACAAGGTAAATTCTGGTGCATTCACAAGGATAATACCAGCTAAGTGTACTAGCAATATTGGATAGGTAGCCTCAACTGGCTATATTCTGTAATCATATTGGTGATTACCCCAATTGTCATAAAAGAGCCTTCATCTATTAACTGATAGAAATTGAGCAATTGATAATCAAATTATGACAAAATTTTCTTCCAGAAGTCAACACTCCTTTATTGTGTTTTTAGGATGTTTATTTCTAGAAAAATAAATGATGCTCCAAGATTTAGAAGTTTTTATATTATAGCTTTGACAGATTACATAACCCCCCTACTGAATTTCTTTATATATACATATATGTATATAATGTGTCATTATATTTCAGTTCAACTTTAATTTTTAAACTGGGTTTCTTTTTAACAATGCTACATTCTCAGTCTGAGTCACACTAAATGAGATTTAATATTGTTTTAATCACAATTAAATTTCATGTAATTATTTCCTAAAATAGAGTGTGTCTTTTGAAATAGTTACAGCAACATTACTGAGAGTAAGAATCCATGTGTGCAAGCTCTAACCGTAATGTCCATTACACACCAAGTTCCTCTCCTCCTTTGGGCTCCTTGGTTTTATGCTGCAGATCCTTGCTATGTGACAGTATAATCCTTGTCTCTGTGTCACATGTCTGTCTCTCAACTCTTTACTTTAATGTAAGAGAAATGTGCGAGTAGTATGAGATAATAATGGATGTCATTTGTCACAATTTTGTCATTGAAATAAATGTCCTTAAACAATGTGCAGAAATTTCTGAAAGAATACCTTCCTCCTAGCCAATAAATTTCAATGCCTTGTAAGAAATTAGCAAAATGCCGCTTCTTTTCTCTATATTTGGGATTCATGGGTTTCCCCAAATTTAGATTAGTATATTCCTTCCAATCAAAATGTTAACTGGAGGTAAAGCACTCTATATTTTTTCTGTTCATATGATCACTGGTATAACCAAAAGCTTCATACACTGAGTGATTTTATGAATGTGTCTTGGAACAAATGCAATAATAAATATTTTTATTTTAAAATGAACACAGGAAATGGAGGACAGTAAAGAAATGACAAAATGATACACAAATCTATCAAAATATGTATCATATTAGTATGATGAAAACTTCATGACAGGAACAAAGGAACTCAAAACATGTCAAATGAATCCAAGTAAAAGCTAAACATATCTACACTTTGTTCATTAATTTGAAGAAACAACATTGCTCTATAATTATCCATAAATGGATCAATACACAGCAAAATCTAAACAATGTTGTTTTTCTCAATGTATCTTGAAAATTATATAGAAACTGAAAAGACAGGAATATTCATGACATTTGATAAGCAGGGTAAAACTGTCTTCTTATTAGATAATATAAATGGTTAATACAAAGGTGTACTTATGACTATATGTGATGTTGGCAGAAAGAAAAATTTGTTCTTGAATGAGTCTAAGTGTGGTAATTTGAATGACATTGGCCTGCATAATCTCAAATTCAGTGGCACTATTAGGAGTTGAGGCTTTGTTGAAGTGAGAATTGCTTTGATGGAGGAAGTGTTACTGTGGAGTGTGGGCTTTGAGTTTTCCTATGCTCAGAATACTACAACAGTCTTGGTCATTTTTTTGTTGCCTGCAAACCAAGATGTAGCCATCACCACATCTGCCTACATACCATCATGATCTTGCCTTGATGATAATGAAACAGTCAGCCACTAAAACTAAATGCTCTTTGTTTATAAAACTTGCATTGACATGGTGTCTTCACAGCAATAAAAACCCAGAGACAGAAATTGCTACCTGGGACAGGAGTATTGATGTGATGGGCTGATCACATTTGTTTGTTTGTTTTGAGTAATATCTCCTTTGGGAATAAGGATAAGAGAAACAGTTAAATGCTTTAAATGTAGCTTAATGTACCATAATAGTAGTAGCATGGAAGACAGTAGCATTGAATGTGATTTGATGAACTTTAGGGGGCGTTCTCAAGAGTATACAGAGTAGAAGATGTATTTTATTTTGTTTCATAAATATGGTTCTTACACTGTGTTGGTGAAGAAAGTAGTTGCTGTTTGCCTTTTGTCCCAAGAGTCTGGGTGAGGAAAGAGTGAACAATTTTGGATTTATTGTGTGGGCAGAGGAAATCTCAAAGCAGCCTTGTGTAGACTCTGTTTTGTGGCTACTAGTGTTAAATCTGTTGAAGATATAAAATGAAAAGGAGCAAGCTGAGGAAGGAAAAATATGTGAGAAGAAAAAGAGTACCAGAAAGTGGAATAGAGCTAAGTACTGTGTTCAAAGATATAAATGGATTATGAAATAGAATTAATGGAGTGATGACCTCAAGGCAAGATACCACCTAGCTAAATATCCAACCTGTGAAAAGGAACTAATGAATAGCTTAGAGCTAGGTTTGGTAAAACATACCTTTAATCCCAGCACTGGGAAGGCAGTGGCTGGTGGATGTTGAGTTTGAGGCTAGCCTGGACAGCCAAGATAACACCTAGCTTAGACCATGATGAAAAAAGCTAGTGAATACGTAATTGAAGGAGGTTGAAAAGTTCCACTCAAGTAAGCAGAAGAAATTGGCTGCTTCAACCATGTGGTTCTAGGTTTAAGTTAAGGATAGAACACAGGAATTATGGAATAAATTTTCTGAGGGCAGGATTGTGTCATGGGTGTCCCTGAATGGAGAACTAGTAGAAAGACCATTGTGTGAAACTGTGAAGTTGAAGAGTAAATTGCCTTTGGAGGACTCAAAATGTTACAGATGCCACAGTCATGGGATACCTGCTGAGGAGAGCTGAAAACAGAGTGAAACCATCTCAAGAGAAAGACCTGTGTTGCAGTCAACAAAGCTGAACAGAGTTGGAGATCAGAAGAGTGGTTTGACATCAGATATTGAAGATGCAGAGTTTGGAGTATGCCCATCTGTTTTTCAGTCTTCTTTTGGTCCAGTATTTCCTCACTATGTTGTGTTCTATATGTTTTAGAATGGTAATATATAGTCTAAGCCATTATATGTTGGAAGTATGTGATATGTTTTTATGTTGATTTTACCAGGATCAGGGTTTACAATTAAGAGACTGCATGAATCTCATAAGACACTTTGAACTTTGAACTTTTTTTTTACTTTTAAACATTGTTGACTATTACAGTGTATAGGACTTTTGAAGTTGGTGTACCTGCATTTGGCATTATGCTATTGTTACAAGCTTATGGGGGCCAGAATGTGGAATGTGGTAATTTGATTAAATGGGGCTCTATAATTTCATAGAGGGAGTGACACTATTAGGAAGTGTGGCTTTGTTGGAGTGGATTTGGCCTTGTTGGAGGATATGTGTTATTGTCAGGGTGGGCTTTAATTTTTCCTATGCTCAGGACATGGCCCAGTGTTCCAGTCAACTTCCTGTAGCCTACAAGATATAGGACTCTTACCTACTCCAGCATCATGTATGCCTGTATGCAGCCATGCTTCCCACCATGAGGACAATGAACTGAACCTCTGAACTGTAATTAAGGCACACTCAATTAAATGTTTCCCTTTAAGAGACTTGCCATGGTCATGGTGTCTCTTGATAGCAATAACACCCTAATTATAAAGTAAGGTAGCCCACCAAGAACACATCAGATATTTGACAATGATGAGAAGCAGAAGACTGAGCCATGAAGAAGTTATTTCCAAGCCTACACCAAGGCTTAGGGAACATGGAAAAAGAAGGGAAAGTGAGTGGGTTCCAGCTGCCACACCTGATATCTTATATGCAAATATGTACTTAAAATACATCATAGACATAAACCATAAATGTAAAATGGTAAAATGAATATGAAGGATAAACACTGACAAAGGAAAATATTTAATTTTTATTTTTATTAATTATTTCTTTCATTATACATATTAACTACAGCTTTCCTTCCCACCACTCCTACTTTTCCCTTCCCCATCTCCCATCAACACCCCATCTACTCATCCTCTATCTCCATTCAGAAAGGGGCAGGCCTCCTGTGAGACCCAACAAAGCATGGCATATCAAGTTGAGGCAGGACCAAGCTCCTCCCCCTGCATTAAGTCTAGGCAAGGCATCCTAGCATGGGGAATAGGTTCCTAAAAGCCAACTCCAATGCTATGACAGCTATATATTACACTGCGAGGAGCTCCACAAACAAAGCAACTGTCATCCACATACAGAGACCTAGGTTGGCTCCGTGTAGTCTCCCTTGTTGTTGGTTCATATCCTGTGAGGTCCTACAAGGTCATGCCAACTGTGTTTGGGGGTTTCCCCATTATAACTTTGACAGGTCCTGGCTCTTATAGTACAATCCGCCTTCATCTCTTTAAGAGAATTCCTAAAGCTCCACCCTGTGCTTGGCTGTAGATTTTGCATTTGCTTCTATAAGTTACTGGAAGAAGGCTCTCATAGCAAAGGATGCTCAATCACACCATAAGTACACTTACTCACCCATGTTCATAACAGCTCTATTCATAATATACAGAATCTGGAATTAACCTAGATGCCCCTCAACCAAAGAATGGATGATGAAAATGTGGTACATTTACACATTGGCAAAAGAGCCTCCAAAACAAACAAGCAAAGAAAACAAAACCAAACAAAAACCAGGGACATCATAAAATTTTAGACAAATTGATAGAAATATAATAAAATATTCTGAGTGAGATGCCTCAGACCCAGAAATGCAAACATGTACTCACTCATATGTAGATACTAGATGTAAAGCACAGGAAGTAGCTAGGTAATAAAGAGGTTCCAAACATGGATTCATGGTTTTCTCTGGGAAGGGGAAATAGATGAGATCTCTGGGATAAACTGGAGGTAGTGGTGTTGTGGAAGGGGAATCATAATATGAGGGATCAGTTTGAGCAGGTTTAGAGTAGAATAGAGGGGGAGAGTAATGAAAGAGATATCTTGATGGAGGGCCATTTTGAGTTTAGGGAGAAAGTTGGTCCAAGGAAACTCCCAGGAATCTGCAAGGATGACCCCGGCAAAGACGCCTAGAAATAGTGGAAGTGGTGCCTGAAATAGCTTTCTTTTGTAATCAGACTGGTGACTATCATAACTGCCACCAGCTAAAAAAGATCCTTTTTAATCAACATTCTATCATATTTAATACTAAAAGCACAAATCCAGAAGATTAAAACAACTCATTTTAAAGCTTACAAAAAACAAAATCTATGTGAGTATCAATGAAAAAATAAACAAATAAGGGGCAGGTAGAAAAATATACATATAAATATTTCATGCCACAAAAGATGCAGCTTACACAAAATCCCTCAAGTTTAAAATATAGAACGACTGTTCATTTTAAAAATAGTTCAAAGATGTAAACAGATATTTGTATACAAATGGAAGGTGAACACCTGAGACGCCCCCATCCCATTTATCATTACAGAAAGAAAAATCCGCAGTAAAATAACAGGTGTGGCTTAAGATAAACAAACATATTGACAATACCAAAATTAAATCTCAGGTACACTTTCTATCCATTATGAAACCTGGAAGATTCAATCTTTGGAGTCTCTCTTTCACATCTTAATTAACTGAACTGCTATGAGAAGGGATTGTAAATCTAAAGAATGTGTTTAGGAAAATACATTCAGTTGACTGTGAAATGAATTATAATTACTGTGTATGTATGAAGTTATCAGGGAAGGTGAAATTGTAAATGCTCAATGCACAATGATAATCAACTTGTACACTATTGAGTCATCAGAAGTGCTATTATCAATTAAGCACAATAATGTAATAAGCACTAGAATATAATTTTATTGTGCATGTGTGTATGTGTGTGGGGTGTTATCCATGACTTATATGTGGAGATCAAAGAACACCTTTTTGGAGTGGAATTTCTGTTTGTTTTTACTATCATATGGAACTCAGGTATTAAACTCTCACTGACTGGCTCAAAAGCAACCATCCTTACCTTTTGAGCCAATTTTAAGCCTATTTAACAAGTTTAATTCATGTACACTGATTTACTTAGAAGATAATAAAGTAATGAAATGTTACAAATTAAATTAGGAACTTAAATATTAACTTTAAATATGAACACTACATATATGGTAGCATTTGGCATAAATTGTTAATGAATTGTTTCAGTGTTTGTTTTAAATGACTTTAATTCAATAAAAATATTCACTATGTATATATTTTCCATTTTCATTACATCCGTTTCTGGTGAGTCACTATAGAGAAGAGTGATATAGCTTCCAATGTTAATGTTCTAAAAAGAAAAAAATCCTAAAATTATAACTAGCCCCCAATCTAAGGAAAAATGTAAAATGTCAACAGTTCTTTGGTGACAGTTTTAGGAGAGTATTTGAAGAAGCCTATTTTGGAAAGCTTTCTGGTCACCCCCAGTTCCTATGGTTGCCATGGTTGTGAGAGCTGGTGTGCAATCTTTGATAACACTGTCATTAAATGACTTCAATACCATCCTTAATGCCATCAACACTCCATGTGCTTTCCATATTCTACCCCCAACTTGGGGGAACATTCATGGAGGTATCTATGAGGCTCCTAAGCCTCCTTCACACCTCCCAGAGCCAGTAATTCAGAGGCAGTATGGAAAGCTGTGCTATGTCATTCAGCGGCATTAAATCTATCCCAGATGTGCTTTAGTACTTAGTCTTGGTTTTGTTTTTCTTTTACCTTTAAGGGCAGAAAATAATTACATTTCGCTAGAGTTTTCCAGTGTAGTATGCTCAAAATGCTATTAAGGATGGCAATATTGAAAGATTGTCTCAAAACACATCCACCTAGCTACAGTAGAGAAGATTCAATTATTTCATAATGTCACATAACTTCATTAACCCACATGAGTAGATTAAATCTATGTACCATGTTGTAAATCCTACAGACTCATCTATGTGGACAGAAATCTAATGAAGAATTAAATCTCTCTGTGTCTCTTTTTGTCTCTGTCTATCTTTCTCTGGATATATGGCTTGCAAAAGCAAACTCAGAATTTCTGCTGATATCCTTTCAACAGGCTAAATCATGATGGCAGAGCACAAGGCCACCATGGTCCATACAGTGTGCTCCAGTCTCAAGAAAAAAGAACACAAAAGTAGTAACCTCTGAAAGCAAAATATTCAAAATGAGTGAAATAATGAAATTCATTATGCAAAGGCAAGGTTACATTTAAATCTTATAGCAATTGTCCACAGAATATTATATTTTATGTGAAATATATGCTTACTTTGTTATTTAGTTTGCTTCCCACTCAACAGTATATCCACTGCTAAGATTTTCAGACACCTTTCTGAGTTTGGGGAACTTTTAAATCATATGTTCTATTGCTTAGAAAATCTCATCTCACTAGAACCTCTGCTGTTTCACACCATTTCTTCCACATTTCATAAAAGTAAAAGTGCTGGCCAAGTGTGATAGCTGGTTGACAAATTCCTGTTAAATTCTAATTGTTTTCAATGGAAAAATCCCTTTGGATTAGGAGTTCCCCCTTATTATATCAAATCTTTTGAAGTTTTAAACTTCTTTTTTTATACATAGAGACTTAGGAGTCCTGAGTATGAATATAGCATTTTTTAAAGAATTACATTGATTCTGATTTTTCTACAGATTTTCTGTGTAGATGAAGCAGTCAAAGATTGTTCATAATAAATCACACAATTTGTGTAATATAATTGAAAATATAATGTGTGAAATTCATTTAAGTCATGTTTGTAAATATTTTGAGTTATATGGTAAATAAACAGAGTTATACTTGCTGTAAAGAATGTTGCAATCTCTTGCTACAATACTTTCAAAACACTTGTAACTAACCAACATTAGGAACAGAAAGACCTGAATATTTTGCTAACTTAATGAGTCTCAATACAAATTTGGAAATGTAGTAAGTCACTACCATTTATTGGTTTTCAAGCTAAAATATCCCTCAATATTAGAAAATGTGTGTTGTACACGTCAGAAATTTGTACTATATACAAAAACTATATACTTGTAATATATAATTATCTTTAATGGAAAAGAAATGCCCATTTATTGATAAGAATGTGATCTTCTATATATGCATGATAACCATACACTGGAAGTTATGCTAACTGTCATTAATGCATTAGAAGGGAGGTAACATCTTGGGATTTTAAAAATATTCAAGGATAGTCTTAAATATGGAAAAGTGTCTCATTACCACACTAGAACAAACAAAAAACAGAAAACAAAACCAAATATACAGCAAAAAGTTTATGTGGATAATTCTAACTGTGGTTTATATTTTCATATATTCTTTATGAATAAGCTGTAGCTTTGAGGTATACAATAGAGAAAGCAGCCTATGAAGTACTGTGGAGGCAGAGGTTGGGCAACTGGCACAGTGCATATGAGATGCACTGTTCTGAAACTTCAGAGTTTTATATTCTATCTTTCTTAGTCTTTGTAAGTTATTGTTTCTACATATAATCACAGAAAGGTATGCCATACTTGAAAGGAAAGATGTTTTTGTTAAGTCCAAGATTTTCCAATTTAAGGAGTTGGTTAAGATAAACCACAAAGATTTCGTTCTTTGTATTTTTTCCATATTTTTATTTAACTTTTGCACATGTCACTCTCAGTTCCCTCTCCCTCCCCTCCTCCCCGACCCCCAAATCCTCCCAACCTCTCAACCACACTCCATCCCCCCTCTGCTCCTCAGGGACGGCAAGGGCTTCCATGAGGAATTTTAAGAGTCTGTCACATCATATTCTGCAGTGCCTGGGTCCTCCCCAATGTGTCCAGGCTGAGAGAGCATCACTCCATGTGGAATGGGTTCTCAGAGTCCTGTATGCCAGGAATAAATATTGCTCTACTCTCCAAGGTCCCAAAGATTACCAAGGCCTCCTCTCTGTCACCTAGATTTGGTGGAAGGGATGTGTGGATCAGTTCCATGCTGAGCCCTCAATCATCTCTCTGGGGTTCATATGTTCCCTCTTGTGTAGGACAGCTGCCTCTGTGTGTTTTGCCGGCCTGATCTTGATTCCTTTAGTCATCACTCCTCTTTGCAGCTGGTTTCCAGGAGTTCAATTCAGTTGCCAGTGGTGGGTGTCTGCCTCTGCCTCCATCAGCCACTGGATAAGAGTTCTACGATGGCATATAAGGTAGTCATCATTCTCATTATCATGGGAGGGAATTTAAGGTAAGCTTAGTGCCATCTGGTGTCATTCTTGTAGATCTGTGAAGACCTCACTAGTGCCACATCTCTCCTCCAACTTATAATGGCTCCCTCTTTTATAGTATCTACAATCCTTCTCTCCTCTGTTCTTACCCTGGCTAAATCTTCGTGCTCTCCCATGTCTATCTGTCCCTTCCTCTTTTACCCCTCTTTTTCACCTATCTATTTCTGCCCTCCCCTTCTTCCCCCACCAATCCAATTAGGAGATCTCATCCTGTAACCCTTCTCTGGGTTACCATGCATGTTTCTCTTCAGGTCCTCCCTGAAAACCACATGATTTCTAATAAATAAAATTTTTATTAATAATCATCCCTGTACTCTGCTTTGAGCATATTTCCCCCTGCACTAACATATTTCAGACCCATTCAACTTCATGTCCTTCTTCCCTCCAAATTAAAGACCCTCCACAAACAAACAAAAACTGCAATCTGTATTTTGTTTTTGTTTTTTGTTTTTTGTTTTTTTTTTGGCTAGTGACTCCTGAGAACAGAGCCTGATCTGGAGCATAATTAATATACCTAGTGACAATCCATTTTTTAGCAGGTATTAATTATAAATAATTTTTCAGCTAAAAGAGTGAGTTTATTTCCATCCTCTCTCCTGGCTGCTGGGAATTTTGTCTGGTTGGAACCTGTGCACACGCTGTACATACTGTCACAAGCAATCCATTTGTATATCAGTGATGTTGTGCCTGGAAGACATGATGTCCTTGAATTCATCCACCATGTCTGGCTCTTAAAATGTTTTTGCCTACACTGGTTATATAGCTTGACATCCGCAGCAGGGGTGAGGGGTCAGGAAGAGGCTAGTCATCGGAATGGTCAGGATGTTCTCATGGGCGAGCCCTCCCGAAAACATCAGGAACTTATTGCTCCAGTAAACATGTTTTTCTTTGTTGTTATGGACACTGGATTGTTTTTAGTAAACATATTTTTCTCTGTGGTCGCAGACACCAGTTACAGCTGTCTGCTCCCAGTGGGCCTCCGTCCACGGTCTCTTGTTCCCACAGTTCCTCCCTTTTTTTTATTTTCTAATGGGGCACTCCTGTCTTAGGTCAAGTAGGGTCACCTTCCCTGACCCGTCTTTGGGGGACCTGGTGACCCCTGTCTTAGGCACAAGGTCTCTTCCCCACAGGTTGCCCATCATCAGGAACCTCATCCTTGAGTCATCTGTAACCAGACTTCATGGCTATCTGGATTGCCATGGACTAAGCTGAGCAATAGTTGGTGATGGATCTGTTGCCTATGGAACAAGGCTCATTGAACTCAGAATAACGCTACCACTCCCAGGATCCCCATTGACATAGCGCCTCCCCATCAATGTACCTATCCTCTAATCTGGGCCACAGCATTCCACCAGCCTTCCTCTGTTACAAGGGTAACCCAAGTATGATTTACAGTTACAATTTGATGGGCCAAAACAGTGATAAAGTTTATAAAGTTAACATTCCAAGCTCTAATCAGGAAAGCATTTAGAAGGCACATTTGCACAGATACATTAGATACACTCATTGAAGTTACACATGTAGCATGATAAAAATGTGAGCAAGACAATTGTTGCACTATCCACAGAGCATTAATTTGTTCCTGGAGTGATGCAGTATGTTTATTTAACATCAGCAGTCGCAGCTGAATATGCAAATTGGGGGAATTCTGGGGGTCAGCACTTCGCTAACTCTACCAGCAAGGCTGTTAATGGTCTCTGCTTTAGCGGAAGATTGGGCAATGGCAATTCTGGCCATGGCAGCTGCAGTGGCCCATATGGTGATGGCTGCAACAACAGCAGCCATGATGCCAATGTTAATCTTAGAGTGATACTGGATGATCTCCTCTCCTGAGTGTTGATCTTCCATCACCGTGGGAACCAGGGAGGGAACCTGGATGATCAAGATGTAAGAATCTCCAGATGGCCAGCAATTACACAGAACATAGGAGCTAGGAAATCAATTGAGAGACTACCCTCCTTCCCCCATCCCATTCCAAGAAACCAAAAGGAAAGGAGGTAGCAAGCAGGCTGTGCTAACAATAGGGAATCTTTTTCTTCCCCCTTTTCAACCTTGAGGGAGGTTTCAAAGACAAGGGACTCATTCCAGGAGACCGTAGCGTTAAAGGCCAACCCCTGTGGCAGAACTAAGGGGCAGGAATCCAAGCAGGCTTGGGTCCCACAAATGTACATTCTACAAAATGTGGGCATGATCCCCACTAGAATGGGGTTCCTGAAATGAAGTTCTTCCCCATTATCAGAGGAATTTTTGAAAGGCGGCCTATGCCCATACCATTAAATAGTGCCAGCCCCCTTTAATCTCCACAGTTCAGCTGTGAGACAATCCCCCCAGGGCAGGAGAAAATAAAGAAAAAAAGTCCCTCCTGGTTCTCCAGCAAGTAGGTGCAGGTTTTGGTGTTTTTTTTTTATCAAATTAGATCTCTCTTGATTAATGGGATACCGGATACCCCTCAGGCCCAACATCTGACTGTTGGTGGCATTTAAGGGAAAAATCTGCCAGGGAGGAATTCTCAACACTAAACAAGAATGCTTATAGGAGGAATTAGGTAGCATGGAGATATTAAATATCTTGATAAACCAGATTTACCTTTAGGGGGAAACTCAGATTGTTTAATTTCTGACTGTCCAATCTCTCATTGACAGCAGCCCCTCCCAGTGTATTATTAATGCTATAAAAGATGGGGAACAGGGAGCTGGAATGACTAACTGGCATCAAAACGGGGGGGGGTCCTCACCAGTGCCCTTACCTGCCTGTTCGGCGATGGTTGGACCATCTTGAACATGGCAAACATTCTCAGTATCAGGAGCAATATCAGTGTTGGGGAAGTCCTGTTATTTGCCTGTCAATAAAGTACTGTCTGGCCAATAGAAAACCTAGATAGCAGGGACTAGGAGTCGAGGAGGATTCTGGGAAGGGGAAACACAAGAGAATCAACATGTAACGCCATTGGGGGTAGGAAGCCTGGAACTATTCTCCGGTAAGAGACATACTTAGATTAACAATTATGGGGTAATTACTTAAAGCAGAGCTAGCCAGTAAGAGAGAAACAAGGCCAGCAGCTTCATAATGAATATAGCCTCCTGTGTGTTTATTTGGGACTGATGCGGATCTAGAACCAGGCTGGCGCGGCAGAGCCCAGGCGACTGGCAGGGGATAAACCAAAGCGGCTAGCAAAAGAAAAAGCTTCTCATAACAGAATGGTGTCAGAAGTGGGATCATGAATTTCCACGCAGAATGACAAAAGCTTTAAAGGAATTTTAAAAACAAAAGAAGGGAGAGAAGCACAGATTATTGGTAACAGCATTTTTCTCAGGTGTGCTCTGTTTTGCTATCAACAAGCCGAGATTCACGTGGCTTGCTTACCGGAGTCTTCCTGACTCGACATAAAAAGAAAAAAAAAAAACAGCAAGGTTGTTTTAAGAGACTCTGCTACCGATTGAAAGGGGTGTACGTACAGCTGGAAGTGGCGGCTTTTGCTTGAGGTCAGCATGGACTGAGGCGGTAAGCTGGAGTCACGCTTACGCCCGCCATCTTGAAACGGCAGTTTAAAACAGCCGCGGTTTTACAGTTAAGACACGTGACCAGAAAAACATAAGGATTTACAGTAAAGTCAGACTTGGATGAACAAAACCTTTAAAGGTTTACAGTGTGCTTAAAAATATATGTGAGATTGAGAGAGAAAATGAAATGATAAAGTGGTATATAAATACAAAAGCCGGCGTTGTGGTGGCGCACGCCGGTAAGATTTACTCCAGAGGCAGAGGCAGGCAGATTTCCAAAGAGAAATCCTGTCTCAAACAAAAATAAATAAAAGTAAAATAAATAAAGTAATAATAGATAAATAAATAAGCCACGTAAAGATGGAAAATACACAGAGAGTCTGGATACTGTATGCTATTGTGTTTTTCAGTTTTTTGCTTGCTAAGGAAGGAACTGCTGCTAAAGTACACTTGATTATAAATGCTGCTGAATTAATCCAACTTCTATCTTTTAAAAATGCCTTGACTTCAAAATTTAAGTGTAAGGATATGCTACTTGAAAAAGGAGTTTTTATTTATGTTTCTACAGAAAATGAAAAGCTAAGGATTCCTTCCAGGCTTTTGTGGTTTGACAAACCAAGACCCCCGGAAGCAGTGGACCAGGTGTTCCAACAATCAAAACAGCGAAGATGATACAGTCTTACAGACCCCGAAAATATGGACTTATACAGGTTTCTGAGTTCTGTCATGATCCCCATGGTATAAACAGCGCCCCCTTCCAGCAGGAAGCAGTTTGGAATGAGTGACGTCCCAATTCCCATCTTGTTTATAAATCTTTGTTTTCATTTAAATGGGATTGTTTATAATTGGCTAGTGATCACAGCCAATCTTTTTTAATGGTAAAAAGGGGAATTATGGTATGGGTATTGTTTTTCATTTATTGAGACAAAATCAAGGTCAATTTTGTGATGCTTATATTTCTCCTCTTGATTAAGTATTGTGCTTATACTGATCTTTTACAACGTAATGCATAATTGAATACAGACTATAGATAGTTACTTATAATAGAATTTCTAGTTACATAAGTTAGGTTTCTAGATATACAGAAATATATTTGAGATGGACAGTCTTCAAACCTCTCAAAGACCTTCAGAACATGGCATTTAAAATGGTTTAGGGTTTGTCTTGACAATGAGAATTGTCTGCTCCTGGCAGCACCAATTACATCTGAGAGGAAGATGGGCATCGAAGAAACTCGTTATAAAGTTTGCTTTCAACATGGCAAGATTAGCCATTTGGGCAAGAAACTGCTCTTGCCTAGATTGTTTGACTGTTGTTGTATCATCTGGACATGCAGGACCCACAGGAAAGTGACTACTGAACTCAGTCTTACAGGGTTCCTGCTTGATGAAGAGTCTACGAGACTTTCTGCAGGACAAAGAAAAATGACTGACAGACTGCCAATGCAGATAGACAGTTTGAAATTTCCTGCTTTGCTGAGAAGTGTTCCAGACACATTGTGGCCTATGGGCTGAAGATGGATGCCCCAACGTTACAGAGGAACTTCGGGTGACTGTCCAGGCAGTAAGATGTCTCTGTCAATCCTAGTGTTTATATATTATCCTTCTGTGGTCTTTGATGGAGTTGAAGACAGATAGTTATAATTATAGTTTTCCTTAGTTATGATAAAAGATAAGCTACATATAGGACTTTGGACTCACAAGGATGGGATGGATGATATTTTCTTTAAATCTTGCTAAAATATTGTAACTATGTTCTTACTTGATAACTGTTCTGTCATATACAATTTGACTATGTTAAAATTAAGACCTTTCTTTTGTTTAAACAGAAAAGAGGAGATGTTGGGGAAGTCCTGTTATTTGCCTGTCAATAAAGTACTGTCTGGCCAATAGAAAACCTAGATAGGAGGGACTAGGAGTCGAGGAGGATTCTGGGAAGGGGAAACACAAGAGAGTCAACATGTAACGCCATTGGGGGTAGGAAGCCTGGAACTATTCTCCGGTAAGAGACATAATTAGATTAACAATTATGGGGTAATTACTTAAAGCAGAGCTAGCCAGTAAGAGAGAAACAAGGCCAGCAGCTTCATAATGAATATAGCCTCCTGTGTGTTTATTTGGGACAGATGCGGATCTAGAACCAGGCTGGCGCGGCAGAGCCCAGGCGACTGGCGGGGGATAAACCAAAGCGGCTAGCAAAAGAAAAAGCTTCTCATAACATATCAGGGACCACATGCCTGATGCGCCGTTTGGAGACCCAAATGAGCTTCTCATTTCCTGGAGGGAAAACACAAACAGCTCCTCAAACCCTAGCTAATCGGTGAGTGTGTGGCTGCCATTTTCCTGTAATTAAATCCTTCCATCTGACCCATCCCAAAATATGGGAGGGTTTGTTCCAATGTCTCTCCATAGCAGATAAATTATTACTGTCCATGGTCAAAAAAATTAAAATGTAAAGTATGGTGGATAACTGAATATTGGGGGGTAACATACTTCCCCTTTTTTATTTTATTAAAATACTGTTTGAGAGTAGCATGGGTGTGCTCCATAATGGCCTGTCCTGTGGGGTTGTGAGGAATACCAAAAGAATGGACAATGTGATGTTCCCTGCAAAAGGCAGCAAAATGATTGCTGGAATAGGCAGGGCCATTGTCCATTTTTTAGGGCATCGGGAATGCCCATAGGCAAAGGCCTGCAGTAATGAGAAATAACATCTTTATTCTTCTCTCCTGAGTGGAGAGAGGCAAACATCAGTTTACAATACGTATCCACTGAAATATGGATGTATTTTAATTTTCCTGCCTGCCACAGGTGAGTGACATCCATTTGCCAAAGATGGTTAGCCATGAGGCTCTGGCCATTTACCCCCGCATTGATAGAATTATAAGGGGCAACTTGTTCCTTATCATAAGGGAGGATAATTTTACCAGGACTCTTTCCAAAGGCTTGGATGCTATACTTGCACACCATCCACAACAATTGCAAAATCAGATCATAGTAGGGGGCCACTACCTTCTTAGGGGAGGTCGACAAATGTATCCAAGGAATAGGACCAGCCTGCCAAAACACAGCAGTGGGTGAAAAGCTAGATGAAAGTACAACCAGAACAAGAGGCTGCCCATAATCTATACACCAAAACTGGGCTTTCTTTATACTTTTTAACAACAATTGTAGGGCATCCATGGCCTCTGGTGTAATCTGTCTAGGGGAAGTCGGAACAGGATCCCCAGGAAGAGTATCATAAAGGGATATAAGGGCTGCTGTTTTAATAGAAAGAGAATGGCAAATCCACTGCACCTCTCCCAAAAATCTCTGCCAATCATGAAGCATTTCCAAATTTGAACAATCATTTTGGAGTCTTTGGAGCCAGAGGCCAGTTTGTTGAATTTGATGACCCAAGTAAGTATAAGGGGTCTCCTTTGGATCTTCAGCCGTGGCCTAAAGAACATCATCCATGTAGTGGATAATGTAAAGATCAGGGAACTTGTACCTAAGGGGAATCTAAGAAGCTACATAAATCTGACATATAGTTTAACTGTTAGCCATGCCTTGGGGGAGCACCACCCATTGAAAGTGAAGGGCAGACTCCCTAAAATTAATCAAAAGAAGGCTAAATGCAAACCAAGGACTATCTTGAGAATGCAGAGGAAAGGAAAAGAAGCAATTCTTCAAATCAATGACAATCAAATGCCAGTCTCTAGGAATGGCCACAGGAAAGGGCAAGCCAGTCTGGAGTGCCTCCATAGGCTGCATAGCTGCATTCATGGCCCTCAGGTCTTGTAGTAACCTCCATTTCCCTGGAGATATTTTAATTACAAATACCGGGGTATCCCAGAGGGACGTGGAGGGGACCACATGACCTGCCTCCAATTGTTTTTGAACTAGCTGGTAAGCTGCCTGAAGTTTCTCCACTGTTAAGGTCCACTGTTCCACCCATACTGGATCATCTGATAGCCATGTGATGGGTATGGAGGCTGGCAACGCAACATTGACTCTCATCAAAAGTGGCCAAAACCCTCTCTCTCCCCCGGGGCCCTGGTATCCAAAGGGAGGAATGCCACCAAGCAAACCTCTCCCTACTCTAGTTTACCTAGTCCCCTTTCCTGACTCCAGCACATCCTTTGCATCATCTGGAGGGCCCTGCTTTTGGACTTGGGTGCCCGGGTGGTGAGGCTCACTCGCATTTCTTGCAGGAGGTCCTGTCCCCAGAGATTTGTAGGGAGACCAGACAAAATATAAGGCTGAAAAATCCCTGTGTGGCACTCACAGTCAGGCCACCTAAGAATTCTGAGGCTTTTTTGTGGCATAGTCTGTCCTATTCCCTGGAGGGTCATTACCCCTTCCTGTTTAGGCCAGTGAGAGGGCCAGAATTTATCTGAGAGGGCAGAAACATCCTCTCAAAGGACTCGCCTTCTATTCCTAATGTAAGTTGGGACTGATTCGCCATGGTGGCTACCCAAAAGACTGCTGGGCTGGTGCTTCCAAAACATTGGTCACCCCTTTTCTCTTTAATTTTTTGAGCCTCACAAGGAGCTGTAGGGAGGAAGAGCAACTGAGCAATCTGCTCTCCTGCTGGGATGGCAACAACCCCACTGGTCACTGATGTCATTATTTTAATCTCGATATCCTGGTCTATAATACCAGGGTGTACCTGGATGCCTCGAAGGATAGTACTGGACTGTCACAAGAGTAATCTGACTGTGCCAAGGGGCAATGGTCTTTGTACCCTGATGGGGAAAGTCCTGTGTATATGTCAATAAAGCACTGTTGGCCAATAGGGAAGCAAGATGGGTGGGACTAGGAGTCCAGGAGGACTCTGGGTAGGAGAAACACAGGGAGTCAAGATGTAACTGCCAGAGGGATAAGAAGCCTGGAATCTTCTATAATAAGAGAAATACTTAGATTAACAATTATGGGATAAATACTTAAGTCAGAGCTAGCCAGTAAGAATCAAGCAAGGCCAACAGCTTCATAATTAATACAGCATCTTGTGTGTTATTTAGGGACTACAAAGCGGCAGAGCCCAGGCGGCTGGCGGGGGGATAAACCAAAGCAGCTAGCAAGGAAAAGGCATCTCTCTAGAGTACCCCAGTAGGGAGGTCCTGGATCCCCATTTCGGGTGTTAAGATTGTCTGGTGGAGGGACCGAAGTCCAATCCTGGACTCCCAGAGGTGGCTCTGAGGAGGTCTGAGAGATGACAGAATTTCTCTGGGGAAGAAAATGAATCCTGCGACTGCCCACAGCAGGGCCATTGCCCCATAAACGTTGGTTCTGAGGTCTGGTGGCATGGCCCTCTTCCAGTTTCCCTGATTATTATTAGCAGGGAGTAAATTGTCCTCCAGGTCAGTTTTAGAGGGGCAGTCATTGCACCAATGATACCCACTTTGGCAACGGGACCATAAACCAGGTCTCTTGAGACTAACAATAGTGTTTCGAGGTCACTCTCTTGTCCCTCCCTACTGCAGCTGAAACATGTTTTTATCCATCCCTGATTAGGTCTTTCTTTCCCCCCTTTGGGTTGAATAGCAGCAGCTAACACTTCTCCTTGGATGAAGTTACCATCAGTGTCCCTACAGATCCTGATGCAGTCATTTAGACTTTTGCTGTGATGGGGGCAAAGAGCTTCATTACAGTACTTATTTGCATTTTCAAAAGTCATCTACTTGATGACAGGCCCAATGCCCCCAAATATTCTTTCCACTACTTGACTGAGGGAGTCTACAAAGTCCTAAAAAGGTTCACAGGATCCTTGAAGGACTTTGGTCAAGTGATCCCCTCCTTCCTTGGAAGGTAATACTTTCCAAGCACCTTGGGCCGCTGCTGCCACTTGGGCATATACTGCAATGTCATCTTGCACTTATTGTTGAGTGGTGGTGTATTGACCACTTCTAGTAAGCATCTCCATATTTCTCTGGGGCTGTCCAGCCTGTGCATTTCTTTGGACTGTCTGGTTGCATCTTTCTTGAAACTCACCTCTCCAAATCTGCAAAGCTGCTGCCAATCACTAGGTGTCAAGTTAAGAGATGCAAAAGATTCCATTCAGGGAATTGTAAAGGGAGCCTGAGCTCCATAATTTAGGGTTGCTTCTTTAAGTTGTTTTATGTATTTGAAGCTCAAAGGGTCATGGCACTGAATGACCTGCCCAGGATTGTTTAGGTATGGAACTTCCATTTCCGGGGCCACGGGGTATCATTTGACCTCTCTTCTGGGTCTTCCCTCAAGGTCCAAGAAGGATTGGGTCATATCATAGGAGGAGTCCCTTTTTTCAGAGTATGGAGGAGGGCCTTCCTCCATGTCCTGTTTTTACTTAATAAGAGTCTTTTTAGTGATATTTTTAAGGGCCAAGATCTCAGCAAGTGACTGTTCCTTCTCTGACTCTTCAGGGTCTGAGCTACTTTCATTTTCTAGGTCTGACAGAGAAGGATATAACCAATTCTGACCAGAGTCCTTCTTTTTGGGTCATGCCCTGAGATCTCTATCCATTTTTGCCTTTTTGCTAAGAGACTCCTCCTCATCCTTACTAACTATGATGCCTCTAGCTTCAGACAGGGTCTTTTCAGATGATTCATCATCACTCCCTGACTCTGAACACAGGGATGCTCAAGTCTCAGTCTCTTGTAACTCTGAAAAAAACTATTTTTGTGGCCTGGACTATCTGGCAGAGGCAAACTTTATCTGTCAAGAGTGCACCCCTCACTAATCTCCATAAGGAAAATATGGATAGGGACAAGGACTGAGGTCCCTCTTTTTGTAAAAGTTTCTGAAGATCACGGTGAACCTCCTCCTAATATTGGACATTTAAGCCTCCCCGAGTAATTAACCATGGGCTCACTCATTAGATCGATGTTAGAAAGCCTTCCAGGGTTATAGCCTTGACTGTAGTCCCCTGTTCTTCAAGTAACCTTTTTACTTGACACTGTAATTCAAGCTTCCTGGGACTATTCCCCATGGTTTCTTTTCTTATTTTCCCAAATCCTCCCAGCCAGCAAAAGGGATGACACTATCCACTTACCTCTCTTTCGCATCTTGGTGGGACCTCCAATTGCTGTGCCTGTGCAGCCTGGGACCTAGAATCTGCGGAGGGTGTCAGGATTGATGACACAGAGACCAGTCCATAGTGAAAGAAGGCTAGCTTTATTCTTACCCCGGCTGGTTATATACCCTGACACCAGAGTTGGTGGTAGGAGCTCAGGAAGAGGTGGTTAGTCATCAGAACAGTCAGGGTGTTCTTGTGGGCAAGTCCTTCCATAAACATCAGGAACTTATTGCTCCAGTAAACATGTTTTTAGTTGTGGTTACAGACACGGATTGTTTTTAGTAAACATGTTTTTCTCTGCAGTCGCAGACACACATGTTTTTCTCTGCAGTCGCAGACACCGGTTACAGCTGCCTGCTCCCAGGCTGATGGGGAAGTGGGCCTCTGGCCAAGGTCTCTTGTTCCCACAATTGGTGTAAGAATAAATCTAAGTGTAGTTTAAAGGTGCATTTTCCTAATGATTAACGGTGCTGAGCAAATATTTCTTGGCTATTTATACTTTGCCTTTTGTGCACCATATGCTTAGTATTGTACACCATTTTAAAATTTATTTATTTGCATTTTGCTATTCAGGTTTTTTTTTGTTTTTCTTAAGTCACTCATATATTCTAAAAAATTACCCTTTATTATATGTCTAACTGGTAAGTAGTTACCATTCTTCAGGTTACTTCTTTGATCTAATAGCAATGTGCTTTGCTATACAGAAGACTATTAACATTATGATGTACTATATATAAGTTGTTGTACTTAGTGCCTGTATTATTCATGTTCTCATAAGAAATCCCTTTCTTGTATCAATGAGTTCAAGCCTACTCCCTTTTTTTTCTATCAGCTTCAGGCTATTTGGTCTTAGATTGAGGTCCTTAATTCATTTGCCATTGAATTCTGTGTGGGGTGATTAATATGGAACTATTTTCATTTTTCTACTCATGCTACTCAGTTTGTCAAGCATCTATACATATTTTTTGGCTTCTTTGTTAAAACCAAGGTATTAATAGGTGTGAAAAATTATTTCTGTGTCTTCAATTCTAGTCTATAAATCAATATGTCTGTTACATATAATCATGTCACCAAGTTCCAAACTGATAAGACAAATGTCTCAAAAAATTTTGGGATCTTCTTATTGCAAAATTATTCTATGAGTTTGAAGAGCTAAAGACCTATTTGTTATGAAAGTACATCCTTACTGTAAAAAAAAGGAATAATACCTTCAATTTTCTTTTTTATGTTGTACCTTAATTACTTCAACAACATGAAGATTTGATATATATGTCTTGGGATTAATAGCAAATTATTATATACAGAGATTAAAATGAAAGAAATACAATCATGACCAAAATAATATAAAATAAGTGTAATGTCCTACATTGGTGTAAAACTGAACCATCAAGAACAGCATAAACCCAATCTCTATAGGAATCTATTGAAGTATGCCTCCTTCCCATGTGTCATCAAAACTTGATGAATTTCTCGAGCAATTGAATGGGCAGATATATTTTCTGTTAGAATGAGTAGATGTGTACAATGGTATTATAAGTCTGTCATTCATCGTCAAACTTTTTTCTCTTTAAATTACAATTCTCAAAACTTTGCATTGATATAATTTATTACATAATCAATGTTGGACATTATCATTACATTGAGCTACTAGTAAACATGGATTATAGTAATTAATATCTCTGTGACTATTACATCATGCATTCAATAGTGAATTTGAACTCACTAGACAGAAAAGGCATTCATATGATTATTTAGTTCATAACTTTCCTTCTACTGGGATTTTCACTAATCTGAAGACTGCTACTCTATCCTTTATCCCACATTGTCAGATCATTAAAACAAGGAAATATTTGCTTCATCTATAGCTTTAAGTATGAATGCTAAGAGTTATCATTCATTCAACAGCTAAATATTTAGGCGTTTTGTAAAAACAGTCCTTTACCATGACATGGATATCATTTTATAAAAGACCTGCACTCTGGTAATGTATAGAAGAAATGGTCCTAGTTAGTAGAGTACAGTTAGATCAACTTTTAACAAAATTATATTGTTCAATCCTACAAAGAACAATTATATTATTTAAAAGATATTAGTCAAGCAATCTCATGGGCAGTCTGAAAGGAATGCTGATGGAAATGAATAATAGGGTAGAAGTTAGTCTGTGAGGTCATGTAGCAGGAAAGAGTATGGAGAAGCTCAGCAGTATCAGTACGTACACCTGCATGTCTGAATTTGCATTCACAAGCATGGCAACATGCATATTCCTTGTACTTGAATATTTTATTCATCACCTAGTTAGTAATTTGAAATAAATATGTTTCTGTTCTATTTTTATGAGCATTATGACTGCATTATGTATCTCTACTATGTACATGGAGTCCCAAAGAGACCAGAAGAATGTTGAAAACCCTAGAACAAGTGTTGCAAATGACTGTAATCATCAAGTGCTCTTAACAACTTGTGGAAATACTGCCTAAGTATTTGTCATGTGAGGAGAGTTCTGAGTGCTTGTGAGAAGACTCCAAGTATTGATAACTCAATTTCTTCAACACAGAATTATTTTAACAATGTGTTTTTGTGCTTCTCTCAGGTAGAGCAGACAGGAGTAATTTTGCTTCAGATTGCTCATTATGGCTTGCTGTTGTTATTTAATCAAATGTTTAAACTATCTTCTTTATTCTGTTTTGAAAAAAAGGGTTTCTTACCATGTATGTGTAGCTTGTCCTTGTGATTGTACACAGTTTGAACTCATGATGTGATCTCTCTTAATCCTCAGAGTCAAATTGTCTGAGGCTCTGATTCAAGTGGGATATTGTATGAATCTTTACTCTTCCTCATTTATTGTCTCCATTCTCCCAGGTTCCACTGCCTCTAGTGCAGTGACAAGTGACCCCAAACAGGGACCTGAAGTAGGCTATGAGATAATGGAGTGCAAACTTTTACAGAAAGAGGTGAGAGAGAAAACTGGGGTGGAAACAAGCAAAGACTTTGACTTATATTGAATTTGTGGGACATTATTTTAAAAAAGAAGTCCAAGTATTAAAATTATAATTATTAACTTATTTGCAAGTTGTTTATTTATTATAATTCCTGATTTCCAGAATGAGTTTCAGAATAAGAAGAGCAGGATAGAGTACTAAATATTATTGAAAATGCATATAAAACAAAAATATCCCTGTTCAATTTTGGGTCACTTTGGCATGAATTTGGAGTACTATCAACATGCTTAAGGAAAGCAAGGAAGATAGTAATCATGAGGAAGAGATGGATAGTCCCTTTAATGAATATAAACTGGATGATCCAACCTTAAAATTGGAGGAAAAAAAACAAGAAAAAAATGATTTTCCCCATTCAGGCAAAATCTAAAGAAAAATAGTACCACCAACTGTACTGGTGGTGTCTTATCAGAACCTCCTTTAAATATGCACCCTCCATTGCCTCGAGAAGATCCTAAGGCATCTTGAATTTTATAATCAATCATATATTTAATTCCCTGTACTTTTTGATAAGGACTTAGAAGAACCTACGAAAAGCTTACTTGACAAGGATGGCAAGATAGTGAAGCAAGGGTAAAAAGAATTTGTTTCCTGGTTCCTCCTGGCCTCTTGAGCTGCATTTAGTATTTCCAGTGCATTTTGGGAAAATCAAAATGTTTATCAGTGATTATGCATGGATATAATATTATATTTACAAGGATTATAGTTCCTATAGAAGTATTATTTGAAATTTTATGATTTTTTTATGACTGTCTTTTGGGTAGGAGCAATAATGCAAAATGGTTGCCTTAAGTGTGTGGGTTAATATCAAGATTTTCAATTCAATTCCATTGGTCTACCTGTCTATTTTTGTGCCAATACCAAGCTGTTTTCAGGACTATAGCTCTATAATAGAGCTTGAAGTCAGGGATGGTGATGCCTCTGGACGTTGCCTTGTTGAACAGGGTTGTTTTGGGTATCCTGGGTCTTTTGTTTTTCCATACAAAATTGATTATTGTTCTTTCAAGGTCTGTGAAGAATTGTGCTGGGATTTTAATGGGGATTGCATTGAATCTGTAGATTGCTTTTGGGAGGATTGCCATTTTTGCTACATTGATCCTACCTATCCAAGAGCATGGGAGATCTTTCCATTTTCTAAGGGATTCTGTAATTTCATCCTTTGAAGACTCAAAGTTCTTGTGATACAGGTCTTTAATTTTTTCAGTTCATGTTACCCCAATTTATTTTATGTTGTTTGTGGCAATTATAAAGGGTGATGCGTCTCTGATTTCTTCCTCAGCCCTTTTATCATCTGTATATAGTAGGGCTACTGATTTTTTTGAGTTGATCTTGTAGCTTGCCATTTTACTGATGGTGTTAATCAGCTGTAAGAGTTCCCTGGTAGAGTTCTTTGGGTCATTTATGTAAACTATCATATCATCTGCAAATAGTGAAAGTTTGACCTCTTCCTTTCCAATTTGTATCCCCTTGATCTCCTTTTGTTGTCTTATGGCTCTGGCTAGAATTCAAATACAATATTGAGAAGGTATGGTGAGAGTGGACAGCCTTGTCTTGTTCCTGAATTTAGAGAAATTCTGTCCAATTAGTTTGATATTTGCTGTTGGTTTGCTATACATAGATTTTATTATGTTTAGGTATGTTCCTGCTATCCCAGATCTCTCTAAGACCTTTATCATGAAGGGGTGTTGGATTTGTCAAATGCTTTTTCTGCATCTAGTGGTATGATCATATGATTTTTGTTTTTCAGCTTGTTTATATGGTGGATTGCATTGATGGATTTTCATATGTTGAATCATTCCTGCATTCCTGGGATGAAACCTACTTGATTGTGGTGAATGATTTTTTTGAAGCGTTCTTGGATCTGATGTGCCAGTGTTTTATTAAGTATTTTTGCATCAATATTCTGGATTCTCTTCAGATTGTATAAATCTTTCACCCTTATTAAGTTATTTTTTATTTTAAAATAGTCTTTTCTTATTTTAATACCAATCCCAGGTCCCACTCCTTCTCCTCCTTCTGCTCCCCACCCTCTCCACTCCTCAGAGTGGGTAGAGCTTCCCATGGGGAGTCAACAACCTCTGACTCTTCAACTTGAGGCAGGACAGAAGCCCTCCCCTCTATAGGTTGTGTAACATATTCCTCCAAAAGGAATGGACTCCAAAATACCAGTTCAAGCACTAGGTAAACATCATGGTCCCACTACCAACAGTTTCTAAAGAACTTTCCAAAATCAAGTTCTAGAATTTGTTCTCCTGATAGACTGTATATACTAACTAGGCCTCTTTTTCCTTCCTTCCTTCCTTCCTTCCTTCCTTCCTTCCTTCCTTCCTTCCTTCCTTTCTTCCTTCCTTCCTTGTAATGACTTCCCAAAGTTTGAAGTGAATTCGTATCATTGAGAACCACACATTGGTTAGACCTAATTGGAGCTAGTGAATATTTTATTCAATATCACACATTTACTCTTCTTTGTCCTGAGACACTTTCAAGGACGTATTTCTTAACATACAGGAGTGGTGACTAGGATGAGGATAAAGAAATCGAAAAGTACTGGATGAGTGGCACTGTTGTCTGTACTAATGATAATCTAATTAAAAATCTAAGCTATGAAATTTTCTGAAGTTGGCAGGGGCAAAAAAAAGTCATTTTCATTATATTTGTATTTTCTTGATATTACCTATAGTTTCTATAATAGGTGAATAGCATAAAGGTGACAAAGGATGTTTACAGTTAGATAATGTTTGAAAAATTAAAGCAACGTATATGTTGGATTTTATGAGATCCAGGTTCTCAATTATTTCTTTTGTGAATTTTACCTTTGCTACTATGTTAAAAATCCTTCAGCATTCCCAGTAAATATCATATAAATTTTGGAGCCTAGGGATATTATTCTTTGTGGTTTCATATCTAGGTTCATGATCCATTTGGAGGTGGTGGTGGTGGTAGTGGTGGTGGTGGTGGTGTGTGTGTATGTAGTATATAGTCTGTGACTAGATGTTTATTTTCTTGTGATGGCACTTAGTCCAAATCGGTTTTTTTTTGGAAAATTATCTTTGGTCAGTCACTCATGGTGAAAAAATCAACTCACAGTACTCATGTATGTCCCCATTCTATTGGTCTACTTATGTATAATTAAAGCAATATCTCATTCCCTTTAACACTTGTCTTCATGATAAGTCTTTGCATGTGTTCTGTGTCCTGATTTGTTTAATTCCTTCTATATTTAGGTAACCTTTATCTCCAAGTAAACTCCAAGATTCGGTGATATTCCCATAATACTAACTTCTTTCTAATTGGATGCATACATTAACTTGGTATAAGTGGAAATGTTTACAATGTCAAATCATATCAATCATGAGCATAGGATATTTATCCATTTAGTTATATGAGTTTTATTCATTTTTTGTAATATTCCTCAGATTTTATAAAATTTCACTTATTCTTGTTAGTTTCTTTACGTGAATCTTTGAAGTGTAATATAAATTTCATTGTACTTCAAAATTTTAACTTCACATTTTCATTATTCAACAGTAGTAGAGCAATGAGCTTTGTGTATCATTCTTATTAGTCTAAGCGTTTTTGCAAATTATTTGTTTTCCTCTTTAGATTATATAATTTTAATATTTTACCAAAATATTAATATTACAATGCTAATAATTTAATATTTCCATCATAATTTACATTTCTCTTATTTATTTTTTATTGAATTCATCAAGAAATTATATGTGACATTGGAAAGAAGTAAAGAATCGTGATATCATCTTCTATACTTATTTTAAATTGGGTGATCTTTGAACATATATTATCAAGTTAAAGAAATGTCTCTTGATTCCTGGTTGGCTGAAAAGTATCACTGGTAATTTTTGTTTGGTTTATTCAAAGATGCTTATGTGTCTATAATGCCTACTTATGTGACAGTGTGCTTTTCCTATTTCTTTTAGCCTATATGTTTGTATATATGCATCTACATTCAGTGGATTGCTTCTTAACCTTTTTTTATAGCTGGTTGAACTTATACATTGTTTTATAATTTGGGCATTTATAATTGTGACTGTGATTTTGTGTGTTATGTGTGTAAAGTTCTTGTCTACTTTTACTGATAGCATAATGATAGTCTCACAAACAGGTTAAGATATGTATCCTCTTGTTCTAGTTAGTGAGTGTAATTTAGCAAGTTGACAATGCAGGTTAAAAAACAGAATATAAAATTGAGAAATAATGTTGTTATTTTCATATTAGCTTTTTTATTCTCATGTGAGGCCCTTAATGCTTGCATATAATATATAGTGATGTTATGTTGTAGAATGCTAGATATAAGTACTACTAAAATATGTTACATCTTCATTTGCCAAGTATGTAAGAAGTTACTTACAATTTCTCTGATAACCACAAGTTACTTTTGTTGTCATTGTTTGCCCTTTGTAATTTTTCATAACATTGTTCTAAAATGACCTTTAGTTTTGTATAAGTTTAACAATACCACTGATGTGTAATCCTTCCAATCAACACTCAATTTTCTTAAATTCACTATTAAAGTAAAATGGCTGGAAGAAAAGCAAATGGTATAACCAGGCATTTATGAATAAGAAAACTATTTCATCTTCACATTTACTCTATTGGCAGCATTATCAAAGTTCAATCTGTGTATAATCAGTGTTCATATGTTTCTCAATTTGTAGTAACAAAATGTAAAGTTAATTGATTAATGTTTATGAAGTTTTTAATCACCCTGGAAAATCCACTTTCCTTTTCTTTAAAGTGGAAATTTTCCAAGGAGGAATATTGGAGCAAATAACCTAATACATCCATTTTTTCCTTTCTTCAAAGATTACAGTCCATGATTTTTGGCATGAACTGAAAACAACCATTTTCTCCTCAACCATAGATATCTAAAAGTTCTTGTTAGGAGAGCAACTCCTGAAAATATTTTTCTTCCTATGATCATGGTCATTGTGACAACTATTTTATGATCCTGATATTTCCAGTTAAAAAGTTGAAAAAATGGACCCAATACATCTTGGCTGGTTAAAGATGAGAATGACTATAATGACTGTTTTAAAATAGTTCATTCCATGAACAATTGATGAGAATATACATACACAAGAAAAGTAAATTTCTTCAAATATATTATCTCTAAAGTACGATTTCAAGGTTTTTTCCAGAAAGGATGACAATATTTCAAATGTCTCCTCGGAAATCATAATGTTGTCATTTTCAAGCAAATTTCAATGACCTATAAAAGAGTTTTGAATTCATCAGTAACATTGCAAATTCATAGCTTTGCTATACTGTGTAGAGGAAGCTCTAATCTTCCCACTTCTAATTTAATATAATGCACTTCTCTTCCCTGAAAAGTACTGGAGGTAATAGCCTTAATTTAGCTTCTTTGGCACCATATCATAAAGAATGAGAAAGAGCTCTGAGGTTATATACATAGGACACAGTTCACCCATTGATAAAATGATACTTCCTTTGAACTGTAGTATCACAACTGTTTCAAAGTATGTGGAAATAGTATAATGTGATACCTTAAAATCTGTTTTAAAAGACAAAAAATACTATATTTTGATGATATTCAGTAAATTACAGTTGAATAAAAAGATGGTTGAATGTATGATACTAAATGCATTACATTAACATATACCTAATTACTGAGGAGGCTTGAATAAAACATTATTATGTGCTGTAGAAAAATTTATGGCCTTGGAACTTTATCTGTATCTTAGATTTTATTGAATCTCAATTAGCTAATGTCTTTTTTCTCTGGGAACACTTGCAAGGTGTAGAACTAAATCTGTACTTTTATAAAGGAGAATCAAGGATGAATGACATATCTAAGGATTTAATGAGCAACTAGGTATTTTCTGTGCCCTATAACACTATAAATGTATAAAATGTTAAAGCACCTGGCACATTTTAGAAGTTGCATGCTTCATTTTAACTTATTGTATTATATATTTGTTGGGCTGATTATCTGAAAAATGTTCAGAGTTTCCATATAATGTTTCCTTTGTGATTCCAGGGGTCAATAAGTTCCAAAACTAAATGATGAAAACCACTGGGACTACTTCTGCAATATAATTATTTTCTGAACACCTAACTATATAATTCACCATTCATCACTTGCCATTTTCGCTATATCCAACATCAGATGAACTACAAATTTTCATCAGTGTGAAGTGTTGTTGAAGTGACTGACATTCACAGATGATAAATGTAAAGCAGCAACTTGGTATGTAATTTAAAAAATATATTGACAATGACATTGACACAGGCTGAAAATGACTCCCACACAAGTCCCATTTAGTTTTGTTTTCTTGATCTCCTTAAATGGGTTAAAATATACACCTTGCATATCAAAACGTAAAAGGAGCAACATGATATTGGCTCTCATTTCCTTGACTTTCAATATTGCAATAAGAATTTGTTAATATTACTTATCATAAATTAGAGTTGACTCCATCATGACCCAAAATTTTTTCATGAAACAGTAATGTAAACATTTTCTAGATTTACTGATTGCCATATTGTGATAAAGAGAATTAGGGTTGCTTCTGATGTAAGCAGAAATGTATTGTAAAACTAGACAAATGAACTAATTAAAGCATTATGCTTTAACATTCAAATGTCTATATCAATTTGCAATTCTTTTTTTTGGAAGCCTAACTTAAATTGTCTGCAACTTTATTGCTATTTATTGTGAAATAAACCACTACAGCATGTATTCCTCATCATCTGATTCTGTGTCAATGAGATCTTACAAACAGTAGCAAAACAGAATACTGGAAGGATACAAAACTCAGAAGCTAAGCTCTCCATAAAGGACACGGTGAAGAAGAAAAGAAAAAAGCCTACAATTTCTTTCATTTTAATGTACAGACTCATACACCCACTTATTTTTTAGCCTAGGACTACATAGATCCATTTCTTGAATAGTCTTTCAAGGATGCATACCTGAGTATCATGGGAAGAAACCCAAAGCAGTTAAGAAATCACTTTTTCTGTAAGCTCATCACTTGTTGCAGTGTTCGTCCACTATTATATGACCTGTGCTTCTTCCATTTAAAAATTAAATCTGGGAATCCTACATTTTGTGTTATCAAATATAATACAACATATGCCTTAAAAAGATGGTTTAGTCATAGGCCACCTGATTACTCGTGATCCATTGGAATAAAGGAAGTTAATAACCTTGATTCTCTTCAGTACTTAGATTAAAATGAAGTCATGCTTCATATTCACCATGGTTGGAAGATTAAGAGCATCATAGGATTTCAGATAACGCAGTCACAGAATATTGGCCTGGCATGCATAATACCCTGGGTTTTATCACTAGTTTTTTATATGTATATACATATATAATATATATGTACATGTATGTGTATATATGTGTGTGCGTGTGTGCTATAATTTAATGTATATTCAGCTACTTAAAACAACTTGGAAACACTTAGAGACTCAAAAGTGTACAGAATTTATTTTCAAAGTCATTACAAATTGCGTCTTTGTACTATGACCTTTGATCTCCATTGTAATCTCTTTCATCAATAATCCTTTCAGGATTAAAGTTTAAAGAATGGCCTCTAAAACATGCCTTCTTTCAGTGCACTTTCATTTTGTAATAACTGAAGTGTAGATGGTAGTACCAAATTTGATACATTAGTTTGTTATTTGATTCTAAACTTTCACCCCTTTAAAAGATGCATACAAGGAATATTTGCTATATTTATGAATATAAGTTTATATACACATATGGAATGTTGTACCGCTTAATGAAATACTGGCTATGAATTTGAAAGATAGGAGTGACATTTGCCAGATTTTTGAGTGAGGAAAGGGAAGGGAGAAATTCTATAATTACATTAATGAAAAAGATTGATGAAACAATTAAGAGAGGGTCATGTATTAGAAAGATAGGAGTGATATATGGGACAGTTTTGAATAAGAAAAGTGTAAGAAAGTACAGGGGGGGTAAAGTTCATTTCCAAGGATACTTTTGTTGTTTGTATTTTTCATCATTTTATTTACAAATCCTAAACCATTTAACAGAATCACCATCCCTACACACATGCTCATGAGTGGTTTACATCATAGTGTAGTCTTGAAGCACTATCTCAAATGCCTTTTATTGCATGGTTGCCCAATACAATGATGCAGGACGATTCATATTTCAGAAGTAAATTAGTTCTGTTTTCCTAGTTACCACACTTTTAACCCATCCTCAATGACTTTTAAGTGTCTGGTCCATTTCTATTCTCATAGCTCCCTTATATAGTAACAAATAATTGTTGATATATATTTTCAATTAACATGTGATCAGATTAACAAATTGATTACCTACAATGCCTCCAAATTTCTAGCTACATTTTACATATTATGTAATCAGTGGCTTCTAACTCTGTATGATCATTATTGGTTATGGGGATTCTATGTTTCTGTTATACTTTAAGTGAAAGCATTTAGTAAATCTACAATTTTGCAGATACCACAGGTTCTTTTTATAATTATATTTTTTATTCATTTTACATACCAAACACATTTCTCCCTCTCTCCTCTCAAATCCCCCTCCCACCAACCAAGCACTATTCAATCCTCATAAAGAGTAAGGTCTCCCATGGGGAGTCAACAATACCTGGCACATTCAGTTGAGGCAGGACCTTCCCCATCCCCAAACCAAATATTGAACCCCCCACACAATAAGACTGAGCAAGGCATCCTACCTTATGGAATGGGATTCAAAAAGCCAATTCCAGCACTAGGGGTCCACAGACAGCAGTCCCACAAACAGACCAGGCTACAAAACTGTTGCTCACATAAACAGGGTCTGGTTTGGTTCCATGCAGGCTCAAGGACTGTCAGATCTAGAGTCCCTGAGCTCACACAAGATTGCCTTGGGAAGGAGAAATAAATGAGATATCCTGGGTAAACTGAGGCAGGGTGGGGTGGGCAGTAGTACCAAAGATTCTTAAAGCACTGTTTAATACATAAGATTTTGGGGAAAAGTACTTTAACTAAAGCCTAACTGCATGCCCTGTGTTCACCCACAAGAACTGAAAGATTTTAGAACATGCCTATGCACCGCATTTTCAATATATTATTCCAGGCTATCCTATGCATAAATTGTAGCTAAGTAAACAACACAATAAAACACTGAAAATACCTCTGAAGCACCAAGCTTTGATTAAAGATTAAATTGATAAACATAATTTCAAGCAAAGAGATATTATATTACATTAAAATGTGGTTGGGTGGCTGACAAGATGCCTCCAAGGCTAACATACTTGATAGACAAAAGTAAGGATGTGAATTTGAATTGTCAACACTCGTGAAAGATCTGGGTATATTGTCACATGTCTGTAGGCTTTGAGATGTAGCATAAAAGAAAGGAAATCCTGGGGCCTTGCTGTGAAGTCAGGGTGGTTTTAAATGGCAAGTTCCAGGTTTAATGAGGACCATGTCTCAAAATGTATGTTAAACAAGGTCATACAACATCACCTTCTACCCATGTGCATATATACACACATGTGTATACCCTAAACACATACACAAACAAAATATACATTATCTCCACATTTATTCCTTATTTATAATTATTGTAGGATAACATAAAGTTAAGAACTCTTTATGAATTACTGACATTGTTATTTTAAATATATTAAATTACTGCGAAAGTAGTGTTAAGACATGGGCAGAATTGGTTCAGAGTATACAATACAAATATAAGTATCACAAATAAACATAAACCCAGGTATCTAAGAACAGCTAAATCAGTTCAATATATAATTGAAAAAATGCCACCATGATACAGTATGGCATGAATAGTTGTTGAGGAAATTAGTGTGGATTCCTTAGCAACAGAGGAGCTCGGTTTTCAGACTATGTTTCATAAAGTTTTGCACTAGCGAGTTTAATATTAAATTGACATAAGATAGAGTCATTTTAAAGGGGGGAACCTCAGTTGAGAAAATGCCTCTATAAGACAGGGTCATAGGCAAACCTGTAGAGATTTTTTTAAAAAGTTATTGATGTGGAGGGGTCCAATCCACTGTAGATTTTGTCACCCTGGACTGATGTTCCTGAGTTCTATAAGAAAGTATCCTGAGCAAGCTATGAGGAGCAATCCAGTAACCAAAGACACTTCATGACCTCTGTAACAACTCCTGCACCCAGGTTCCTGCCCTGTTTTAGTTCTTTCACTGGCTACCTTCAATGATGGAATACAACATAGAAGTGTAAGCCAAATAAACTCTTGTCTTCCCAGGTTGTTTTGACCATGGTGTTTTATCAAAAAGAGTTACCCTAACTAGGACAAGTCTCTCACCACTTCCATTCATTTTTTAAAATTCTGCTTATAAACATGAATGGCTTCCAAACCACTTCATAATTCTTAGGGCATAGTGACCATTTCTAATTCCTCTGTAAATCTCCTAGTCCCCTACTATGACATATTAGTAGCTCACAAAAGTACTAAAGTAATTAGAAATATGATGTCTAACATATATATGTGCATATCTGTTATATTTAACACAAGTATTTTGGGAAATAGGGAAAGACTTTAATTCTGAAAGAATTAAGGATTTTGTGCTTTTGATGTTGCTTCTCATGAGATAACCCATATATAGTTCATGTTTCTAGCTATATATGTCACACAATTGATAGTTCAAACTTTACAAGATAATAAATGATAAAATTGGTTAGCTTTCCATTTTAAACAATTAAGTGGATTAAAGAAACCTGTGTAAAACAATTTGATTGTGCTGCTTAGTATAAAAATGGAGAGACAGCTTGAGACTATGACCATCTTAGGTGCATATAAGAAAATATTTCCCAGAGCAAAAAAATTATTGCTTCATATAAATAAGACTTTTTTCTTACTTACTTATTTGACTAAAACATGAAGTGCTTTGAAGGAGTTTTCAGATTCAGTTGTTTAAATATTCCAGTTGAATATTCTTCTTGATACGTAATCCTCTTCACCTACATTCCCTTGTGACTTTTGTTTTACATATAATGCCAACATTCGAAAAAAATGCAGACATCAACATAATAGGCAGAAGAATTAGTCCTTCAGATATAAAACAAATCACCAGTATGCTAATATATGAAATTACTAATGAGGACAAACTGTAGATATACCATTTCAACATGAAAATTGTTTCACTGTGAAAATAGATTTGGGTCAAAGTAAGTTTCACTTTGTCTCTTTGCCCTTAGAGCAAACATGGATAAAATTTGTCCAGTTCCAAATCAAACAGAATCTGCCTAGACACAAGTTTCATGATTCTGGACAATAAATAAAAACTTTACACTAAGTAACTGCTGACATAAATATTTTACAGATAATATACATAGATTTGTTTACAACTATATAAACATATGCTTTCCTTTTTGACAGAATTGTCAAAATTGTCAAGAATGAATTAATAATTAATTGTTAATAATTGTTTATAATACTTATGAATCTACAATAACTAACTGGTGAAAAGCAATCTTCAAATATTGATAATGTTGAATTATTTTGGTCCACCAAATAGGAGTGCATAGTAGTGAATTATTACACCTAACAACATAACACTAATAAAAGTTAGACATACTTCATTAAAGTCATGTAAGTTGAAATAACAAAAAACACTGTGTGGTAAATAGACACAATGTGACTGAAGTTTCCACTGATTCAGTGTCTTCATTTTCATTTGAACAAACATGGCAGCTGTCCACACATGAGGAATTGGAGTTCAGAGAGAGAGAGAGAGACAGAGAGACAGAGAGAGACAGAGAGAGACAGAGAGACAGACACAGAGAAACAGAGAGGCAGACACAGAGAGAAGGGAAGAGGAAAGACAGGGAAATATTGCACAGAGTGAATGTTCTATTGAAGTAAAACATGGGTTGCTTCTACTTTATGTAGACATCATAGAAATGCTGACGCAAAATGGTAAACTGGCAATAAACATATCCATTTAAATGAAGAATTGCCCAAGTGCCCTCACATATCCTCCTTTTCATGCACAATACAGTGTTTCTATTTACGTGGAACATATGCTAATTGCTAAATTCCTGTGCTCAAAAATGATTTAAACAAAATCTAAAAGATTTTTTAAACATTTATTTTATGCTTTCTAGGATTCATTTAATTGGCAGATGTTCCAAGATGCAAAGGAAAGTAACTTAACTAGCTAGTAGAAATAACACTGCCTAAGAAATCTGGGAGGATAAGAGAACTTCTTACCTTGTGGCACTTAGGAGCAGAAAGCAGACAAGTAAGTAAGTATTAAATAAATTTTCTAAGGAAATCTAATAGTTAAAATACTGAAGGACTTCCAAATTCCTTCAGGTACTGGCAGTAAATGATGTATCGATTTTGCTGTTAAACTGCACAGCTGTAACCAACACATTAGACATGGAAGATAAAAGCAATGCCTAAAAGCACCTTATTTCATCTGTCACACCTGAGGCACTGCCTTCTTTAGACCTTTAGTGTATTAGCACAGAAAATCAATTAGGTAAAGAGCTAAACAAATGAAGGGAGAATAAAAAGGCCTCATTCACAAAGGGCCAGCATGTCAACAAGCCCAGGAGACTTCAGTAAACTATGTGCTGTCTCCAAATAAACTCTTTCTGAACTTCTAAAAGTCACCAGTTATGTTTTACGGATTCCTTTAAACATATTTTTGAATACTCTCCATTATTAAGCAGCACATGATGGCACTGAATTGATTGTAGATAAAATGAGTCATCTATAAAAATACATATTAACCAATTATCTTTTAACCGTACATTTTGTATGAATACTGTTTTAAATCCCTAATTATGCTCCCTCTCTCTTAAAAACACAACCCAAAACTCATCAAAATGAATCCTCTAATAGTTTTTCAGATTAACTCTACAAAGGAATTCTCATAAAAAAGGCTACTGCCATTTACCATTTCTGTGTCCCTGTTGTTTGGCTCTGCATGGTCCCAAATTCACAGTACAATTTTAGTGATTAATCTCTACCATTTCATTTGTTATCACTAAAGCAAAATGACTCCCTCTTAGGTGGAAAAGCCCTAACTGTAGATTTTTCACACTTTCAGCACTGTGATTAATTAATCATCTGGATGGAACAGTTGTCTTCCTAGTAAGATATTAAGTTACTTCTTGAGAGATATCACAAAATGTGGCATACAGAATTTATGGAATCCAAAGTTTTATGCCTTCATTTACCCAATTTATAAGTATGTTTCTCCTTTGTCACCTTATTTCTTATGCCACTTGTATGTATCAACTCACCATTTTATAACCGCACCTCTTCTTCATACCTATAAATGATCATTACACTAGAATTTAAGTTTTTTCCTCTCTCCTTTATCAATTTTTGGTTCAAAACGAACTTTCCACAAACAGATCCATGAACTTCAGTCTTAGAATAGCTGTTACACTGCATCTTCTTTGCTGTTACCTTGATGCTCCCCAACAGAAACAGCTCAAGAGAAAATTATTTATTTTCATTTTATAAATTTTCCTTTAAAGTAGAAACAATCTTATTGTATGTATCAATCCCAGGTTCCTCTCCCTCCCATCCTCCCTTGCCCCCTTACCAGCTCCCCATTCCATCGCACTTCTGCTCTCCAGGGAGGGTGAAGCCTTCCATGTGGTATCATTAAAGTCTGTCACATCATTTGGGGCAGGACATAGGACCTCCCCCATGTACCTAGACTGAGAGAGTATCCCTACACAGGGAATGGGTTTGCAAAGCCAATTCATGCAGTAGGGATAAATACTGGTGCCCCATAGAATGCCAAGGCCTCCTAACTGACAACCACATTCAAGGGGCCTGGTTAGGTCCTATACTTCTCAGTCACAGCTACCCTCCATCCACTCCCCCTCCACTCCCCTCTCTCTGAGATCCGTTCCTCCATTTCTCTTCAGAGCACGCCCCTCAGGGATATCAACTGAACATGTCATTACAAGATTATTTGGTTCACACTTCACATCTAGGATATCACAGCAGTGGTACTTTGGGCATCTGGCCATCAAACTGCATCAGAAAACAGTGGAAAATGCAATACTCTTCTTTTCATTCAAAATGGAACAGTGGTATTCAATCTTCCTAATTCTGTGATCCTATTATAGAATTCTTCTTGCAGAGGTGACCCCAAAAGATAAGAAATTATTTTTGTAGCTACTTCATCAGTATAATTTTGTTACTATTGTGAGTTGTAATGTAATTTATGTTTGGAGACAGAGGTTTGCCAAAGGGGTTTCGACCTACAGGTTGAGAACTATTTATCTTGCAGTGACGGTCAGTTTTCCCACCTCATATAACCTAATCTAGAAAATTATCATAAATATTCTCATAGTTTATTCGCTATGGTGACTCTAGGTCTCTATGAAGTTTCAATAAATATAAATCATCAGGTTCTCCTTTTTCCAAATTTCAGATTAATCATTATATTCCCTTCTATTGAGTCTTTCTGAAGGTCTATTATCTTCACAATGGTTTGCTTCTTGTTGTACTGGATAAATGCCAGTCACTTCCTGTGAATTTTGTCTTCTCACCCGAGATTCAAAACAGCCATTCATTGAATTTTCACTAAGAACCTGCTATATTGCAGGCAATATGTTCCAACAGTTTTGATAGGAAAACAAAGATGCAACCATTTAAATATCACAATTAACATATTATTTATTGATATAAATTTACAAACTAAAAAATGATATACATGTGACTTTTATTTTTCTATGATTTTTGTTAGTCACATTAGCACACATTGATGCGTTTTTTGTATTGTTTTGTTTGTTTGTATTTGTTATATCCTCTTAAAGAAAACTACCATGTTGTCTGGTTGCAGGACTTTTTGGATAAGCTTTTGCCAAACTTTGATGTTTATATTTTCCAAGAAGATGGAAATCGTGTTCTATGTCAAATATAAGCAATGCCAATCAGAAGTAGCTAATTAATGGTGACATTATGAGGGGATAGTTGTGGTCATTTGGGGATAAATTTAATATGTGTTTTATACCTATTTATGTATATACCCATGTTCTGCTGCATAAGTGAGGGAAAGAGACAGAGACAAGAATGAAATAGAAAGCAGCATTAAAGAGAAGAGCTCTAAAATAAAAGACTTGTTATATATTACTTTCTGAGAAAGAATCACAAATGATACCAGAGTATGGATACCAACCATTTCATTATTTCCTATGATACTATTGGTCCATAGCTAAATATACTGTAGAGATATCCTTCTGCAAATACAGAAGTTCACTGGACCAGAAATCATTACTTCATCATTTGTCACAATTATGATGTTTGGTATATGAACGTAAATTTTCTATAAATTCAATCAAGTAATGGCTATTTTGACATTTACTGTGGAGGAAAATTTGAGACTTGTAGCAAAGTCATTCAAACCTGTACACAAGGTATTTGAGAGACTGAAGCAGAGTATCACAGGGAAATACACTCCTGAATTATAAGAGTTATTCAATACCAGACTGAACTTAGTAAGACTTGTCTATATATCTTATTGAAAACGAACCAAACAAAAAAATTGAAAGTGGAGATGAGTGGTAGGGTACTCACCTAGCCTACATGAAACCATATTTTCTGACATGTTTTCCATAAAACTGAAAGAGAAATGTAATTTTTAAATGGGTTGATCAATCTTGTCTGTTTGGCACAAATAACAGATTCACAATGTAGGTTTAAATAATTCATATAAATTACAAAACTTGAGTATGAGAATCTTACTGCTATTCATGCATCTCTTTAAATAACTTTTGAACTACCATATTCAAAAATATGCAAGTAATTTATAGTATATCATCAGGAGTTTAAATATTATATAGTTGATCATATGTACTTTCCACTATTAAAACAGGACTGAAGTTGTCTTTGATAGTACTGTATGCATTTTCCCAAGAGTAAGATACTCTGAAATTCCTCTTTATAATTATGTATTTTATTGTTTAAAAAAGCTTTCAAATTTAAACATATTTTGATCATATTCATCCACTTCCAAAAGACCTTCTAGATATTCTCTGCAAACCTATCCACCCAACTTTAATTTCTTTCTCAATAAACAAATAAAAACTCAGTGCAACAATAAAACCCCTAAATTAAGAAAACAATATAAAACCATTGATTTTTAATAGCTGAATAATACTCCATTGTATAAATGTACCACATTTTCTTTATCCATTCTTAGGTTCAGAGGTATCTAGGTTGGTACCAGGTCCTTGCTGTTACAAATGATGCTGCTGTGAACAGTGCTGAGCAAGTGTCCTTGTGGTATAATTGACCATCATTTGGGTATATGGACAAGAGTGGTATCACTGGATTTTGAGGTAAATTCCCAATTTTCTGAGAAGGCACAATATTGATTTCTAAAATGGCTTCACAAGTTTTCATTTACACCAGCAGTGAGGAATGTTCCTCTTATTCTACATCCTTTCTCGCATAAGCTGTCCTCAGCATTTTTTAACTTAAGTATTTTGAAAAGTGTAAAAAGACAAACATGGTATGTACTCACTCATATATGGATTTTAGATATGGATCAGGATAGTGCCAGTCTGCACTTCCACAGATAGAGAGTCTGGGAAACAGGAAAGAACCTAAAAGATATGCATATATGCATTAGTACCCAAGAGAAGAGGATGGAGACAAGATCCTCTGAATGGATGGGGAACACGATGAGGGGTGGGGGGGAGTGGGACCTGGGAAGAATAGAGGGGGTAAAGAGGAAGGGAGTTGGTCATGGGGGAACAGGAAGTTGAGGGGGTGGGGGTAGAATAGGGGGAAGAGGGAATCATAGGATCGAAGACAGATCAGGCACCAGAGTGACCTCGAGTGATCTAAAGGTATAACATCAATTGGCAAGCTAAGCAATAGTGGAGGGACCACCTCGAATGCTCATTCCTGATAATGAACTTGATGTCTATAACCATCCGGGAGCCTTCATCCTGTGACTGATGGAAGCAGAGGCAAACACACAACTAATCACTGAACTGAACCCAAGGAACCCAGTGACAGAGAGGAGTGATGAGCAAATTGGCAAAGAATGGGCTGGCAAAACCAGCAGAGACAGCTGATCTGAACAGGGGAGTGCTCTTGGACCCCAGACCGACAGTGGGGAGGCCAGCATGGGACTGATCTGGACCCCCCAAATGTGAGTGTCAGTGAGAAGGCCTGGGCAACCCATGGGGCCCTGAGCTGTGGATCAGTGTCTATCCCTGGTATACAAACTGTCTTCATGTGCCTATAGCACAAAGAGAGATGCTGTCTCAGCTTGGACTCTTAGGGGAGTGCCTTGACCCTACCAAGAGTAAAATGACAGACTCTAGATATCCCCTATGTGGAAGGATTTGGCAATAGGGTGGGAGGGAGGGGGGGAAGGGGAGTGCGGGAAGAGGGAAGGGAGAGGGAACTGGGATTGACATGTAAAACAAGCTATTTAAAATTAAAATAAAAAATGATTAAAAAAAGATGTTATCTCAGAATAATTTTGGGTTGCCTTTCCTTGATGACTAAGGATGTCAAGCAATTCCTTAAATATCTTTTGGTTACTTGTTTTCTTCTGTTGAAAATACTCCATTTATTTCTGTGCCCCATTTTTAAATTGGATTATTTTGTATTTTGCATAGGGACGGAATTAGAAAAAAACATCCTGAGTGAGGTAACCTATACTCAGAATGACAAACACGGTATGTACTCACTCAAGTGAATACTAGATGTACAGTAAAGGAGAGACAGACTACAATCCGCAGCTCCAAAGACACTAGGTAACAAAGAGGACCCTAAGAGGAACATGTTTCACTGCCAGATGGGCAATTAGATGAGATATCCTGGGTAAACTGGGGGCAAGATGGATGGTAGAGGGGGGTAGATATGGAATGAAAACGTGACAGGACAGGATGGGAGAGGGACGGAAAGAAAGCAAAATGAAGGATATATCTTGATAGAGGGACTCATTTTGGGGATCGGGAGAAACTTGGTGCTAGGAAAATTCCCAGGAATCCACAAGGATGACCCCAGTTAAGATGCCTAGCAATATCAGAGAGTGTGTCTGCATTGGCATTCCCCTCTAATCAGATTGGTGAATAGCCCAACTGTCATCATAGAGCCTTCATCCAGTAACTGATGTAACCAGATGCAGAGATCTACAATAAAGCAACAAGTTGAGCTAGAGGAATCCAGTTAATAATAGGGAAGAGAGAATATATAAGCAAAGGAGGACAGTATCAGGGAGGGGAAATCTACAGAGACAGCTGATTCAAGCATGTTAGAAACTATAAACTCCAGATCAACAGATGTGGATCATCCATGATACCTAACTATGCCATCTGAATGTGAGAGACAGTTCTGTAGCTTGGTCTATATGAGGGGCCCCTAACAGTGGAACCAGGATCTATCCATGGTGCATTAGCTAGCTTTTTGTAAAACATTCCCTATTGTGGGATGCCATGTTCAGTTTTTGTTTTTGTTTTTTCGAGACAGGGTTTCTCTGGGACTTTGGAGGCTGTCCTGGAACTAGCTCTTGTAGACCAGGCTGGCTTCAAATTCACAGAGATCTGCCTGCCTCTGCCTCCTGAGTGCTGGAATTAAAGGCATGCACCACCAATGCCCAGCACCATGTTCAGTTTTAGTGCAGGAAGGGAGGGCTTGATGCTGCTCAACTTAATGTTCCAGGCACTTTTGACTCCCATGGAAGCCCTTACCCTTTGGGAGGAGTGGTTGGGGGTGGAGTAGGGGGAGAGGTGGCTGCGATGTGGTTGGAATGTAAATTAAAATTTAAAAAAATGAATTCATACCCAAACAAACAAAAACAACCAACAAACTATAACCATATTAAAAACATATGGTGAAAACTACGGAATCTGTTATATGCTATTCAGGTACTCATGAACCATGAGGTGTGTAGTGAAGTGGTTGGTGTATTCTATATCACTCTGTTATAGACAATGGATAAAAGGTATAAGTGATTGTTAGGTGTTAACCTTTATTCTACCTGCCAGGTTTTCATTCATTCATTTTTGTAAACAAATAACAAAATAAAGTGAATAATATTAAACCAAAACTATGGACTCAAAGTTGGACAAGACAAGCCAACAGAAGTAAAAGATCCTGAGATAATTCTCAAGAATCAGAGAATCATTTATTCATACATTGAAGAGTCCTTTGAGTCAGGTGGTGGTGTCGCACGCCTTTAATCTCAGCACTCGGGAGGCAGAGGCAGGTGGATCTCTATGAGTTCGAGGCCGTGCTGGTCCGATAGCCTCCAAAACAATACAGAGAAACCCTGTCTGGTAAAAACCAAAAAAAATCATGGAGACACAGAGAGAACCCAGTACAGACCCATGTGGGATCTATGCATGCTCCTCCAGAATTTGTGAATATATATGAGCTTTGCTTATGTTGATTTTGAGAGCCTTGTTTTCTTTGGTGTTTTCCATCTCTTCTGGCTGTTATACTCTTTCTGCGTCCTCTTTTAGAGGGTTTCCTGAGCTCTTAGGGGTGGACTTTGATGGAGTCATACAATTTAAGGCTGAGTATTCCAAGTTATCTCATTGATAGAATGTTTTGCGGCTTCAGGAGATCCTTGTCTGATAGTGGCTAAGCACACCATCTCTGATGATGGCTGAGCAAAGAAGATTCACTAATCAATGAGATCTATGAGTATGGCAGAATAACACTGTGCCATTTGAGTCATTTTACTAATATATATATATATAATATTTATTATATATATACACACATATATTCTTTTTTTTCTATTTAACTTTTTACATATGTCACTCTCAGTACCCTGTACCTCCCCTCCTCCCCAACCCTCCAATCCTCCCAAACCCCCACTCCACTCTGTAAAGAGAAGCTTTTTCTTTGTGGGAAAGCCTTCCCACCAGCCTGGTTCTAGAGCCGCATCAGTCCCAAATACACACACAGTAGGCTATATTAATTATGAAGCTGTTGGCCTTTCTTGTTTCTGACTGGCTAGCTCTGCTTTAAGTAATTACCCCATAATTGTTAATCTAAGTATGTCTCTTACCAGAGAATAGTTCCGGGCTCCTACCCCATGAAGTTACATGTTGACTCTCCTTGTATTTCTCCTACCCAGAGTCCTTCTGGACTCCTAGTCCCTCCTATCTAGATTCCCTATTGGCCAGACAGTGCTTTATTGACAAATGCACAGGACTTCCCCAACATCTCCTCTTTTCTATTTAAACAAAAAGAAAGGTCTTAACTTTAGCATAGTCAAATTATATATAACATAACAGTTATCAAGTAAGAACACAATTACAACATTTTGTCTATTAACATTTAGCAAAATTTAAAGAAAATATCATCTATCTCATTCTTGTGAGTCCAAAGCCCTATATGTAGCTTATCTTTTATCATAACTAAGGAAAACTATAATTATAACTATCTGTCTTCAACTCTATCAAAGACCACAGAAGGATAATATATAAACACTAGGATTGACTGAGACATCTTGCTACCTGGACAGTCACCCAAAGTTCCTCTGTATTGTCCATCTTCATCCCATAGGCCACAATGTGTCCAGAAGATTTCTCAGGAAAGCATGAAATTTCAAACTGTCCATCTGCGTTGGTAGTCTGTCAGTCATTTTCTTTGTCTTACAGAAAGTCTAGTAGACTCTTTCATGAAGCAGGATCCCTGTAAGACTGAGTTCAGCAGTCACTTTCCTGTGGGTCCTGCATGTCCAAATTATACAACAACAGTCAAGCAGTACAGGCAAGAGCAGTTTCTTGCCCAAATGTCTAATCTTGCCATGTTGAAAGCAAACTCCATAACAAGTTTCTTCAATGCCCATCTTCCTCTCAGACGTAATTGGTGCTGCCAGGAGCAGACATTTCTCATTGTCAAGAAGAACCCTAAATCATTTTAAATGCCATATTCTGAAGGTCTTTGAGAGGTTTGAAGACTGTTTATCTATCTCAAATATATTTCTGTGTATCTAGAAAAACTAACTTACCTAACTATAAGTTCTGACTATTATAAGTAACTATCTATAATCTGCATTTAATTACCCATTACATTTTAAAAGATCAGTATAAGCACAATACTTAATCAAGAGGAGAAATATACATGTCACAAAATTGACCTTGAATTTGTCTCAATAAATGAAAAACCATACCCATACCATAATTCCCATTTTTACCATTAAAAAGAGATTGGTTGTGATCATTAACCAATTATAAACAGCCCCATTTAAATGAAAACAAAGATTTATAAACAAGATGGGAATTAGGACGTCGCTCATTCCAAACTGCTTGGTGCTGTAAGGGGGGCGCTGTTTATACCATGGGGATCATGACAAAACTCAGAAACCTGTATAAGTCCATATTTTCGGGGTCTGTAAGACTGCGTCATCTTAGATGTTTCAATTGTTGGAACATCTGATCCACTGCTTCCGGGGGTTTTGGTTTGTCAAACCACAGAAGCCTGGAAGGAGTCCTCAGCTTTTCATTTTCTGTAGAAACATAAATAAAAACTCCTTTTCCAAGTAACATATCCTTATACTTAAATTTTGAAGTCAAGGCATTTTTAAAAGATATAAGTTGAATTAATTCAGCAGCATTTATAAGCAAGTGTACTTTATCAGTTGTTCCTTCCTTAGCAATGAAAAAACTTAAAAACACAATAGCGTACAGTATCCAGATTTTCTGTGTATTTTCCATCTTTACGTGGCTTATTTATTTATCTATTATTACTCTATTTCTTTTACTTTTATTTCTTTTTCTCTGAATCAGGGTTTCTCTTTGGAAATCTGCCTGCTTCTGCCTTTGCAGCAAATCTTACTCTGCCTCCTGAGTGCTGCGATTAAAGGCGTGTACCACCAACACCCGGCTTTTCTATTTATTTACTATGCCCGATTCTTTTTCTCTCTCAGTCCTATATTTTTAAACACACTGTAAACCTTTAAATGTTTTGTTCATCCAAGTCTGACTTTACTGTAAATCTTCATGTTTTTCTGGCCACGTGTCTTATCTGTTAAAACCGCGGCAGTTTAAACTACCTTTTTTTCCAAGATGGCGGGCGTAAGCGTGATTCTAGCTCACTGCCTCAGTCCATGCTGACATCCAGCAAAAGCTGCCACTTCCAGCTGTACATACACACCTTTCAATCATTAGCAGAATCTCTTAAAACAACCTTGCTGTTTTTTTTCTTTTTATGCCGAGTCAGGAAGACTCCAGTAAGTGAGCCGCGTGAATCTCGCCTTGTGGCTAGCAAAACAGAGCACACCTGAGAAAAATGCTGCTACCAAAATCTGTGCTTCTCTCTGTTCTTCTGTTTCTAAAATTCCTTTAAAGCTTTTGTTGTTTTGCGTGGAAATTCAATCCCGCTTCTGACACCAGATATAACGATATTTGATGCTATATAGGGAAAACAATATATTTATTTACCAGAGAAAGAGGGAGAGAGTCGCACAGACCAGGAGTTAGAAGCATGGCTGGCTTCCAGGAGAAAAAGGGAAGCCCCTTTTTCTTTCACTTCCTTTCATCTCTACCTTGACCCCACCCTGATGGGTGGATAGTTTTGTGGGGTTCACCCCTACACCACTCCATTCCCATCTCTGCTCCCCAGGGAGGGCAAGGGCTTCTATGAGGGATTTTCAGAGTCTATTATGTCATCACGGGCAGGGCCTAGGATCTCCCCCATATGTCCAGGTTGAGAGAGCATCCTTCCATGTGGAATGGGTTCCCAGAATCCATTTGTATGCCAGAAATAAATATTTCTCTACTCTCCAAGGTCCCATAGATTGCTGAGGCCTCTTTTCTGACACCCAAGTTGGATGGAGGGGTTTCTGGATCCAACAACCAAAAAATATATCTATTCTTTTCAGGCCAGTATTTATTTGGTATTATCTTAGGTCCCTGAACTATCTAGTCTCAGATCTCAAATACTTGGTCATCCAAGCAATGTCAGGTTTCATCCAATGGATTCGTACTAAACTCAACTGAGTTATTAGTTGGTCACTACGACAAGGTTTGTGCTCCATTGCCCTAACACATCTTGTAGATAGAGTACCACAACAGAGAAAGGTTTTGAGTTCAGCTTGGTGTTTACCTTTCTCTTTTGAGAATCTGCAAAGTACAATGTGGCAACAAAAATCCAGGAACTTTGGGATGAAGACCTTTGGTAGGTACCAGTTTGACATCTCCATTTTCATTGAAATATATAGGTGCTGTTTTAAGCAATGGGGCCTTACTGACAGTTTGTGGAGATCAAGCTATTGTCTTGACAACATCACGGGTTGCTTGGAAAGTCCCAGGGAGTTCCTTTTGCCAATAGCTCAATTAGATATAATAAAATCCTAGATACTGCAATCATTAGTGATAAGAGATATACAGTTAGAATCTGTCTTCTACATTGTTGGTGATTTCATTTAGATCATCTTATCTATTCCATTCTGTTAGGTTTTCATATTACCTTACAAATGGCACTTGATTTTAGCTGTCTGTTAATGTATTTCTTCTCCTTCCTCACTGGATTCTTCCATTCCACTGAACCATTTAATCTATATCTGTCTATTCTATCTCTCTTTCCAAACAAAATATATATATTGCCTGTAACCCCTTACTCTATACCTGCTGTGTTAGTTAGGTTTTCAATTGCTGTGAACAGACACCATGATCACAGAAACTTTTATAGAGAAAGACATTCAATTTGGAATGCTTGCAGTTTTCAAGGTTTAGTCCATTATCATCATGGTGTAAAGCATGATAACATGCAGGCTGGCATGGTGCTGGAGAAGGAGTTGAGAGTTCTACATCTTGATTTTTGGGCAACAGGAAGTGAAGTGTAACACTGGGCATCAATTGAGAATAGGAGACCTCAAAGCCCAACCCTACAGTGACGCACTTCCTCCAAAAAAGTCAAATCTACTCCAAATTGGCCAAAACTCCTAATAATGTCACTCCATTTTTGGACCATTTTCTTTCAAACCAACATAATTGTTCTCTGCATATCTATGAATTGTAGCTTGAGTACATTGAATTAATAACAAATATTCACATGTAAGCAAACATATACTGGATTTGCCTTTCTGACTCTGGTATACCTAACGTAGTATGGTATTTTTTATTCTCTTTCCATGTATTTATCTACAAAGCTCATTATTTTAAAGCATGAGTAATATTCTGTTGTGCAAATATAGCATATGTATTTTATCTATTCTTCTGTCGAGACACATCTAGGTTGTTTGCCTTTTCTGTCTATTATGAATAGAACAACTATGAATACAGTTGAATGAGTGTTTCTGTTAGAATTAAGCATTCTTTGAGTATATGCCAAAGAGTGGGATGTATGGATCTTGAGAAAGATTAATGCCCATCTCCTAGACGAACTTCAATCCTACCAAAAGAAATCATAGATTCAATGCAATTCTCATAAAAATTCTAACACAATTAATCAAAAAACTATAAAGGGAAATTTCAGCTTCATACTGAAATATATACAGGCATACACACACGCAAACACACACACACACACACAAACACAGATAGCTAAGACAATCCTAAATAGTAAAGGACTGTTGAAGGTGTCACCTTCCCTGATTTCAAATTTTCCTACAAATCTATAGGAATAAAAACACCATGGTATTGTTAAAACAACAACACAAACATATACATTTGATCAATTCAGTCCAATAGAGGACTCAGACACAATTCTACACAACCATGGAAACCTGATTTTTTAATAAAGAGAATAGAAATACACACTGGAAAATAAGACAGCATCTTCAACAAATGTTGCTGATCACATTGGTTACCTGCTTGTAGAAGAATGTTAATAGTTCTGTACTTGGGACACTGCACAGAACCAGCTTCAAATGGGTCAGGATACTACATAAAGCAAATATAATGAATGTGATAGAAACGAAAATGAGCCATGAGCTCACTGGCACATGAAAAATGTTAGTACAGGAATGAAACCAACAATTGATGAATAGGACATCATGAAACTGAGAATTTTTTCTAAGACAAAGGATACTGGCATGTGGTTGAATGGGAAAAGATTGCTAAGAACTTCACACTCAATAATGGGCTAATATACAGTATACATTAAGAAAGTAAGATACTAGATATCAAGAAAACACCCCTCACCAAATGTGACATGAACCTAAACAGAGACTTTTCAACACAGGAAATTAAAATGACTAAGACACATTTAAAGAAATGTACAACATCCTTACCCATCATGGAAATGTAAACTGAAACTACTTTGACATTTCATCTTACACATTCCAGAATGGTTAGGCTCAACAAAACAAGTGGCAATTTGTTCTTGCAAGGATGTGGATCAAGAGGAAGCCTCATGCATTGTTCCATTAGCTTCCAAGCAATATTGCTCCAACAGGTCTGTTCGAAATGAGCACCAACAAATTCTTATGAAAAAGAAAGTTCAGGAACAGAATCTGAGGATGGATCTCTGGGCAACAAACCTGGTAAAATCACTCCCCAGAGCAAAGCGTCATTTAGGAAACAGATGTAGAAATGAGACAACTATTTTCGTATAATCTAATTATAATCTGTGATAAATATTGGAAGGACAATGTAGATGGATCTGGAATACTTGGTTTTATTTGTAAAACAGGAATAGGAATAAAAGTCATATCATAGAGCTTTGGTCTCTCAGAAAAATCAATGAAAATGTAGGAAAGGACATCAAACTGCAATATTACCAACTTTTTAAAATACAAGTCTTTATTTGTTTTATAGTGAATATTTTTGCATAGTTTCCATTAGAACACAAAGAAGCACACTCCCACAGGAGGAGTAGATGCCAGGAAATAATCAAATTGAGGGCTGAAATCAATAAAGTAGAAACCAGGAAAACAATACAAAGAATCAACGCAACGAAGAGTTGGTTCTTTGAGAAAATCAACAAGATAGACAAACCTCTGTCCAAACTTACCAAACAGCAGAGAGTGAACATGCAAATTAACAAAATTAGAAATGAAAAGGGGGACATAACAACAGACTCTGAGGAAATCCAGAGAATCATTAGGTCATACTTTGAAAACCTGTACTCCACAAAATTCGAAAATTTAAAGGAAATGGATGACTTCCTGGACCAAGAACAGATAAGCAATTTAAATAGACCTATAACCCCTATGGAAATAGAAGCTGTAATCAAAAGTCTCCCAACCAAAAAAAGCCCAGGTCCAGATGGCCTCAGTGCAGAATTCTACCAGAAATTCAAAGAACAGCTTATACCAATTCTTCTCAAAGTGTTCCACACAATAGAAGCAGAAGGGTCTTTGCCAAACTCTTTCTATGAGGCTTCAATAACCTTAATCCCCAAGCCACAGAAAGATACAACCAAGAAAGAGAACTTCAGACCAATATCCCTCATGAGCAATTCATTTATCAACTCTCTACTGACCAAAAGCTTGTCTTTGAGGGACTTAACCCACCTGAGCCTTTCTAAATTAGACTCTTCTTTACAACTTTATTATCTAATAGTGTGATCCTGTATTGTCTCAGTTGATTTTACTTCCAAAGTCAAAACACTGAGGGTAAGTGTTAAGGTTTCCATTTGTAATTCCCTGTTGATCAGGGTGATTCATACTGTCACTACATACATAAATCTGTTATTTCCTTCAGGTTACAGGCTCATAGAATTATCTAATTATGCCTACTTGATCCCACATTCATTCTTTCTTCCATCTTTCTAACCACCTTTTATATTTTATTCATTTCTTTTCTCCTTCCTAACATTTAGGAATTAGCCATCAGTACCTCAGTCAGCATACATTTTCACACACGTTATGAAATTTCACAATACAATAATTTCTTGGAATTCTTCACATTACCTGTAAAGAGAATCACATATAAGTAGTTTCATAAAAAGTAAGGTCAATTAAATTTGAATTATAAAATTAGTTGAATATTAATCAACTTCATCAACTTTGTACTTGATCCCTTATGATTTTAATTTTAACCTGTTCCTTTTTGTATCCTTACTCTTGAATCAGTGAGAAAATACATTAGTATAAAAATGACCCAGGCCTTAGGAAAGAGCTCAGTAATCAAGAATTATGTTTATTTATGGGATAATTGGTTGAAAATCAAGTCTTCTCCACAAACAAAATATCAAATACATTTGTCATTCAGAGCTGGAGTTCCTTTAAGTTCAAGATGTAGCCAACTATTCACATTCCAACACACTTGCTTATTTTATTGAAGAAACCTTGCAGGTACCAAAAGTAAACACATTATACAAATGAAAAATACATCAAAAGAAAGCCCCCACATATCTTAATAATTAGATCATTTGTTCTCCACCATTTCTTAACTTTCCACACATCCATCATATTGGTTATTAGTGACCTCTGCCCATTCCATTTATCATTCCAGTCTCTATGTTTCCCCTTAAAAATTTCCTGAGACCTACATTAGCTTATTTCATTAATACTTATTTCTTCTACTACATTGACAATAATTTTTGTTCACTTAAATTTTCCATATCATAACAATTTCTGACAACATTAAGTGCTCTATAAATATCTGTTGGAAAAAGTAGATATATTTAGGAATAAGACAGAAGTGACAGCCTATTAAAAAAGAACAAATACATAAAATACAAAACAAATCAACAAAATCATAGAAGAAAACTTTCCCAATCTAAATAAAGACATGCCAATGAAGGTGCAAGAAGCTTACAGAACACCAAATAGAGTGAACCAAAAAAAAATCCCGTTGACACATAATACTCAAGACCACAAACATACAGAATAAAGAAAGCATATTAACAGCAGATAGGGAAAAAGAGCAAGTAACATATAAAAGCAAACCTATCAGAATTATACCTGACTTCTCCATGGAAACTATGAAAGCTGGAAAATCCTGGATAGATATTCTACCAATTAAACGACAGCCAAGACTACTATACCCAGCAAACCTTTTAACCAATATACATGGAGAAAACAAGATATTTCATGAAACAAACAGATTTAAACAATACATATCCACTAACCCAGCCCAAGAAAGTTAACTACAACCAGAAAAACATAGGCAATAGCTAATCCCACTTTACCAACAGGCAAAAGAAAAAGTGGTTGAAATCAACATACAATTCCACCGACAACAACCATTTCAAAACAACCGAGAATGAGTTATCAATGGTCATTAATTTCCCTCAATATTAATGGACTTAACTTGCCACAAACAATATAAAATATGTTGGGGTAATGCTAACTAAAAAGTGGAAGACCTGCATCCAAGAACTTTGAGATTTAAAGAAAAAAATTAAAGACGACATGAGAAAATGGAAAGAGCTCCCAGATAGGTAGGATCAATATAGTAAAAAAGGCAATCTTGCCAATAGAAATCTCCAGCTCAATGTAATCCCAGGACAATTCTTCCCTGATCAAGAAAGAACAATTCTCAACTTTACATGGAAAAACAAAAAATCCAGGATAGCTAAGACAACCCTGCTCAACAAAGCAACATCAGGAGGCATCACCATCCCTGACTTCAAGCTCTATTGTAGTGCTATAGTCTTGAAAACAGCTTGGTATTGCCAAAAAATAGACAACTAGACCAATGGAATCCAATTGAAAACAACGAGATTAATATACAAATCTATAAATACCTGATTTTTGACAAAGAAGCCAAAAGTAGACAATGGAAAGAAAAGATAGCATCTTCAACAAATGGTGCTGGCACAACTGGATGTTGGCATGTAGCAGACTGCAGATAAATCCATGTCTATCACAGTACAAAAAACTTTGGTCTAAATGGATGAAATCCCTCAACATAAATCCAGAAATATTTGTAAGAGTGAGCCCCAAAAAGCTATTCACCCATGAGGGCAGGAATAAGGAAATTAGCTCAGGTAGAGATAAAAGGAAGTGAAAGAAAAAGGACCTCCTCTTTTGTAAGCTGGCCAACCTTCTGTTTCCAGCTTGTGTGATTTATTATTTCTTTCTCTGGTAAATAAATATATTGCATTCCCTATTGCACTGACCATCATCATTACACACTGAACCTGTTAGAAGAGAAAGTAGGAGGTATCTTTGAATGAATTGGTACAGTAGCCTGCTTCCTGAATATAACACCAGTAGCACAAACACTGAGGTTAACAATTAATAAATGGGACCTCCTGAAACTGAGAAGATTCTGCAAGGCAAAGGAAATGTTCAGAAAGACAAAAAGGCACCCCACAGATTGGGAAAAGATATTCACTAGCCCCACATCTGACAGAGGGTTGATACCCAAAATTTATAAAGACCTCAAGAGGCAAGTCTCCAAAACACCAAAGGATCCAATTAAAAAGTAGGGGACTGAATTAAAAAGATAATTCTCAATAGAGGAGTTTAAAATGGCTGAGAGACACTTATAAAAGTGTTCAACATCCTTAGCATTAGACAATTGCACATCAAAACAACTCTGATATATCATCTTACGCCTGTCAGAACAGCTAAAATCAAAAACACCAATGACAGTTTATGCTGGAGAGGATGTGGACAAAGAGGAACACTTGTCCATTGCTGGTTGTAGTCGAAACTTGTACAGCCACTTTGGAAATCAGTATGGAGATTCCTCAGGAAAATGGGACTCAGTCTACCACAAGACGCAGCATTTCCACTCTTAGGTATATTCCCAAAAGATGCCCATTCACATAACAAGGTTGTCTGTTCTACTATGTTCATAGGAGCATTATATGGGATAGCTAGATCCTGGAAGCAACCTAGACACCCCACAATTGAAGAGTGGATAGAGAAAATGTGGTACATTTACAAAATGGAGTACTACTCAGTGAAAAAAAACAGTGGAATCTTGAAATTTGCTTGCAAAAGGATTTTACTATAAGAAACCATCCTGGTAACCCAGTCACAAACAGAGAAACATGGTATGCACACTCATATATGTATTTTAGACATCGATCAGGGGAGTATCAGCCTACAATACCAGTGCCAGTGGGTTTCAGAAACAGGGAGATTCCTAAAAGATATACATGATACCCCAGAAAAGTGGAATAAGCCAAGATCTCCTCAGCAGATTTGGAACATAGGGGGAGTTCAGAGGGAACCAGGAAAAAATAGAGGTGGATAAGAGGAGGGGAGAAGGCATGGTGGTGCAGGAAGGTTGAGTCGAGATAAGAATAGAGGAGAGCAGGATGAGAGATACCATAATAGATGGAGTCATTATAGGTATGAGGAAAGAGCAGTCACTAGTGAAATTTCCAGAGATCTACAAGGATAACACCAACTGTCAAACTGAGAAATAGTGGAGAGACTACATTGACATTCCCTCCTTGTTGATAAGATTGATGTCTAACTTATATTCCATCCTAGAACCTTCCTCCAGTGACTGATGGGAGCAGAGACAGATACCCACAGCAAAACACTGATCTGATCCCATGGAACCCAGTAACAGAGATGGAGGAATGGTTAGCAAAGTGATCAAGACCACGCTGGTGAAACACACAGACAGCTGACTGGACAAGGGAGAGCTCTTGAACCCCTGACTGATGGCTGAGAGGCCAACAGGAGACTGATCCAGACTCCATGAATGTAGTGTTAGTGAGGAGGCTTCAGAAATCTCTGGGGCCTTGGGTGGTAGATCAGTGTTTACCATGGCATACGAATGAACTTTCTGAGCCCATTCTACTTAGAGGGATACTCTTTCATCCTGGACACATTGGGAAGGTCCTAGGTCCTGCCATGGATGAAATAATAGACTCTGGAGTTCTCCTCAAGTAGGGCCTCACCCTCCCTGGGGAATGATATAGCGATTGGGTGGGGACCTGCAGTGGGGCTGGTAGAGGGACCTGGGTGGAGGGGTGGGAGAGGGAGCTGCATTGACATTTGAAGCATGCATGTTTCTAATTTATATAAAAACATACTGAGAGAAAAAACAGAAAACATGTCATACCTTAGAGTATAAACATTAGAAATAAGCAGCACCCATTGTTTAAAAAAATAACCACTAAATCACTAACTGAGAGATTAGCTGGCATACATATACAACTTAAAGTGCTCATTGCTCTGGTTCCTTTTTTGAAGCTCTTTTTATTTGTGACAGAAAACCAAGAAAAGACCAATTCAAATACTTGGTGAATAAAGAAATAAAAATATACGATAGGGTAAATTATCTGGATAAGGTACAATTTTTAGAAAAATAAATAAAAATATAAAAATCTAGAGTATCAGTTGGATTAAAAATAAAATTTGTTTAAAAATTAGAAGTAATGTTTAAATATAGTTGGCTATAGGTTTAATTAGAATTTTTGAAGAATGTCATCTTGGAATGTTCATCCAAGGTCAATAGAAATCTAAGGAGACAAGTCAAACACCCATTTATACACACAGTAGCTGCTTTCTCATTGGGTATTATGTTTGTATTGCTATATTAGGATCTCTGGATACAAAAGATGAGAAAAAGTGACAAAATAACTGTTTCCTTGCTTTATTTGTGCTACCATTGGAACAACTCAACAGCCAGAAGCCACTGAGTGCTTAGGTGAATAATAAATTATGGCAAGTCAATAAAGTTTCACAAAATGGCATGTCCACTGAATGCTTTTCTTTTATGATGTTAATATGAGAAGGGATTTTAAAGAACTTGGGAGTAAGGTTGAATGGAGAATTAAGGATTTAGGAAGTAACTATATGGTTTGCATGGAGAGTGGCTACTTCAGAAAAGGAAAATGGGAACAACAGCATTGCACTTGGTTTGCATAGGGAAAAGGAAAACTTCCTTGCGTCTAGGGCTCAGAGAGCCACAGTGCAGGGAAAGGTTCATGGAGCAGAAATTAGACTGATGATGAGTTAGAGTATTAGTTGGAAAAGAACATCAGTGCCATACTAATACATGGAAAAGATCATGATGATCTAGGCCACTAGGTAGCATTTGAGATGGTGAAGCTGGACCTAAGAAGAAAAATAGACAAGTTTCTGTGTTCATGAAACAGTGAGTAAAAGGAAATGAAAGTGCATAATGTTAAAACTGAAAATAATTTTATCTAACAAAATCATAGAGCATAATTCAGGAACAAAAATGCCTTCTGTCTGTTTTTCAAGATCCTATTGAGGAAAATAATACTTTTGGTAATTAATGACTTTTCATGATATAAAAAACAGATTCCCTCAAACATGACATAGAAATATGAAATGCAAATACAGTATAAAAGTAAAGATACCCTTTAATATACTAAATGTGAAGAATATTCTGATATCTGTATTTATTTGTTACTGCATTCTATTAATATCTCTGGAAGAAAGCATGCTGTTTATGCCACATGTCCACACAAATACGGCATTGATAAAGCATTCAATCTGAGAGTAGGATAAAATTTTAGTCCATCCTTGTATAATAGAACTTAAGTTAGTTTGTAGAATTTTCATTTTATTTTCTCATTCGTAACTCTAATTTCTTTTATTTTTAATGTAGAAAAAAATAATTAGATACATTTTCAAGGTTTCTGCTTCTATTATTTCATATAACTCTTTTTGCAATTTTATTTATTTTAATTTTATTTTACAACCCAACCACACTTTCCCTCACACCCTTAATCCCACTCCCCTTACTTCCTCTAGCCCAATCCCCATCCACTCCTCCCAACTGGCTAATTTCTTATAGTCTAAATTTAATCTCATATAGCTTATCAATAGGCAAGCCAATAGTGGAGATACAAAAATATCATGTTGTTATTATTATAATCCAAATAATTTGAGTTCACAATTCCCTAAATGAGGTAATATTTGATTTCATCAATAGTAAGAGTTTAATAGGAAGCAATGGCACAACAAGTTCATGGTGTCAGTATTGTTGAGAAGGAAAGAAGTATCCTTAAAAGTAGTGTGAAAGCAATTAATGTCATTTAATGAGAGTACAAGGACAATGCCATCAATGTATAAAATACTCAACAACTAGTGCTTAATAGTATGTACCCAGATTTACATTATTAAGTACAGAAGTTGACTTATGTTTAGACAAATATTTCTGCATTTGCTTTTTTAAGTTTCATTTGTTTTTGAATGCCAAATATGATTCAATTAAACATTTGAATTTTTGAAGTTTTCAGGTAAGACATGATAAGTATATTTGTACTAGATTGAACTATATTAACTTTTAAGGTGTTACTATTTTGAAACACGAAAAATATATAAGGATGTTGAGCACTTCTCAAGTGTCTCTCAGCCATTTTAAACTCCTTTATTAATTGGATCCTTTGGTGTTTTGGACACTTGCTTCTTGAGTTCTTTGTAAATTTTGGAGACTAGCCCTCTGTCAGATGTGGGGTTAGTGATTATATTTTCCTATTCTGTGGGCTGCCTTTTTGTCTTGTTGACTGTGTCTTTTTCCTCACAGAAACTTCTCAGTTTCAGGAGGTCCCATGTATTAATTGTTGACATCAGCTTCTGTGCTACTGGTTCAGGAAGTGGTCTCCTGTACCAATTCATTCAAGGTACCTCCCACTTTCTCTTCTAAGAGTTTCAGTGTGGCTGGATTTATGTTGAGCTCTATGATCCATTTGGACTCAATTTTTATGCATGCAGATAGACATGGATCTCTCTGCAGTCTTCTACATGCCAATATCTAGTTATGCCAGCACCATTTGTTGAAGAACAAGGGGGAGCTCATAGTCTTCAGACTGATAGCTGAGAGGCCAGCATGGGACTGATCCAGACCCCTGAATGTGGGTATCAGTGAGGAGGCCTCAGCATTCTTTTGGGCCTTGGTCAATAGATCACCATTTAGTCCTGTCACTCAGGTGGACTTTGGGAGCCCATTCCATGTGGAGGGATGATGTCTCAGCCCGGACACATGATGGAGGGCCTAGGCCCTGCCCCAAGTCATATGACAGACTTTCAAGATCCCCCATGAAGGTCCTCACCCTCTTAGAAGTGTGGAGTGGGGACTGGGGGAGGGGTTGGGAGAGGATTGAAGGGGGACAGGAGAGGAGGTGAGGGAGAGGGAGCTGGGATTGACATGTGAAGTAAATTCGTTTCTAAATTAAATTAATAAATAAATAGAAAAATATATAGCCTTCTAACTATATCAATATGATAATTATCAGTCAATTTCAAATAAAGTAATTAATTTAAATGACTTTATTATCAAGTGTGAGCTGAATACAGTGTCTACGTTATCAGTTTATCAAATAAATTATCAATTCAGAAAGAGTATTTTTACTACAATTGATCTGATGATGCTATAGTCAGATATATATTGGGACTCGGAATATTAACTTGCATCCACTGGAATCATTTCAGATACACAGATGGGACAATGTCATTTCATGATCCATTCAGCTTTCAGTTACCCTTGGAAACAGAACATTTCTGAGTTGAATGACTGAAAATTTTCAAATAACTCCTCATCACACTGCATGTCTTTAACTCCTAGTCAAGGCTTCTGTGAAATAAGCAAGTGTTGCATTTCAACTTTATCCACACTTTATTTTGCCTTCCATGAAATAGAGTAAAGGGTAATCATAAATACATGATGGAAATTTACAAAATATAATGAAAATGAAGACTTTGTAAAATTGTCAGTTTTGTTGGATAAAAAATTTGAAGATCTCATTTTTACAGTTATTTTGTATTTATATCTTTACATAAACCTTACTTTTAATGAAAATAGAACTATACTAATTCCTCACTTACCTTTCCTCCCTCTATTCCTTCCCATGTACCATTCCTCCACATAATATCATACTGCCCAATCTCAAATTAGTAGTTTCCTTTTCTTTGATTATTTTATTTTACTCAAATATAAGTTCAAAGTGCTTTAATAAGCCCCATTTCTTACTTTATCAAATACTTGGCCAAATGAGCACATCAATGTTTCGTAGTAACAATACCCATGTGTTTCAGGCTAAACTAAAAGGTGTCAATAAATTCATTTACTAGAACAAGAAGCTTTTACACTCTTATCTGTGCAGGAAATACTAGTCTAGATTCTTACTTTTCCTCTTGTAAAAGTTATCTCATTTAAACCATCTGAAGCCTGTTATTGTGGATATTCTATGAGGTTGTGGATAGATACAGTCCCTAATCTTTAGGAATGTCAGTTAGCATTCAAAGCTAATAATAAGGAAGGTCTTTTTATAAAGGGATATTAGCAATGCTGATAATTAGCAGTCAAATGATTGAATTTTCAGTCTTAGAACATTAAAATTAATCTTTAGAAGTAGGGTTATATATTTCAGGATTTTCAATGTACTTTTTTAATGCTTTATAAAGATTGCAAAATGTTGGTCTGTGATATTTAATTTATGTAAGTTTGCAAGGCTCCACTATGCGAGCATTATGCCTGTTTCATGTGTCACAGGAACCACATCAGTTTCTACCTCTTACCCATTCATTGCCTACTTCCAAATATATTTGTTACCTACTACAGGTTTCTAAGGCTGTTATAACAAAGCACAGTAAACCAAAGGCTAAAATGAGAGAGAGGTTTTCTTTGTTAATTCCAGAGGATTGAGCTTAGAAAATCAATTGTCTCCACAGCATGGAGTTGTCTAATGCTCTCCAGAGCTTATTCCATAATTCCAATGTATCTGATTACTTGTATTATGCCTGTATTACACTATAGTCCATTGCATTCTTTAACAACTTCAAGAACCAAGTCTTGCAGGCAGATCTGTATAGGTCAACAAAAGTTGATGGCAGATGTTTCTTTGATAAACTGAAATAATTTCCTCTCAACCCATACCCTGTAATTAGAATATCCTACCAAGAGTTTTCACTAGAGTTTAATGGAAGACTTAATGTTTAAGAATGTGCAGTACTCATGCCAGGCATTGGCAGCATATGCCTTTAATCCTAGCACTCAGGAGGCAGAGGTAGGCAGATCTCTGTGAGTTCGAGACCAGCCTCGTCTACAGAGCAAGTTCGAGGACAGCCTCCAAAACAATACAGAGAAGTCTAGCCTCATAAAAAAAACAAAATAAATGTGCAATGCTCTTTCAAAGAATATGAGTTTAAATCGTAACCCCAATGTCAAATGGCTCACAAACACCTGTAACTCTAGCTGTGTGTTATACAGCACCCTCTCTGGTCTTCAGTAGATTCTTTCACTCAAATTCAATGTCTGCTTCTATCTTAATTCCTTTTCTAATAATACTCTTTTAAACAGAAATTTCGTATCTAATTTTTTATTTGTATGATTGCTTTGTATGTCTATTACCACATGCATGTCTCAGCCCCACAGAGGCTAGAAGACAGTGTTTAAACTCCTGAAACTGGAGTTATAGATGGTCGGGTGCTGCAAATCAAACCCTTCTCTTCTGCAACAACAAATATTCTAAGCTCTTATACTACCACTCAACTTCCTGCATGCTCTTGCTGCTTTGATTTCATGTATCCCTGATAAGTAGGAATGCAGAGGAAATTTCACAAATTTCTTGGCCAATTGTATGTCTTGAGTAATGTTATATGTATCACCTGAAAATTTTTAATACTTTTTGTTTATTTACATGCTTTTGCATTTTGCTTTTGAGTTTCCTGATTCCCTTATATTTTATGGGCATTAGCTCATTTCCACTGTATAGTCACCAAACATTTCATCTCACCTTTGTGTCTCCTCTTCACTTGTTTACTCTTCATGTTCTTCTTAATTTAATGTGATCCAACTTGTAAGTTGTTTCTTTGTGCCATCTGTTTGTAGGAATTTACATAACATTGATAAACTATAATATTTGAAAACATTTTTCTCTTTTTATTTCATAGCTCATTTTTTTTTGTTTTTGTTTTTGTTTTTACGAGACAGGGTTTCTCTGTATTGTTTCAGAGGCTATCGGTCCAGCCCAGCCTCGAACTCACAGAGATCCGCCTGCCTCTGCCTCCCAAGTGCTGGGATTAAAGGCGTGCGCCACCACCGCCCGGCATTCATAGCTCATTTTTAAGTCATTCCATTTTGAGCTAGTTTTTTTTAATCTTTTCTCATTTTACATAGCATCTCAGTTCCCACTCCTTCCCCTCCTTCTGCTACTCCTTCCATCACCGCATAATTGAGCTATAGAACACTGAGAAATCAAAGTGCTATGCACCTGGAACATTAATCCCTACTGGCTAATTTTCTGGGTAGTGGAAGATGCAAACAAATCTCAGACTAAATAATCATCCATAAGACCTAAAAATATTACTAGATGCAATAATAACTGACCTCAAAATATGATGAATGTTGGATAGTGACACAAATTACAGGAAAATAATCAAATAGTATCTGATTGTATTTAAGTGTATGTGTGGTAGGGTGTAGGGCTTATACATACCAAGCTACATATTAGACTATTAACACATAATGACATCACATACATTTCCCCATTTGGAATGACCTAATGGAATAGACCAGCATGCATAACTTAAGAAAGTGATGAACCTAGATACACTAAAATTTAAAGAGCCATGTGTTTGTGATGCACGATTTTAATCTCAGCACTCTAGAGGCAGAGACAGGTAGATCTTTGTGAATTTGAACCTAGCCTATTCTACAAAGTGAGTTCCAGGACAGCTAGGGTGACACAGAGAAAACCTGTCTCAAAAACCAATAATAAATAAATATGTAAATAAAATAAAATAAAACATAAAGAATAAAGCTGGATAGCAATGCATTTGTATATGTCTTTATATCTACATATATATTTATATTTACATATATACACATAATTAAAACAGAAGTTAAGCATAGTGGGACATGATTACAGGTCCAGCTACATGGAGAGGCAAGTAGGACTTTTTCAAACTTGATTCTACTAAACCCAAGCAATCCTGATTAGTCTCAAAACACTTTTTGTTTTAATTAGTAATCCCTTTGATATATTTTTATATTCACTAAGTTGTTAGGAGAAATTGTATAAAGGATACTAATAAGTACTATTTATAATCACATGATTACTCTGTAATAAGACATTATATTAAAATATAAAATGTATTATTTGCTTAATGAAATCAGATGAATTCTTAAGATATAAAATATTTTTCTATTAAATAGAGAAAATAAATTACTGTTCAATACATTTCTTTGAATACATGGTCTACTTGCACTCTAATACTGAATGTGACATTGCAGTTAAGGGACTTAATATGACTGCATATCTGCCTAAACAAGTCCTGTGCTATATGAGGCCACACAGGTGTCAATCATTACAAAACAGACATTTTTTGCTACCACAAAAACCCTAGTCAGGAGTTGATTTCAATATGAATAGACTATTTTCAAAGTTATTCCCTGTGAATGCAAACAATATAATTTTTTGGATTCTATTTATTGAGAACTCAGTGAAATCAGGCACCTGTGCTTTTTTGCAGTTCTACAAGGACACAGAAAGCCTCAGTTAGAACATCATGTTGTTGAACGAACTGTAAAATAGTGTTCATTTTTCAGATAATTATGTTTGCAAAAAGAATGGAAATTATAAGAAGTTAAATAAAATTGGCATTTTGCTCTCATTTATTTATATGAAAATAAAATGAAATTCCAAATTTGTTATTTTTTCTACATACTCATAAACAGATTTGACAAAAGTTTAAAAGCATTATTAATTTAATTAGTTAAAATTTATGGATAAAATTTGTTTATGAGTTTAATTGCTACACTTTGCAAACTGGGGTAATAAAACAAAATATTCCAACTTTCCTTATGAATCATTGATGGCTGTTTCATGGTACAAAGTTGAGTTGAGTAATATGACTAAGATAGAGCTGAAAGAGGAGGACTTGTTTTAAAGGCAAAAACCACAACCCATTCCTTCTGGTGTGAGAACAACCTGGGTCTTTTGCAATCTTGGAATTGCTGGTATTGTCTTAATAGCTTCATGTTGCTGGCCTCAGACATAGAATGAAGTCCTCAACTTCTACATAGTGGATACATAAATCAATGTGATGACAGACTGGATTCTTGGACTGAGGAATTAACAATGTTAAAATATAAATCCTACGATAGATCTGTACATTCAATGGCATCTCAAACTCTAAAGTCTGTTTACAGAAACGTAAATATCTGAAATTTTTTATTGAACTACAAAAATAATGAATAAAGAGTAGTATAAAGAAAGAATAGGAGAGATTGAACACCATGACTACAAAATATACTCAATTTTTTGTGGTGATCTAAATTTATTTTAATGATAAAGCTATGTGAAAACTACAAGAAAAGAAAATTAAAGGCCAATATCACTTACAACTCTTTTAAAGGAAAACTTTTAATTGAGATGGTTTGCTTCCAGTTTCAGAGGTTAAGTGTATATCATCATGATGGAACATGGTGGCATGTAGCCAGACATGGTGCTACATCTTGATCAGAAGGCAACAGAAAGTGGACTCAGTATCACATTGAAGAAAAGTTGAGCAAAAGAGACTGCAAAGCCCATCACCACAGTAACAGACTTCTTACAAAAGCATACCTAATCCCAAAGGCCATACCTCCTAATAGTGCCCCTCCCTTTGGTGGCCATTTTTTCAATCCACTACGTGGATAAATAGAGATAAAATATCCTGAAAGAAATCCTAGCAAAAAACAGTAAACACTCAACTTTATATGGAAAAATAAAGACCCAGAATAGGCAAAACAATCCTGTACAAAAAAGGGACTTCCAGGGAAACCACCATCCCTGACTTCAAGCTCTATCATAGAGCTATAGTCCTGATCTAGTTTTGTATTGGCATAAAAATAGACAGGTAGACCAATGGAATCAAATTGAAAACCCAGACTAACCCACACACCTACAAAACACTTGATTCTTGACAAAGAAATTAAATTATTAGCTTCATTGGAAAAAAGACAGCATCTTCAACAAATGGTACAGCATAACTTCTGCATATTAGCATGCAGAAGACTGCAGATACATTCCTATCTATCACCTTGCACAAAACTTAACTCTAAATTGTTCAAAGACCTCAACATAAATTCAGCCACACTGAAATTCTTAGAAGAGAAAGTGGGGGTACCCTTGAACAAATTGGTACAGGGAACTGCTTCCTGAACATAATACCATTTCACAGACACTGATATCAACAATTAATACATGGGACCTCTTGAAACTGAGAAGCTTCTGTAAGGAAAAGGACACAGTCAACAAGAAAAAAAGCAGCCCACAGAATGAGAAAATATATTTACTATCCCCATATCTAACAGAGGGATGGTCTCCAAATTTACAAAGAACTCAAAAAGCAAGTCTCCAAAACACCAAAGGATCCAATTAAAAAGTGGTGTACAGAACTAAATAGGGAATTCTCTTTTTTTTTATTTATATATTCATTTTTTCTTGTTTTTTATCATTTTAATTTTAAATAGCTTGTTTTACATGTCAATACCAGTTCCCTCTCCCTCCTGTCCTCCCACACCCCCACACCATTCCCCCCCCCCAGCCTCCCACCCTGTTGCCAATTCCTTCGACATAGGGGATATCTAGAGTCTGCCATTTCACTCAGTGTAGGGTCCAGGTACTCCCCTAAGAGTCCAGGCTGAGAGAGCATCCCTCCTTGTGTTATGGACACATGATGTCTGTTTGTAATCCAGGGATAAACACTGAACCACTGACCAGGGCCCCATAGGTTGCCCAGGCCTCCTCAATGACACTTACATTCACGGGTCTGGATCAGTCCCATGCCAGCCTCCCAGCTGTCGGTCTGGGGTCCAAGAGCTCTCCCCTGTTCGGATCAGCTGTCTCTGCTGATTTTGCCAGCCTATTGTTTGCAAATTTGCTCTTAGCTCCTCTCTCTCTGTCACTGGGTTCCTTGGGTTCAATTCAGTGTTTAACTGTGGGTTTGCATCTGCTTCCATCAGTCACTGGATGAAGGTTCCAGGATGGTTATAGACATCAAGTTCATTATCAGGAATGGACATTCGAGGTGGTCTCTCCACTATTGCTTAGCTTGCCAATTGGTGTCATCCCTTTAGATCACTAGAGGTCACACTAGTGCCTGATCTGTCTTCTAACTTATGATTCCCTCTTCCCCCTATTCTACACCCCCACTCAACCTTCCTGTTCCCCCATGACCTACTCTCTCCTCTTCTTCTCCCCAGCTCTTCTTCCCAGCTCCACTCCCCCCTACCCTTCGCCGTGTTCCTCATCTGTTCAGAGGATCTTGCCTCATTCCTCTTCTCTTGGGTACTATGCATATCCGTTAGGTTCATTCCTGTTTCCCAGATTATCAGTGGAAGTGCAAACTGGCACTATCGTGATCCATGTCTAAAATCAATATATGAGTGAGTACATACCATGTTTGTATTTGTGTGACTGGGTTACCTCAATCAGGATGGTTTCTTCCAGTGCTATTCATTTACCTGTGAATTTCAAGATTCCATTGTTTTTTCTGCTGAGTAATACTCCATTGTATAAATGTACTACATTTTCTCTATGCATTCTTCAGTTGAGGAGCATCTAGGTTGCTTCCAGGTTCTGGTTATTACAAATAATGCTGCTATGAACATAGTGGAGAAGATGCCCTTGTTGTATGAATTTGCCTCATTTGGATATATTGCTAAGAGTGGAATTGCTGGGTCTTGTGGTAGATTGATTCCCACTTTCCTGAGGAATTTCCATACTGCTTTCCAAAGTGGTTTTATGAGTTGGCACTCCCACCAGCAGTGGAGGAGTGTTCCCTTCTCTCCACATCCTCTCCAGCATAGATTGTCTTCGGTGTTTTTGATTTTAGCCATTCTGACAGGAGTAAGATGGTATCTCAGAGTTGTTTTGATTTGCATTTCCCTGATGGGAAAGGATGTTGAACACTTTCTTAAGTGTCTTTTGGCCATTTTAGCCTCCTCTATTGAGAATTTTCTGTTTAGTTCTGTACCCCACCATTTGATTGGATCCTTTGGTGTTTTGGAGACTTGCTTCTTGAGTTCTTTGTAAATTTTGGAGATTAGCCCTCTGTCAGATGTGGGGTCAGTGAATATCTTTTCCCATTCTGTGGCCTGCGTTTTTCTCTTGTTGACTGTGTCCTTTGCCTTACAGAAGCTTTTTAGTTTCAGGAGGTCCCATTTGTTGATTGTCGATCTCAGTGTCTGTGCCACTGGTGTTATGTTCAGGAAATGGTCTCCTGTACCAACTCGTTGAAGAGTGTCTTCCACTTTCTCTTCTAAAAGTTTCAGTGTGGCTGGATTTATGTTGAGATCTTTGATCCATTTGGACTTAAGTTTTGTACAAGGTGATAAACATGGATCTATCTGCAGTCTTCTGCATACCAGTACCCAGTTATGCCAGCACCATTTGTTGAAGATGCTCTGTTTTTTCCATTGTATAGTTTTAGCTTTTTGTCAAAAATTAAGTGTTCATAGGTGTGTGGGTTAAAATCAGGGTTTTCAATTCACTTCCATTGGTCTACCTGCCTATTTTTGTGCCAATACCAAGCTGTTTTCAGGACTATAGCTCTATAATAGAGCTTAAAGTCAGGTATGGTGATGCCTCCTGAAGTTCCTTTATTCTATAGGGTTGTTTTGGCTATCCTGGGCCTTTTGTTTTTCCATATAAAGTTGATTAATGTTCTTTCCAGGTCCTTGAAGAATTGTGATGGAATTTTGATAGGGATTGCATTGAATCTGTAGACTGCTTTTGGCAAGATTGCCATTTTTATTATGTTGATCTTACCCATCCAAGAGCATGGGCGATCTTTCCATTTTCTGAATTATCCATAGAGGATGCTGAAATGGCTGAGAGCCACTTGAGAAAGTGCTCAACATCCTTAGCCATCAGGGAAATTAAATCAAAACAACTCTGAGATATGATCTTACTCCTGTCAGAATGGCTAAAATCAAACATGCCAATGCTTGAGAGGATGTGGAGAGAGGGGAGCATTCCTCCACTGCTGGTGCAAGTGCCAACTCATACAACCACTTTAGAAAACAATATGGAGATTCCTCAGGAAAATGGAATCAGTCTACTTCAAGATCCAGTAATTCCACTCTTAGGCATATACCCAAAAGATGAACATTCATACAACGTGAACATATGTTCATAGCAGCATTTGTAATAGACAGAACTTGGAATCAGCCTAGATGCCCCTCAACTGAAGAGTGGATAGAGAAAATGTGGTACATTTATACAATGGGGTACTACTCAGCAGAATAGACAAAGCAATCTTGAAATTTGCAGGCAATTGGATGGCACTAGAAGAAACAATCCTGAATGAGGTAACCCAATCACAAAAAGACAAGCATGGTATGTACTCACTCATATATGGATTTTAAGCATGAAACAGGTGAGTTCCAGCCTACAATCCCACAGCCAGAGAATCTGGGAAACAGGGTGGACCCTAAGAGTAATAAGCATGGTAACCCATCGAAAGGGAACAGGACAGAACCTTCTGAGGTGATTGTGATCATGTGGGGGGTTGAGGAAGCTGGAAGAATGAGCCTGATTAAACAGGATGGGAAAGGAGGACATTGGGAAATTTGTGTCTGGGAAAGAATAGAGGAGAGCAGATATTGTTAAATTAAAATATTTTAAATAGTGCTTAATTAATAAAATATCCAAAATAATTTTAAAATATAATGTCCATGAAAATCTCACATGAAAAGCTATTTCCTTTCATTTTTAACAAGCTTTTTTCTTTCAATTTTAAGACAGGTGGGCAAAAATCAGCACTGCCAATATCTGTCAGATGTATCTGCTCTAAATATGTTTAAATTTTTCTCATGGTAAATGCAGTAACTAGAGCCTGGATAGCTATAAAGCTTCTAATTATTTCATATTTAAGAATGCCATCAAATGCAACTTCCAGTTTTGTTTGTGTATTCATGATTCCCAGTGACAGAAGTGAGCACAGAGGGACCTGTATGATAATCCCCATTAACACAATGGTGAAGCACAGGTGGGAAGAATTCCTCACAGGGACATCTTAAGAACTGAGTCACATTACAAAGGGAAATGTTTTGCAGGAGTGAGGTTGATATCATCCTGTAAATGCAGGCAAACAACAGAATCCTGTAAGTGGAGTTTGGAACAGTCATTAAGAATTGGAGAAGAAATTAAGAGTGGTAATTTTTACTTTTCTTTCAAATAAAGTAGTTTATTTAAATGCTTTCTGAATGTGTTGTATAAATTTCTACTGAAATCCTGGAAATCAGTGTTAACATGAGGAAATAAAGGTACTCAATTACATGGAAAATTTTGTTTATTCAATACTAATTTGGATGATTTTATTTGAAACACATAATTTATGTAGGTATGTGCAGTGTTCTTTGGAATTGCTTTTCAGGGGACTCCAAGAAAATCCCAAGTAATGTAATTTATATTGTCATTGTGTTTCAGTGTCACCAAGAAATTGAAGGTGAAACTATATTGCTGAAGAAACCACATATTTTGAACCTCCGAAACAATGAATACGGACAAAAAGATTATAAGAGCCAGAAGACCAGGAAGTCTGTGAAATACTTTCTTCTGTAAACAACAGTGAAAGAGCAATCCTGAGAATTTTAACAACACAGTTATCTAAACAAAACCTGAAAATAAACAGCACTAGCTGGTAACACAACATGGATAAGGAAATCTGACAAGTCTCCACCCCTATCTAGATGAAAAGATAAAGGTGATTAATGACTCTTTAAAGAGGGAGAATCAGTCTTTGACAATTATGAACTCCATGATAGGTTATCCAATTCTAAGTAGTCAGCCCTAAATATATATACCTACAAAGATTGCTAAAGGGAATCAGCTTTGTGTGTGTGTGTGTGTGTGTGTGTGTGTGTGTGAGAGAGAGAGAGAGAGTGAGTGAGTGTGTGTATGTGTGTATTCTGTGTATGTCTATCAAGTCTGCGCATGTAATAATAGATTAAGAAAAAGAGGTTATGAATTTCAGGAGTGATGGGAAGAATTGGAGGGAGGAGGAGAGAAAGGAGTTAAATGATGCAAATGCAGTACTTACATAGGAAATTCTAAAAAATAGTATTCATATTCATGTAACATATATGTTTATATTGTATGATGCTTAAATGAGGTTCAGTATGTTTTCTTATATAGCACTTTATATTCTGTCATTGTAAAAAAATACTTGAAATTCTTTCTTCTAGCTTTTTAAAATGTTTGGTGTATTTTTATTATACCACAGCTCCACTCTGTTGCAAAAGCACGGAGAAGTCTTATGTCTCACTGCAACAGTGTCTATTGACTAATTTCCCATATCTCTACTTTATTTACTCCTCCAAGCCTTGGGTTACCACCATTTTACTTCCAGTATGTATGAGTTTGAGTACATTAGATTCTGTAAGGGTAAGATCAAGTGGTACTTATATCCCTACTCCTGACTAATTTTACTTCAGAAAATGGCCTCCAGTCACATGCATGCTTTTGCAAAAGACAGGGTTAATTCCCTTTTCATGAATGAATACTAACTTAGTTGTCTGTGTGTACTATCTTTTTGTCATCTATTCATCAGTTGATAGGCACTTGTGTTTCCATAATCTAAGTATTGTGAATAGTGTTTCAATAATTAAAAATTGCTGGTGTCATTTCAAAAACCAGTCTTACTTCTATTCGGTAAATAGTATGTTCTAAAACATTCATACAAATTAGTTATTTGACTAATTAAAATATTTTAACAATATAATGCTAGCTGAATAACTTTTGTGTCAAATTTTGTTGGGGAGACAAAATATTCATATGTCCTAGATAGGGCATAGACAAGAGATCAAAAAAAGTATTTCATTGAATCTAGCTTGATGAACTAACTAGTTTTATTAGAGGTTACTTAAAAGAACACTACTAACGAGCTACTCATGAATTAATTTGTGCAAATAAACAGCACATTAATACTTGAAAATTGGGTTTAACATTGTGAGTCCCTCATCCTATCAATTCTTGACTGGTTTGTATCTTTGAGGGAGGCCTCAGGAGCCCTTTCCTATTTGTGGTAGAGAAAACCAATGTTTTGTAGGACTTTTTTATGGGTGATCAAAAATGATGAGGATTCAAGTGGAAATTCATTCATAAAGTAAATCCAGTCTCATAATCAATCCCTATTCTCAAACTTTGCATATTACCTGTCTCATTACTTGGTTATGTTACTTTCATAATTATTATCTCATAGATACATTCTATGCTGGTCAAAACTGATATGCTTTGTATTACTAAATAATTCCATATAGGAATTACACTTCTAACTATTTTATTTTTAAAAATACAGAAAATATTTTAGAGAGTCTTTGGAGAAGGCATGGTTACTGGTAATGGTAGAACAATTGAGTCATTTGCCTTATTGCAGATTCTAATTATAAACTCTAAAATTGAATAAAAGACCAAAACCCAGCAGAATGCAAGATGGTACCAAACCAACCAAGATTTGTAAAACGTCCTAAAGAAAAACAAAATGATGTTTAGCTCTAATTTTATCATTTTGTAACTAAATGGAGTCTTCTGCCATAATCCACACCTAGCAAATGGAGGACAGAGATCATGGTTACCACTACAATGGTAAAAGAAAATACTTTGCAAATACCAAATGCAGTACCAGTTGTCTCAAATGTGTGCTGAAAAACAAAGTACATTGTGTGGTAAATACAATTGCTGATAAAGAGAGGGAATACAGAGAAGACGACAGTGCAATAAAGACATTTGTAAAGCTTCAAATTCTGTAATTGACTGAGTTAAACATTTTATATAATTTAGATAAACTTTTATACTGTGGGATATATAATAGTATAAAAATAAACTTACATAGAAAGTAACTGAAACTTTCAACTATTTCTCTAGGTGCTACCCAGTGTAGGAATATTTGAAGCAGTCTTATAGGGACCAGTTTTTCTTTTTTTTAACGGAGGTAGCATTCAGTTTTTGTGTGTGCCATTTAAAACATTTTTGTTAACTTTTTGAGTATTCTATTTAATGTTCTCTGGTAATATTTACAGCAAGTCCTAGATCCTGCCCTACCTCCTTATAGTCACTTCAACCACTTGTCCTCATTTTTAAATTTTTCAAAAAATATTTATTTGTTTATTTTATATCCCAAATGCAAGCCAGGCATTGGTGGCCCACGCTTTTAATCCCAGCACTCAGAAGGCAGAGGCAGGTGGATCTCTGTGAGTTCAAGACCAAGCCTGATCTACTGAGTGAGTTCCAGGACAGGTTGCAAAACAATACAGACAAACCCTGTCTCAAAAAAACAACAAACAAACAAAAACAAAACAAATTCAGATTCCCCTCCCACCTCTCATTCCAGTCCCCCTCTACCACTCCTTTGCCTCACCCCCATCTGTTCCTCCTCTGTTTCTATTCAGAAAAAGGAAGGCCTCCCATGGATGCCACAGAACAAGGACTATCAAATGACAGTGAGACTGTGCCCCTAACTTTGTATGAAGACTGGGCCCAGCAGCTCAACATGAGGAACAGCGTACGAAAAGTTAGTAAACAGTCAGAGACAGTCCCTAGTCTCACTACTAGGTGTCTCATAAGAAGACCAATTTACACAACTGTCACTTATATGTTGAGAGCCTGGGTCAGATCCATGCATGCTTCCTGGTTGTCGGTTCAAGTCCCTGTGAGCTCCTATGAGCCCAAATTAGTTGTTTCTATAAGTTTTCTTATATTATAGTTGATCACTCTGGCTCCTATAATCCTTCCTCATGCTCCTCAGCAGGATTCCTAAAGTCTTTAATGTTTGACTCCGGGTCTCTTAAGCATCCTTACATTGACATTCTTTTTTTTTCAAGTCGTGTTTGATTCTATCCTAGATCTTTGGGCCATCCAGTTTCTTGATCCTGGTCCTCCATGCAGTGTCAGCGGTGGACTCACTTTTGTGGCATGACTCTCATGCTTGCAGTCATTTGCTCACTGTTTGTACCATCTTACTACAGCACATCTTATAGGCAGGACAGAAGGTAGGTGTAAGATTATGTGGCTGGGTTGGTGTCCAAATACTTCCAATGGTATGGAATTACCATCTCTTTATAAAGTATTAAACAACTTTTAAAAAATTGTATCTTGGGATTTAGTTTAAGACAAATCGCTGCTGAAAGAAAAAAATATATATCAGTGGTTCTCAGAGGAACAGAAACAGTCCAGAGGTGATAATGCGTTAACTAAAGCTTTAACAATATAAACTTAAAATGAAATGTAAAGATTAATGTTATGTGAAATTCAGTCATATGCATAAGATCTGCATTGTATTAAATTCTTAAGGAATAAGTAGAAATATTATTTAACTATAAACCTCAAGAAGTAAACAACATTTACAAGTCTTCCAAACAAGTGCGCAAAGCCTCTTCCAAATGTGTTATAAGTATTGAACTTCAGATAAGTGATGAAGTAGCCGAATCACCAGCAAGTCCTGCACAGATCTCCTCTAATAGAGAATTTCTATGCTATCCACAGTTCCACAGTATTTAAGAGGAGCTACATGCATAGATTGTTGTAAGCTGCTATGTTGGTTCTGGCAATCAAACACAAGTTCTATAAAGAGCATCTATTGTTCTTAATCACATAGAAATGTCTCTCGTTGCAATCTAGTTTTTTTATTTTATATATCATTTATGAAATATCATAAACATCAAGATATCTTAATAAAATTTATTACAATTTTCAATTTGGAGCAATGTTTTATACACAAAAGTCTTGCAATTACTTCCAACTATTAGCACAAGAATATTTCATTCATAGCTAATTATGAAAATGAAATAGGAGCACTTGGTTATGGGTAAGGAAATTGTTCAGAGATTAAGAAATGTACTGCTCTTCCAGAGTTCCACAGGTCTTTTCAGTACACACATGGGGAAGTTCAAACTGCTTGAAACTGAAGCTCTAGACAATCTGATACCCTCTGATTTCTGTGGGTACCTGCATACACATGGCATACACTCACGTACATACAAATTAGAATCATAAAAAATTAATCATGCAATTAACAATAGCAACAACAATACTTGATTACAGTACTTTTACAAAATTATCTGTTATTTTCTTCCATGAATTCCTCACTTATTTTAGTGGTTAAAAGAACCCAAGGCCGCTGGGATACAAAAAAGCAGATCAAAAGGGTCAAAACTGATTCTGTATTTTGTGCTTCTAAAGTACATGTTATGTAAATCTTGGACACCAGAAATAAATTGGGCTACTTCCTCACTAGCAGTTAATATTTTGTTTCTATTTGCATATTACTCCTGGAAACTCCTTCTTTCCTCCACACCATGACATTATTTGTGACCTTTGTAAGCTCAGTTCCTATCTTTTGGGGAACTCATAAATCTACCTTAATTCAGTTACTACTGAATAAGAGAGACTGCTTTGGTTAATACCACAGATTTTAAAAAATATAAAATATTAATTTGTTTCTATTTCATGGATGTTCCTGCAATGATCATTTTAATGGTAGCTATTTAATCATTCCAATACCATCAGAACAGTAAAAGAGCCTTAAACTTTTTATTATGTCAGTTATGCAAATGATTTGGCTGTGGTCATCACTGAGTTGCCTGAAGGGACAGATTGTGAAGAACTTTATGTAAGTGTAAATTTTCTTTGGTCTTTGCTATTATCCAGAGACATATAGTCATAGCTGGGGATGCTTATCTGAAGAAAGATTGAAAGCAGCCCCAAGGTGGCACAGTCTGATATGAGGAAAGAAAAGCCCAGTGTTAATGCTTTTAGACCCACATCATCCATGTTTTGATTAAAGACTAAAATATAATCACAGATTGAACAGAACACAAGCAGAGACAAAACTGTTTTCAGAAGATATTACTGGATGGTTTTCTTTCCTTAAAGAGGGAGAAACTAAAGTGAGTTTGGATGGATTCCCAGATTACACATCTGCTTCACTAAATTACACCTGAATAGTACCAACCTAACAGATGGTAGTGAGAAGGATTAAAGAATTGATTCTTTTGAACTTTATGTGCCTATAATGACAATGTCTTACACTCATTAAAACAAAGAGTCTTTAGGCTGGCAAACATTCTTGTTAATGTAGACTGTACCACCTTTGTGTCAAACAAGAAGGTACAGGTGCAATTATGGGCTCCCTTGATGAAGAGAATAAATGCCTAGCTAGATATACACATGCCATTTTCTTAGTTTCTTCCCCTTTCTCTTAGTCACTAAATTATATTAAAATAACATTATGTAGACCATTATAAGTATTGTTTTATATTTCTCACTTTTTTGCATTATTGAGAATCAGTAGCTCCTAACCCTTCCTCTTTCTTTACTAAGTCTTCTCCTTTTTGCCTACTCATCACTCTCCACCTTTTCTTCTTGTTTTCAAAGGTGGCACTGCATGGTTAGAAATGTTGAGGACATATTAAATGGTCAAATTAGTTTTTTCCTATCTTTAAACTATGAATGTCATTTAGGAGATGTGTTGAATTATTCAAATAAAAAATAACTTCTTACTTTGAAATAATAATTTAATTACATTTCTCCCATCACTTCCTTCCACCCGACCTCCCACTCTCCTTAAATTAATGCCCCCCTTTTCACTATTACTGCATGCATTATTTATTTACATATATGCCCTTAAATATAACCTCTTCAATCCATATAATGCTACCTGTATGTAAACTTAAAGGACTGACCAATGGCACTGGACAACCAATCAGTGTGTTCTTACCTGGGGAGGGCCACCTCTCTTGTTCTCAGCTTTCCTAGGTTTCTATAGCCCTTTGTATAGACTGGAGGCCTTGTAGGCTTGTCTCCATCCCACTAGGCTTGTTCATTGGTCTCATCCTTGTTATTTCATGGGCAGTGAGAATCTATGGTTATAACTTAAATTAACTAATGTTGTGAAATCTTGAAAATAAATTGAGATAACTATTATAGTGTCTTAAATACAAATATCTGTACTAGAATTATGAAAACATGAAGAAACCATGAATAAATAATACATTATCACAAATAGTCCATTAAAATACAACATGTACAATATTTATTACACCTTAAGAAGTACGTTTCTATCAAACTACTAAACAGAATAGATGAAATAACAGGTTGTATTGATGGGGATTTTTAAGCATAAAAAATTTCATCACTGCAATGAATCACCAGTGTAAAGCTGAAAGAGAAAAGGATCAGTGGACAGTGAGTCTTACCAGAACTTAACTGGCAATGGGCTAGCACTGACTTGCTCTTTCACAATTGTTCCATTTAATCACGTAACGCAATATTGGCTATCATTTGTGGATCTCATGTTCTCAGCTTGCTGCACAGGGTTCATTTTCTTCCCATGCAGATGATAATATCAGTTTTTGCAAAACAACGAGGAAATGAAAAGTACAATGGAATCTGACATAAACAAAGAAGTATTGGGCTTATTTCCCTGTATTAGACACGATTTCCTCCCCCCTGCTCTCTGGGATCTGCTGGCTTAGGGACTGCGGCCAGGTTGACTCCCCCACTGCCCAGACAGATGATCAAGTGACCAGGAGCCTGCAGAGAGAGCTGGTCCACTTCAGCCCAAACCCAGGGAAGAGGGCAGAGGACACAGAGCAGAAGCCAGAGAATATTGGATTTGCTTACACCCACCGAAAGGGAACACTGGTTGCCTACACAGCAGGTGAGGAAGAGACTCTTTCCACACCCACTGGAAGAAGTGATGGGTAAGAGGCAATGTAAGACCACACTCAGAAACATGAAAACAAACATGACACCAATAGAGACTAGAGATTCTACACCAGTAAGACCTGAACACCCCAATGCAGAAGAAGTAGAAGAGGAAGACCTTAAAAACACTTTCATGAAAATGATAGAGGCCCTCAAAAAGGATGTGAGAAAACCCCTTAAGGAAATGGAAGAAAAGACTAACCAAAAAGAGCAAGAAATAGAAGAAAAAACAAACGAAAAAATCCAACAAACACAAGAAAGGGAAGAAAACATGAAGCAAAAATTACAAGAAACAATTCAAACAATGCAAGGGTTGAAAGCTGACACAGAAAGGAAAAAAAACACAGTTGGAAGGAATGCTAGAAATAGAAAAACTGTGGAAATAGTCAGGTACTACAGATACAAGCATAACCAACAATCAAAGAAAATCTTAAGTCCAACAAACCCCTAACACAAAATATCCAGGAAATATGGGACAATGTGAAAAGACCAAAACTAAGAATAATAGGTGTAGAAGAGGGTGAAGAAAGCAAACTCAAAGGGGCAGAAGACATATTCAACAAAATCATAGAAGAAAACTTTCCCAACCTAAAGAAAGACATGCCAATGAAGATACAAGAAGCTTACAGAACACCAAATAGAGTGGATCACAAAAAAAGTCCACTTGCCTCATAATAATCAAGACTCCAAGTATATAGAATAAAGAAAGAATACTTAGAGAAGTTAAGGGGAAAGGACAAGTAACATATAAAGACAAACCTATAAGAATTACAACTGATTTCTCAATGGAAACTCTGAAAGCCAGAAGGTCCTGGATAGATATTCTATCAACACTAAGAGAAAACAGATGCCAGCCAAGACTACTATACCCAACAGAGGTTTCAATCACTATAGATGAAGAAAACAAGATATTCCATGACAAAACCAGATTTAAACAATACATATCCACTAACACAGCCCTAAAGAAAGTTCTAGAAGGAAAACTCCAGTCCAAGGAAATTAACTACAACCAGAAAAACATAGGAAATAGATAAACCCACTTTACCAACACCCAAAAGAGAAAAGGAGTGGAAATCCACATACAATTCCACCAAGAACAACCATTCCAAATCAACCAAGAAAAATCAAAGGTCATTAATATCCCTCAATATTAATGGTATTAACTGGCCCATAAAAAGGCACAGGCTGACAGAAAGGAGTCCAAGACAGAACCCATCCTTCCGCTGCATACAAGAAACACACCTCAGCTTCAAAGACAGACATTACCTCAGAGTTAAGGTCGTGAAATGATTTTCCAATCAAATGGTCCCAAGAAACAAACAAGGGTAGCAATCCTAATACCTAACACTCTAGAATTTAAACTGAAATAAATCAAAGGAGATGAAGGAGGTCATTTCATATTCATCACAGGAAAAATCCACCAAGATGAAATCTCGATTCTGAATAACTATACCCCAAATACAAAGGCATCCACATTCGTAACAGAAACATTACTAAAACTCAAACCACACATAAAACCTCACACATGTATAGTGGGAGATTTCAACACTCCACGGTCACCACTAGACAGGACTACAAGACAGAAACTTAACAAAGAAACAAAGGAACTAATAGAAGTTATGACCCAATGGGGTTTGACAGACATCTATAGAACATTACATCCAGAAACAAAAGAATATAACTTCTTCTCAGCACCACAGGGAAGCTTCTCAAAAATTGACCACATACTTGGCAACATAGCAAACTTCAACAGTTACAAAAAATTGGAATAACTCCATGGATCTTATCAGACATCCATGCTTTAAAATTAGAGTTCAACAACAACACAAATTGCAGAAACCCTACAAACTCATGGAAATTGAGTAATGGACTATTGCCCCACTCCTGGGTCAAAGAAGTAATAAAAAAGAAATTAAAGACTTCTTAGAATTCAATGAGAATTAAGACACAACATATCCAAACATATGGGACACTTTGAAAGCAGTGCTAGAGGAAAATTCACAGCACTAAATGCCCACATGAAGAAATTGGAGAATAGTTACACTAGAGAATTGACAGCACAGCTGAAAGCTCTAGAACAGAAAGAAGCAAATTCACCCAAGAGGAGTAGACACCAGGAAATAATCAAATTGAGAGATGAAATCAATAAAGAAGAAACTAGGAAAACAGTAAAAAGAATCAATTTAATAAAGAGTTGGTTCTTTGAGAAATTCAACAAGACATTCAAATCTTTATCCAAACTCCCCAAATGGCAGAAGGTGAACATGCAAATTAACAAAATCAGAAATGAAAGACATAACAATGGACTCTGAGGAAATCCAGAGAATCATCAGGTCATACTTTGAAAATCTGTACTTTACAAAATTTGAAAATATAAAAGAATGGACAATTTCCTGAATAGATATCAACTGCCAAAATTAAATCAAGAACAGATGAGCAATTTAAATAGACCTATAACACCTAAGGCAATAGAAATAGTCATCTAAAGTCTTCCAACCAAAAAATGCCCAGGGCAAGATGGCCTCAGTGCAGAATTTTACCAGAAATTCAATGAATGGTTTATATCAATTCTCCTCAAAGTATTCCATGCAATAGAAGAAGAAGGGCCTTTGCTAAACTCTTTTTGCAAAGCTTTGATAACATTGATACAAAAGTCACACAAACACCCAACTAAGAAAGATAACTTCAGACTAATTTCCCTCATGAACATTGATGCAAAAATACTCAACAAAGTACTGGAAAATCGGGTCCAAGAACACATCAGAAAACTCATCCACCATGATAATGTAGGCTTCATTCCAGAGATGCAGGGATGGTTCAACATACGAAAATGTATCAATGCAATCCACCATATAAACAAGCTGAGAAGAAAATCAGGTCGTCATCTCACTAGATGCTGAAAAAGCCTTAGACAAAATCCAACACCCCTTCATGGTAAAGATCTTGGACAGATCTGGGATAACAGGAACATACCTAAACATAAAAAGCGAACCAACAGGCAACATCAAACTAAATGGAAAGAAACTCAAGGTGATTCCACTAAAATCTGGAACAAAACAAGACTGTCCCATCTCCCCATACCTCTTCAATATTGTACTCAAAGTTGTAGACAGAGCAATAACACAACAAAAGAAGATCAAGGGATACAAATTGGAAAGGAAGAGGTAAAACTTTCACTATTGGCAGATGGTATGATAGTTTACATAAGTGACCCAATGAACTCTACCAGGAAACACTTACAGCTGATTAACACCTACAGCAAAGTGACTGGATACAAGATCAATTCAAGAAAATCAGTAGCCCTACTATATACAGACGATAAGAGGGATGAGAAAGAAATCAGAGAAACATCAGCCTTTACAATTGCCACACACAAGATAAAATATCTTGGGGTAATGCTAACCAAACAAGTGAAAGACCTGTATCACAAGAACTTTGAGTCTTTACAGAAAGAAATTAAAGAAGACACAAGTAAAAGGAAAGATCTGCCATGTTCTTGGATAGGTAGGATCAATGTAGTAAAAATGGCGATCCTGCCAAAAGTAATCCCCATCAAAATTTCAGCACAATTCTTCACAGACCTTGAAAGAAAATTTCTCAGTTTTGTATGGCAAAACAAAAGACCCAGGATAGCCAAGACAACTTTGCTCAACAAAGCAACATCTGGAGGCATCACCATTCCTGGCTTCAAGCTTTATTATAGAGCTATAGTCCTGAAAACAGCTTGGTATTGGCACAAAAATAGACAGATAGATGAATGGAATTGAATTGAACACTCAGAAGTTAATCCACAAACCTATGAACAGCTGATTTTTGACAAAGAAGCTAAAATTATATAGTGGAAAAATGATAGCATCTTCAACTAATGGTGCTGGCATAATTATTGGCATGCAGAAGACTGTAGATAGATACATGTCTATTGCGATGCAGAAAACTTAAGTCCAAATGGATAAAAGACCTCAATGTAAATCAAGCTACACTGAACCTGTTAGAAGAGAAAGTGGGAGGTACCCTTGAATGAATTGGTACAGGAGACTGCCTCGTGAACATAACACCAGTAGCACAAACACTGAGCCCGACAAATGGGATCTCCTGAAACTGAGTAGCTTCTGTAAGGCAAAGGGCACAGTAGAGCAAGACAAAAAGGCATCCCACAGATTGGGAAAAGATATTCACTAACCTCACATCTGACAGAGATCTGATCTCCAAAATTTTCAAAGAACTCAAGAAGCTATAGTCCAAAAACACTAAAAGACCCAATTAGAAATTGGGGGACTGAACTAAATAGAGAATTCTCAATAGAGGAGTCTAAAATGGCTGAGAGACACTTAAGAAAATGCTCAACATCCTTAGCCATTAGGGAAATGAAAATCAAAACAACCCTGAGATAGCATCTTACTTCTGTCAGAATGTCTAAAATCAATTATACCAATAATAGCTTATGCTGGAGAGAATGTGGAGAAAGGGGAACACTTGTCCATTGCTGGTGGTAGTGAATACTTGGACAGCCACATTGGAAATCAGTATGGATATTCCTCAGGAAAATGGGAATCATTCTGCCACACAACAGTCAATTCCACTCTTAAGCATATACCCAAAAGATGCCCATTCATACAAAAAGGATGTTTGTTCCACTATATTCATGGCAGCATTATTTGTAATAGCTAGATCCTAGAAGCAACATAGATGCCCCACAACTGAATAGTGGATAGAGAAAATGTGGTACATTTACACAATGGAGTACTACTCAGCAGAAAAAAAAACACAATGGAATCTTGAAATTTTTAGGCAAATGGACAGCACTAGAAGAAACCATCCTGAGTGAGGTAGTCCTGTCATAAAAAGACAAACATGGTATGTACTCACTAATATATGGATTTTAGGCATGGACCAGGGGAGTGTTAGCCTACAATCCAATGGCCAGTGAGTCTGGAAAACAGGGAGATTCCCAAGAGGTATGCATTATACCTCAGAGAAGTGGAAAGAGGCAAGATCTCCTAAGCAGATTGGGAACATCGGGGGAGAGGAGAGGGAATGAGGAAAAAGAGAGGCAGATAAGAGAAGGGTAGAAGAAGACATGGGGGAGCAGGAAGGTTGAGTAAGGGTAAGAATAGAGGTCACCAGGATGAGAGATACCATAGTAGTAGGAGTCATTATAGCTTTGTGAAGAGAGCTGACACTAGTGAGAATTCCAGAGATCTACAAGGATAACAACAACTGGAAAAGTAAGTAATAGTGGAGAGAATACATTAGTAGCCACTACCTAATGATAAGGTTGATGACTACCTTATATGACATCCTAAAACCTTCATGCAGTGACTGATGGAAACAGAGACAGATACTCACAGCTAAACACTGAAATGATCCCCTGGAACCCAGTAATTGAGATGGAAGAATGATGAGCAAAGGATTCAAGACCATGCTTTTGAAAACCACAAAAACAGCTGACTGGAAAAGGGGGTTCTCTTGAACCCCATACTGATGGCAAAGAGGCCAACAGGGTACTGATCCAAACTCCATGGATGTAGTGTAAGTGAGGAGGCTTCAGAAACCTCTGGGGCCTTGGGTAGTAGATTAGTGTTCCCCATGGCATACGAATGAACTTTGGGAACCCATTCCACATGGAGGGTTGCTCTGTCAGCCTGGATAGACAGGGAAGGGCCTAGGTCCTGCCCTGGATGAAATGACAGACTCTGGAGATCCCCCCAAGGAGGGTCAAACCCTCCCTGGGGAATGATGTGGGGATTGGTCTGAGGGTAGGGGTGGGGATGCGGATGGTGGAGAACGGAGGGGCTCTGGGATTGACATTTAAAGTATGTATGTTTCAAATTTAAATTAAAAAAAGAAAAATGGCAAAGTACAATTTGTAAACTTCTACAAAAACAAAACATAAAAAGTATTGGTTGTCTGGGTGTTGGTGGCACATGCCTTTAATCCCAGCACTCGGGAGGCAGAGGCAGGCAGATCTCTGTGAGTTCGAGGCCAGCCTGGTCTACAAAGCGAGTTCCAGGACAGCCTCCAAAACAATACAGAGAAACCCTGTCTCGAAAAACTTTTTTAAAAAAGTATTGGTTGATTAATTATGACCATGGAATCAATGTTTGACAGAGAAAGCAATATTCTCTACATCCTGAGATAATATATGATGGTCATTTAAAAGTAGATCTCCAGCTGTTCCGGCAGCAGCGTCAGGTAAACAGGCCGGCTTCTGGGCCTGTGTTCCAGTGCCTGGGGCTCGCCTGGAAACTGCAAAGAGCTTCCAATCCTGGTAGGAGCCAAACACTCCAGACTCCAGGACTTCTCTCCCACCAACGGGACCGGGAAGCCAGAGGAGCCAGGGAGACCAGGGGAGCAGCTGTTCTGGCCACAGGATCAGGTACAACAGGATCCAGCATAGGATCCAGGGGACCAGGTAGGAGGCTAAGCTCCCCAGATTCCTGTTCTTCTTCTCCACTCATGGGACCAGAACGAGGATAAGGAATAGAAGAACCACCAAATTATTGGAGTTGCTAGCACCCACCAAAAGGGAACTCTGGTCCCCTAATTGACAGACCAGTAAGGGGCTCTTTCTTTACCCACTAGAAGAAGAGATGGGAAAGAGACAATACAAAAACACACTCAGCAACAGAAAAACAAATATGACACCACCAGGTTCTAGAGACTCCACAAGAGCAAGACTCCAACATTCCAATGTGAATGAAGCAGAAGAGAATGACCTTAAAACCACTTTCATGACAATGATAGAGGCCCTAAAAGAGGATATAGGAAAAATCCCTCAAAGAAATGGAAGAAAAAACAAACCAAAATATGCAAGAAATGGAAGAAAAAACAAACCAAAATATGCAAGAATTGGAAAAAAATCAAAAAAGGCAGGAAATGGAAGAAGAAATGAAGCAAAAAATGCAAGAAATGGAAGAAAAAACAAAGCAAAAAATGAAAGAAATGGAAGAAGAAACAAAGCAAAAAATGCACGAAATGGAACAAAAAGCAAACCAAAAAATGCAAGAAATGGAAGAAGAAACAAACCAAAAAATGCAGGAAATGGAAGAAGAAACAAACCAAAAAATGCAAGGCATGGAACAAAAAACAAACCAAAAAATGCAAGAAATGGAAGAAAGAACAAACCAAAAAATTCATAAAAGGCAACAAATGGATGAAAAGATAAACCAAAAATTGCAAGAAGCAATGCAAACACTGCAAGGAGTGAAAACTGAAATAGATACAATAAAATAACACAATCTGAAGAAAGGCAGGAAATAGAAAAGCTGGGCAAACAGTCAGGTACTACCTGTACAAGCATTACCAACAGAATAGAAAAGATGGAAGAGAGAATCTCAAGTGTTGAAGATACACTAGGAGAAATGGATTCATCAACCAAAGAAAACCTTAAGTCCAACAAATCCTTAACACAAAACATCCAGGAAATATGGGACCCCATGAAAAGACCAAACCTAAGAATAATAGGTATAGAAGAAGGAAAAGAAAACCAACTCGAAGGGGCAGAAGACATATTGAACAAAATCATAGAAGAAAACTTTCACAACCTTAAGAATGACATGCCAATGAAGGTACAAGAAGCTTACAGAAACCAAATAGAGTGGACCCCAAAAAAATCCCCTCACCACATAATAATCAAGACCCCAAATATACAGAATAAAAAAGAATATTAAGAGCCAATAAGGAAAAAGGTCAAGTAACATATAAAGGCAGACCTATCAGAATTACACCTGACTTCTCCATGGAAACTCTGAAAGCCAGAAGGTCCTGGAGAGATATTCTACCAACAATAAGAGACCATGGATGCCAGCCCAGACTACTATACCCGACAAAGCTCTCAATCACTATAGACGGAGAAAACAAGATATTCCATGGCAAACTAGATTCAAGCAATACGTATCCACTAATCCAGCCCTACAGAAAATTTTGGAAGGAAAACTACAACCCAAGGAAGCTAACTACAACCAGAAAAACATAGGCATTAGAGATTTCCTCTCTACCAACAGCCAAAAGAACAAAGGGGTGAAATTCCACACATAATTCCAACAACAACAACCATTGCAAATCGAAGAAGTATGAGCAATCAATGGTCATTAATATCCCTCAACATTAATGGCCTTAACTCACCTATAAAAAGACACAGGCTAGCAGAATAGATTCAAAGACAGAACCTTCCTTCTGCTGCATACAAGAAACACACCTCACCCTCAAAGACAGACATTACCTCAGAGTTAAAGGTTGGGAAAATTTTTTCAATCAAATGGACCCACGAAACAAGCAGGGGTAGCAATACTAATATCTAACAAACTAGACTTTAAAATAAAATCAATCAAAAGAGATGAAGGAGGTCATTACATACTCATCACAGGTGAAACCCACCAAGATGATGTGTCTATCCTGAACATCTATGCCCCAAATACAAAGACATCCACATTTGTAAAAGAAACCTTATTAGAACTTAAATCACATCTAAAGCCCCACACAGTTATAGTGGGAGATTTCAACACACCACTCTCACCACTAGACAGGAATACCAGACAGAAACTCAACAAAGAAGCAAAGGGTCTAATAGAAGTAATGACCCAACTGGGATTAACAGATATCTATAGAACATTTCATCCAAATAAAAAAGAATATACCTTCTTCTCACCACCACATGGAGCCTTCTCAAAAATCGACCACATACTTAGCAACATATCAAACCTCAGCAGCTACAAAAAATTGGAATAACTCCATGCATCTTATCAGACCACCATGCTTTAAAATTAGAATTCATCAACACAAATTGCAGAAAACCTACAAACTCATGGAAATTGAATAATGCTCAACTGCACCATCACTAGGTAAAAGAAGAAATAAAAAAATAAATTAAAGACTTCCACGAATTCAATGAAAATAAAGACACAACATACCCAAACCTATGGGACACTTTGAAAGCAGTGCTACAGGGGAAGTTCATAGCACTAAGTGCCCACATGAAGAAACTAGAGAACAGTTATACTAGAGAATTAACAGCACAGCTGAAAGCTCTAGAACACAAAGAAGCCAACTCCACCAGGAGGAGTAGATGCCAGGAAATAATCAAATTGAGGGCTGAAATCAGTAAAGTAGATACTAGGAAAACAATGCAAAGAATCAATGCAACGAAGAGTTGATTCTTTGAGAAAATCAACAAAATGGACAAACATTTGTCCAAACTTACCAAACAGCAGAGAGTGAACATGCAAATTACAGAAAGGAAAAGGGGGACATAACAATGGACTCTGAGGAAATCCAGAGAAGCATGAGGTCAAACTTTGAAAACCCATACTCAACAAAATTTGAAAATTTAAAGGAAATGGACGACTTCCTGGATAGCTATCACTTGCCAAAACTAAATCAAGAACAGATAAACTATTTAAACAGACCTATAGTCCCTGTGAAAATAGAAACAGTCATCAAAAGTCTCCCAAACAAAAAAAGTCCAGGTCCAGATGACCTCAATGCTGAATTCTACCAGAAATTCAAAGAACAGCTTATACCAATTCTTCTCAAATTATTCCACACAATAGAAGCAGAAGGGTCTTTGCCAAACTCTTGATCCCCAAGCCACACAAAGATGCAACTAAGAAAGAGAACTTCAGAGCAATATCCCTCATGAACATTGATGCAAAAATACTCAATAAAATCCTGGCAAATTGGATCCAAGAACACATCAAAACAATCATTCACCACGATCAAGTAGGTTTCATTCCAGGGATGTAGGGATGGTTCCACATACGAAAATCCATCAACATAATCCACCATATAAACACGCTGACAAACAAAAATCACATGATCATCTCACTATATGCTGAAAAAGCCTTTGACAAAATCTAACACCCCTTCATCATAAAGGTCTTGGAGAGATCTGGGAAAACAGGGACATACTTAAACATAATAAAAGCTATATACAGTAAACCAACAGCCAACATCAAACTAAATGGACAGAAACTCAACACAATTCCTCTAAAATCAGGAACAAAACAAGTCTGTCCACTCTCTCCATACCTTTTCAACATGGTACTTGAAGTTCTAGCCATTGCCATTTGACAACAAAGGGGGATCAAGGGGATACAAATTGGGAAGCAAGAGGTCAAACTTTCACTGTTTGCAGATGATATGATAGTTTACATCAATGACCCAAAGAACTCTACCAGGGAACTCTTACAGCTGATTAACACCTTCAGCAAAGTGACAGGCTACAAGATCAACTCAAGAAAATCAGTAGCTCTACTATATACAGATGATAAAAGGGCTGAAAAAGAAATCAGAGAAACATCACCCTTTACAATTGCCACAAACAACATAAAATATCTTGGGGCAATGCTAACAAAACTAGTGAAAGGCCTGTATCGCAAGAACTTTGAAATAAAGAAGCCCTCAGAAAATGGAAAGATCTCCCATGCTCTTGGATAGGTAGGATCAATGTAGTAAAAATGGCACTCCTGCCAAAAGCAATCTACAGATTCAATGTAATCCCCATTAAAATACCAGCACAATTCTTCACAGACTTTAAAGAACAATAATCAATTTTGTATGGAGAAACAAAAGACTCAGGATAGCCAAAACAACCCTGTTCAACAAAGCAACGTCCAGAGGCATCACCATCCCTGACCTCAAGCTCTATTATAGAGTTATAGTCCTGAAAACAGCTTGGTATTGGCACAGAAATAGACAGGTAGACCAATGGAATCGAATAGAAAACCCAGGTATTAACCCACAAAAGTATTAACATCTGATCTTTGACAAAGAAGCTAAAAATATACAATGGAATAAAGAAAGCATCTTCAACAAATGGTGCTGGCATAACTGAAGGCTGGCATGTAGAAGAATGCAGATCGATCCATGTTTATCGCCATGCACAAAACTTAAGTCCAAATGGATCAAAACTTCAACATAAATCCAGCCGCACTGAACCTCTTAGAAGAGAAAGTGGGTGGTACCCTTGAACGAATTGGTACAGGAGACAGCATCCCGAACATAACACCAGTAGCACAGACAGTGAGATCAACAATTAACAAATGGGACCTCCTGAAACTGAGAAGCTTCTGTAAGGAAAAGGACACAGTCAGCAAGACAAAAAGGCAGCCCACAGAATGGGAAAAAATATTTACTCATCCCACATCTGACAGAGGGTTTTTCTCCAAAATTTACAAAGAACTCAAGAAGCAAGTCTCCAAAACACCAAAGGACCCAATTAAAAAGTGGGCTGCAGAACTAAATAGAGAATTTTCAATAGAGGAGTCTAAAATGGCTGAGAGGCACTTGAGAAAGTGCTCAACATCCTTAGCCATCCGGGAAATGCAAATCAAAACAACACTGAGATACCATCTCACTCCTGTCAGTGTGGCTAAAATAAAAACACCAATGACAATTTATGCTGGAGAGGATGTGGTGAAAGGAGGACACGCATCCATTGCTGGTGGGAGTGCCAACTGGTTCAGCCACTTTGGAAATCAGTATGTAGATTCCTCAGAAAAATGGGAATAAACCTACCACAAGACCCAGCAACTCCACTCTTAGGCATATATCCAAAAGATGCCCATTCATACAACAAAGATGTCTGTTCCACTATGTTCATAGCAGCATTATTTGTAACTTGGAAGCAACCTAGATGTCCCTCAACCGAAGAGTGGATAGAGAAAATGTGGTACATTTACACAATGGAGTACTATCCAGCAGAAAAAATCAATGGAATCCTGAGATTTGCAGGCAAATGGATGACACTAGAAGAAACCATCCTGAGCGAGTTAACCCAGTCACAAAAAGAGAAACATGGCATGTACTCTCTCATATATGGATTTTAGACATAGACCTGGGGAGTGGCAGCCTACAATCCCATGGCCAGAGAGTCTGGGAAACAGAACCTTCATTCAGTGGCTGATGGAAGAAGAGGCAGACTCCCTCGGTTAAGTAATGAGCTGAACTCAAGTAAGCCAGTAACAGAGAGGGAGGACTGATAACCAAAGGGACTAAAACTGGGCTGGTTTAACCCCTAGAAACAGCTGACCTGACAAAGGTTAAGTCTTGAATCCCAGGCATCAGCCTGGGTATCCAGCATGGGACTGATCAAGACCCCCTGAATGTGGGTGTCAGTGAGGAGGCCTAGGTAATCTATTGAGCCTTGGGCAGTAGATCAGTACTCATCCCGAGTATAGACACGGACTTTGGACCTCCATCCAACAATGTGAAGTGAACTCTCACCCTGAACTCTTGGGGGAGGGTCTAGGCTGTGCCCTGTATGAAATGACAGACTATGGACACCCCCATGGAGGGCCTCACCCTCCCTGGGGATAATGGGGGAGTTGGGGGGAAGGCACGGGAGTAGAGGGGGAAAAGGAGAGGGACCTGGAACTGACTTGTGAAGCAACCTTGTTTCTTATCTAAATTTAAACTGAAAAATAAATTTAAAAAAAAGAGTGCAAAGAAAAAAACAAGTTCACTGATAGAATTTTCCGGATCATTTATGTAAACTATCATATCAAAGAATGACAGTTTGACTTCTTCCTTTTCAATTGTATTCCCTTTATCTGCTTTTGCGGTGTTGTTGCTCTAGCTAGAATTTCAAGCACAATATTTAAGAGGCATGGAGCGAGGGGACAGCCTTGTATTTTTTTATCTTTAGAGGAATTGAGTTAAATTTCTCTCCATTTAATGTGATGTTGGCTGTTGGCTTGCTGTATGTTGCTTTTATTGTGTTTAGGTATGTTCCTGTTATCCCATAACTCTTCAAAATATTTATCATGAAAGGATGTTGGAATTTGTTAAAGACTTCCCAGCATCTAGTTAGATGGTCATATAGTTGCTCTTTTTCAGTTTGTTTATAAGGTGAATTACATAGATTTTCATATGTTGAAAGTCTTCCCTGGGATGAAGACTACTTGATTATGATGGATGATTTCTCTGATTTGTTCTTGCATTCAATTTGTCAGTAATATATTGAGTATTTTTGCATCAATATTCATGAGAGATATTGGAATGTAGTTCATTTTCTTAGTTGTATCTTTCTGTGGCTTGGGTACCAAGGTAATTTTAGCCCCATGAAAAGAGTTTGGCAATGACCCTTCTGTTTCTGTTGTGGGGAGTACTTTGAGGAGTATTGATATTAGCTCTTCTTTGAATTTCTGGTAGATGTTAGGATTATTACACTTGCTTGTTTCTTGGGTTTATTTTATTGGAAAATCATTTCCCAGCCCTTAACTCTGAGGTATCATCTATCTTTTAAGTTGAAGTGTGTTTATTGTATGCAGCAGAAGAATGGAGAATGGATTCTGTCTTCATATCCATTCATTTAGGTTGACATGTAAAGCAAGCCTGTTTCTAATTTAAATTTTAAGAAAAGAAAAAAATGTGTTTTGATGTCAAAATTAGGTCATTTCTATCGATGAAACTGGATGCAGAATAGTAAGTCAATTCCAGTGTAGTGTAGGAAATTGAGTAACATATTCAGTATATGTAGAATCACCTGTAATAGTATCATTTGTATATACACCATTTTCTTCTCCAAATTGATTCTACTGAGCAACCAGAAATACAGAAATATGCCCAAAGAAGAAAGTGTCTCATTTGGTAGAATATCACCCATAACAATTTCTACAGAGAATATTATCTTAAATCTGGTTATCTGCATCTGAATTAAATTACTAACTGTATTTCTGTGAACCATGCTTAGAAATTTGTTTTCACTATATTTGCAAATCTGAGACTCTAACAGTATTTAATTCATGACCATTAAATAACTTGAGAAAAAGACAGGAAATACATAATGTCACTTCTCTAAGAATGTTACATGTCTGCAGCTAAAAATGTTCACCCTGCTATTTATCTATCAGCATTTCAGTGTTATTTTTCTGTTCCCAAAGGACTGTCAATAATAATTGGACCTGTGAATCAAATATTCCTAAACGAATAACTCATTCTGTTACAGGTTAAAAGGCAGTCCTAAAAGATATGTCCTAATAAAAATATGAAATATGATATTAATGGCTTAAAGGCATATACTTCTCTTGAGACCTCTACTGTTAGTAACCTCTGTTATCATAGATAAAACTAAGACAGTAGTCATTACTAAAATGAATTTTCTAGAGGAATTAGACATCATCTCCACAAATCAATAATCATTTGAAGCCAGCTGGGTGATTAAATGACCTCCTTTTTATTTTATCTAGTGTTGACTAGCTTTTTAATCTTGATTTAGACGCAAACAGCTAGAAACAAAGATAAACTGAGAACTTGTAATATTAAAGCTACAACTTGGGACCTATTCATTATTAAGGATGGGGCTCCCTTCCTTCAATCAGGGATTTTCTAGTTAATCAATTCATTCTGGAAGAAAACCTGAACATTGTAGGTATAGATTGTATAAATATCACACCTAAGGGTCGTTTCTAGTTTTTAAGGATATGCACCATTAGCTTTGCTGTGGCAGGTGCTATATATTTTACTTAATATTTTACCATACCAGTGGTGCTTGGGGTTATCTTTGAAATGACTAATAATATTGTCATTAATTCCTTTCATCCATAAAGTTTACTTCTCCTCTCTCTTTATTGCCCCCAAAAACAATTGCCTGAAGTCAGCTGCAAATGAAATCTAATATCCAACTTTTTCCTGATGATATGGAGTAATGCAAACAGTTTCAAAGTAGAGTTCTTAATAATTTTAATTACTATATTTCCAATTCTTTTATAATTTTTATAATAAAAAAACAATATTTAGGATGTAAGGAAGGGATGGGATGACAACATAAAGGAAATCAAATCACCTATACTGAAGAAATTTAGAATGCACTGATCCAGAGATAGAAGAAAGGTTCCCATTTTTTAACAATTAATATATGTATAACACTTTGTTTTTATATTTATTTTATTTTTAGTTTCTGGAAATGATGTCCATGGGCTCCACTGCTACTGGAGATCACGGCTGGTTCTATGGTCCTACTATATCCAGGGTCCTTATTGATCTCCATAGCCTGTGTTAAAAGCAAAGTTCTCACAGATGTCTGTGGTCTGCACTAAAGCCTGAAGTCATGATGATATCTGTTGTCCATGCTGCCATGGAGTCAGAGGAGGAGGAATATTGATGTGAGTGACCTGTGCTACCATATGACACCATATATATCTCCACTGGCTGGAATATCTCCAAGGGCCTTTTCTGAGTTCACAGTTTTAATGTAGTTGTGAGACATGTTCTTGGTCTGTGTTATTACCAGAAACCATGTGGAAGCCCATAAGTCATATGTCCCCCCCGACTTTAAAGAGTAAGGAAGCTACATTTGTAGTAATAGTGATGACTGCATATGCACAGTTGAAATAAAAGGACATAGAAGGCTTCTCTGACAATCCTTACTCCCACTATTACCCCAAAACAAAAGTAGCAGACTTAATAGTAAATCAACGAAGAGAATTTTTTAAAAGTGCAATAAGGATTTTGAAGTATAGCTCTCCACAGTTGATGGCTTCTGGCAAGCGTTTGGGAATGGGAGGTCTCAGTTCTCTTTAGGGATCAGGTCAGTGAGATTTTAACCAGGCTCCAGTGAGTATACACATAACACAAGCTAGACTTTTTATCTATTTTTACTTAATTTAATTTTTATTTTAGGGAGTGCAGGTCACAGGAATGAGTGTGCAGACATGAAAGGACTGGAAAGTAAATATGATCAGAGTGCATGATATGAAATTCCCCAGGAATCAATAAACTATTAATTAAAATATAATTATAACAATCCTCCCTCTTCCATTTCTTCTCTACCATATAAACCTTCATTGTTCTCTTTCAAATGAACTAGTCAAACTAGTAACCTCTATTTCTTTAGTTGTTGATAAAGGAGGTATGCGTGTGTGTGTGTGTGTGTGTGTGTGTGTGCATGTGTGTGTGTGTAATCCTAAATATGAATACTAAGTGTTTCATTCATACAATTTTACTCATATACCAGTTATTTTAGGATTAAGTTGATCACTTGGTGTTTGATCACCAGTGGGCACCTCTTCCTTTGGGAAGATTATTTCTTCTGCTCTCAGCATTTCTTTGCTGTGTGCAGTTCTTTGTTTGGGGCTGATACCCATGATGTTTTTTTTCCTTCTACGTTGGCATGTCTGTTGGTAACACCCTTATTGAGGTCATTTTTAGGCATTTATGTTGATTACACTTTTTGAGTACATTTTCTCTGATATTGATAAGAGACACAATCTCATAGGAAGCTTCCTATTTTTCTAGTTATAATTTTCCCACTTCTTCTTCCTCTTTGATCACTGAGACTTAGGTGCAGGAGGTTTATTGTGGATATATCAATTAGAACTCTGTAACACATGGTCACTTCTTGGCAATTTGGTCTTTTCTTGTTTTCTATAATGGTCTCCCTTACAAAGAGAATAAACAAAGTTTGATGAGAGGTGAGATGTATACATACATGTTAATATAAGGACAAATATTTAAAATGCAGTTAGGAATTGTGCAGGCTTAGTGAAGTGGTGGTTGTAAATTCTTCTCCAAATCCCATGACTTCACTAGCCCTGGATAGCTGACTATATTTCCACTACCAGTAATGTTTTCCATCTTGTTGGGATGATCTTAAACCCAATAAGAGAACTGTTGGCTACTATCAAGGTATGCTGCTACTGCATGATTGGGGATAAGGTGCCATGCTAGTTATTTTGTGATTCATAGGCATCAGAGTTGAATGGGACTGCTGGTAGATTACCTCTCTTGGAAGATGGCGTGTTACCTTCTTATACCATCAAGGATTCAGATTACATCCTCTGGACCTTGTGTTTAAATAACATGCTGCCTTCAGTAAGAGGGACTTACCTGTGACCTTAGGGAGACTACCAAGGGCAGCATAATAGCCTATACTATTTACGGTGTCTCTTAGACAATACTGAACAACATTCGAAGCAGGGTATTTCATGACGAGTGCTGGAGATATTGTTAGGTAGTCTATGGTATTTAGGGAAAATATTCTCACGCAAAAAAGGGACATTTTCTTTTAAATATTACATATGTACATATAATTTTAAAGACATAGATTTAAAATACAGAAAATAGTAATATCACATGTGGAATTAGCCAAATAAATATAGCATTATTTTTCTTGTAGTAAATATGTTTAAACACATTTTACTGGAGTACCTTGTACTCCTGACACGTATAAGCTGATGGGGGAAGTCCTTCTGTGTATATGTTATTGATTAATAAATAAAATACTGTTGGCCAATAGGAAAGCAAGATATGTGGGACTAGGAGTGGAGGAGGATTCTGGGAAACAGAGATACAGTCAGTCAAGGTGTAGGATTCCAGAAGAGTAAGAGGTTGGGACACTTTCTCTGGTAAGAGAAGACTAGGTAGAAATTCTCAGATTAGAAATTATGGTTTAATAATTAAGTCAGAGCTAGCCAATAAGAAACCATTACAAACAGCCAATGCTTCATAATTAATATAGCATCCTGCTTGTTTATTCGGGACTGATTCGCCTGTGGGACCACGCTGGCAGGAAGAATGCACGTTATAATAATCCGTATACTCTATACTCTGGAACCATGTAGCAAAATAAATCCATCCCCTTTGTGACAATTTGAATGTAATTGTTCTCCATAAACTCATAGATGGTGGCATTATTAGGAGGTGTGGCTTTGATGAAGTAGGTGTGACATTGTTGGAGAAAATGTGTCACTGTGGGGGTGGGTTTTGAGGTTTCTTTGGCTGAAGCTTCACTCAGTATGATATTCAGATCACTTCCTGTTGCCTACAGGTCAAGATTCAGGAATCTCACCTCCATCTCCAGCACCATATCTGCATGCACGCCATTTGCATACACGCCATGTTGCACCATGATAATAATGGACTAAACCTCTGAAAATGTAAACTACCCCAAGTAAACGTTCTTTGTAAGAGCTGTCGTGGTCATGATGTCCTTTCACGGCAACAGAAACCCTAATACATTTTTTCAGTTGTATATGCCTGATGTTTTAGTAATAGCAATAACCAGAATATAGTCATAGCAGTGAAGGTGTAGAGATGGCCTATCAGTAAAAATATTTGTTGCTGTTGCAGAGTACTTGGCTTGAGTTCTTTAGCACCCATATAGTGATTCACAATTTTCCATAACACCAGTTCCTATGCCTCTTCCTGACTTATACATATGCTAGGTATAAACTCATTCATACAAAATGGACATACAGATAAAATAAATTACATTAATCTTCAAAAATAAATAACAATAAATTTTATTTGGAAATATTGTACACTTAAAATAAATCTCACTATATGAGAAAAAATCTACTGTTTTTAAGTCATATATAGATTTTCCCTATATGCTATTAAGTGACAAAATTACTGAAGAATGAAGGAAATTTTATCTTCCTTTGCAATTTTAAGTGTTTCTAATATTTCTGGTATAATTTTGTCTAATTTATATAATTCTACATGCTTCAATTAATGTTACAAAAATGGTGCTGCTGAATATGTTTTGCTCTTCTATCAACTTCATCATTATATCTCCATCTATCTATTGATAATCACAGTACTATATTTTATTTAATATGAAATTGTATGTAGATAATTCCAACTCATGTAACTTTTCCTTTGATTGAAGTAAAAAAATGTAGAAAGTAGGAAGTATAAAATGTAGAAAGCATTATGTTATATACTATCATATGTAATAAAATATACCCACAGAGCACAAACTCCTACGTAAGAAGATATTCATTGCTTATGATAGCAAAACAAGATTTTGGGGGATTATAAAAGTAAGTTAAGATATTTATCAATCTTTATAATTTGTGGTTTTTTTAGGTTGTACTTCAAAGCAAAATAAATATAAAAACAAAATGAAAGAGCATTAAGAATGGAGAACATTTATGAACAGTTTTTGTTCAATAGAAATTATACATTGCTGCATTTTAGACTCCTTGTAAAATATATTCTTTTAATTTTAGAAAATTGTTTTATATTTTTGAGATATATATTAAAGCTTTGTACACAGTTACATATATACGTGTTTGTTAAACCTGAGTCTTGCATGTATAGGAATTCACAATACCATTTTAACTTAATTTACCCAAAGTGATTCCATAAAGTGTGGAAATACATCACATTGATTTTTCAGACTCTGGAGTTATTTATAAACACTAAATGAGGTCATTATTCTCAAGAATCCTATTATACTTGTGTGGTTTTTCAGGACTGTAAACAGTAATTATTATTTTGATATACATACAGTGTAGAAATGATTAGTGTAAAGCCAGAGAGAAGATAAATTTACTTGAGGAATGGATAGAATTTCAAAGAAAGCAGAATCTTAATGTATGCATAAGAATTTGCTGGATGATAAAGGAGATGAAGAAACTTAACAAAATAAAATAAATGATCCTTTGATGGGGAAGTCCGGTGTATATATCAATAAAACACTGTTGGCCAATAGGGAAGCAAGATAGGTGGGACTAGGAGTCGAGGAGGACTCTAGGTAGGAGAAACACATGGAGTCACGATGTAGCCCACCAGAGAAGTAAGATGTCTGGGACTTTTCTCCGGTAAGAGAAATACTTAGATTAACAATAATGGGATAAATACTTAAGTCATAGCTAGCCAGTAAGAAAAAAGCAAGGCCAACAGCTTCATAATAAATACAGTGTCTTGTCAGTTATTTGGGGACTACAATGAGGCAGAGCCCAGGTGACTGGTGGGGAAAAACCAAAGCGGCTGGCAAGGAAAACACTTCTCTCTACAATCCTTGAAGAGTTTTGGAAATTATTTGCATTTGAAAAAAAATGCAAAGGATATCAACTGAACATGACCTAATAAGTTCCAACAAGACTAGGCACATACCCTCATATCAAGGCTGGATAAAGCAACCCATTAGGAGGAACAGGTTCCCAAGAGCAGGCAAGAGAGTCAGAAACAAACCCCTCTCCCACTGTAGCACAGTACACCAAGCTATACAACCATGACACATATTCAGAAAACCTAGCTCAGACCCATAAAGGCTCCCTGATGCTATCTTTGGCTAATAGTCCTGTAGGCCTCTACTTTTCTGAAAGGAAATGAAATGAAAGTGGGTCTCATGGAGGGTTAGGGTGAGAGTAAGGGACTGGGAGTAGAGGAAGGGGGAGGAAATAGGTGAGAATGTAATATATGAGAGTATTCAAAAAGAGAAAAATACAATGGATATACTTCTTACTACTTTTTATAAATTGTATATTTACAGAAAACAAAATATCTTTCTTTGTAATTTTATAATAACATTCATTGTATTTCTATAAATAAAGTGTATCTGCCCTGCACTTTCTTTTTAAAGAGTAGTATTAATTGAAACCCTATTGTAAAAGTACATGAGATAAATAAGGTACACCAAGTATACAAAATGCAAAATCTTGCAGCTAAAATACATTTTATCAGTAGCTAAACAATTCAAAGCTTAATTTCAACTTTAGGATAGAACATATATAATTTCCTTTTGGATGACCATTGATGGAATATTATGATATAGTTCACTTCTATTATAAGGGTTCACAATCATGCTGAAATATAGCATTTCAGATAACAATAAAATGAAACAAAATAATATTCATTAAAAACCTAGCAGGAGTTCTAGGGAATGTTGGAGATGAATAAGTTTCCTCTATATAACTCTGTAAAGAGAGATTTGTCTGTCTTATCATCAAAGAAGAAAATAGATTTTAAGAGGAAAGGAGAAAAGAAAACTCACTAGGCAGAAAACCCCATATCTATTGATGAAGGAGAATGAATTTTGGTATGGTAGATGGGCTGCCAGAAATGATCCACAAATTCCATACACTGGTGATAAAAAACATTTGACTGATAGTTGTTGGAAGACTAGGTGCAGTGCTTCACAAAACTACATGCACAAATGGAACGTAATTGGCAAGGCTTTTTTGTTCCTCCAAAATGATGTGCCAGAACCCAAATCAGGATAGTAACCATTTTCAGGCAAGATGACATTTATCATTTATGCATGAAACTGGTGATGTCTGTGACTCATTGCACGGGAAGGAGTTGAATTTCACATTGTGACACAATTGGGTAATTGGTGAGAATTAAAAGGGGCAGTTTCAAGTAATATAGGCTCCTGTCGGACTAATTATCTGTAATAGAAACAAATTTCTCAAAATATCCGGACATTTTATTATATGTACTTCTTCTTTTTGAAGTTTTAATAATATCAAATTCCTTTTATGACAATTGAACATGTTTTACAATAAACCCATCTTCCCTGAGTTGTCACTTAACCAAGGAATTGACCTGACTAAACTGGAATATGAGAAATGTTCTTCTAACTGCCCTCTATAGCAAGAAAAATAAAAGAGCCAGAGACTTATATTGGGGTTCAATCTTAAATCTGAAGATCAGAAAAGCAAAGCAGCTAGCCACTAGCTCTTACTCTACCTCAGACTGAAAGGCAATCCTGGCCCCTCCAAACCTAAGATTGTAACTGCTCTTCAGCATGGCTGGAGACTCCTGAGACTTCAATGCCTTTCTATCCTCAGCGTGGCTGGAGAATGAATGCCTGATACTGACTACTGAAGACCCTGCTCCTATCTTTTATACCCCTTTTGTGCTGGAAATAACAGTATGTGATCCCAGGTGCTGAGGAATAAAGGTGTGTACCACTACTTCCTAGGTTCTGGCTGCCTGATCTCTATAGGTTGAGGCTGGCTTTGCTTTCTGAATCCTCAGGCATGCTTTAATAAATCATAAGTAATATATCACCACAGGTCTTTGCTGTCATTTAATTTTTCTCCCTTCTTCAAATGAATATTAACATCATTTAGAAAGCAGATCAGAGATCAATCACTTCTCTCCAAAACATTTTTGGTGTCTGTGTTCTCAGGTAAAGATGAGGCTGCAAAAAGTCCCCAAAATATTAATGACTTTTAGCCAGGAGAGATACTGGTTATTTTTCTTTATTGCCCTTTATTCTAATATATCTCCTTTAATGTTTTCCTGTTGATATTATCACCTCTCTTCCACAAAGTAAAGGCACTCACTGCCTTTTTGCAATTGAAGCAAAGGCCAATAGAGCTTCTACCAGCTTGATAACATCAGCTCTGGAAGTCAGAGTATTCCTCCAATGGGTCTCTCTAAAGGAACACAAAAGTGCATTGGTCATTTTGTTTATGTAATTATCAGGTGTAGGGAGAAAAGGAAGACTTTAACTTGTATCTGAGAAGTGATATAAGGAAGAATTACAGAAAACAGTTGTTTGTTTTACAACTCTTAAGCAGGGCACCCAGAAAAGGCAGAATAGAAGATATTTTAAGCCCTGATATTAACCTGCACATCTATGAACATCTGATCATTGACAAAGAAGCAAAAAATATACAATGGACAAAAGAAAGCATCTTCAACAAATGGTGCTGGCATAACTGGAGGCTGGCATGTAGCAGAACACAGATTGATCCATGTCTATTACTATGCACAAAACTTAAGTCCAAATGGATCAAAGACCTCAACATAAATCCAGCCACACTGAACCTCTTAGAAGAGAAAGTGGGTCGTACCCTTGAATGAATTGGTACAGGAGACAGCTTCCTGAACATAACACCAGTACCACAAACAGTGAGATCAACCATTAGTAAATGGGACCTCCTGAAACTGAGAAGCTTCTGTAAGGCAATGGACACAGTCAGCAAGACAAAAAGGCAGCCCACAGAGTGGGAAAAGATATTCACTAACCCCACAACTGACAGATGGCTGATCTCCAAAATTTACAAAGAACTCAAGAAGCAAGTTTCCAAAACACCAAAGGATCCAATTAAAAACTGGGCTGCAGAACTAAATAGAGAATTTTCAATAGAGGAGTCTAAAATGGCTGAGAGGCACTTGAGAAAGTGCCCAATATCCTTAGCCATCCAGGAAATACAAATCAAAACAACTCTGAGACACCATCTCACTCCTGTCAGAATGGCTAAAATCAAAAACACCAATGACAATTTATGCTGGAGAGGATGAGGTGAAAGGGGGACACTCCTCCATTGCTGGTGGAGTGCCAACTAGTTCAGCCACTTTGGAAATCAGTATGTAGATTCCTCAGAAAAATGGGAATAAACCTACCACAAGACCCAGCAACTCCACTCTTAGGCATATATCCAAAAGATGCCCATTCATACAACAAAGATGTCTCTTCCACTATGTTCATAGCAGCTTTATTTGTAACAGCCAGAACTTGGAAGTAACCTAGATGTCCCTCAACCGAAGAGTGGATAGAGAAAATGTGGTACATCTACACAATGGAGTACTATTCAGCAGAAAAAAATAATGGAATCATGAGATTCGCTGGCAAATGGATGACACTAGAAGAAACCATCCTGAGTGAGGTAACCCAGGCACAAAAAGAGAAACATGGCATGTACTCTCTCATATATGGATTTTAGACATAGATCAGGGGAGTGCCAGCCTACAATCCTATGGCCAGAGAGTCTGGGAAACAGAAACTTCATTTAGTGGCTGATCGAAGAAGAGGCAGACTCCCTTGGTTAAGTACTGAGATGAACTCAAGAAAGCCAATAACAGAGAGGGCGGTCTGATGATCAAAGAGATTAAGACTGGGCTGGTTTAACCCCCAGAAACAGCTGACCAGACAAAGGTAAACTCTTGAATCCCAGGCTTCAGCCTGGGAATCCAGCATGGGACTGATCAAGACCCCCTGAATCTGGGTGTCAGTGAGGAGGCCTAGGTAATCTATTGAGCCTTGGGTAGTAGATCAGTACCCATCCCAAGTATACACACTGACTTTGGACTCCCATAGAACAATGTGAGGTGCACTCTCACCCTGAACTCTTGGGGAAGGGTCTAGGCCCTGCCCTATATGAAATGACAGACTATGGACACCCCCATGGAGGGCCTCACCCTCCCTGGGGGAATGAGGGTATAACGGGGGGAGGTCCGGGTGGAGGGCACGGGAGGAGGGGAGGGAAAGGGAGAGGGACCTGGAACTGACTTGTGAAGCAACCTTGTTTCTAATTTAAATTTAAAAATAAAAAATATCAAAAATATGTAAATAGCATACATTACAGTCTCTTGCTGATTCATGTGCACACATATCTGTTGGTTCCTCCTCCTTTTTCCTTTACCATTGACCGGTCTCCAGAGTTACAAACCCAAGGTATGCCCAAGGGACCTTTGATAGTTGTGCAGTGGTGAGAAGCATTGTGAGTTACTGCCCAGCTGACTTCAAAATAGGAAGAGAAAGGCAAATAAACATCTTGTAACTTATGTAAACACTATAGTGGCAATTTCTTTATTGGCTGTAGATAGGTGCTACAGTGAACCAGGGTCTGATGGTATATACCAGATTGAAAATTCCCTTACCAAGAAGAAAATTGGTGATAACTCTCTACCTGAATAGCAATTGACATAGACCCTATAGATTCTAAAGACTGTGATGCCATGGAATATTAAGGAAACATACCAGTCATTTTTGTCTTAAGTTATATTTCCATCTTTGTGTTGAAGACCATGCAGGTGCTAAAATTAATATGTTTTTTCTGTTAAGGCCAGTTGAGCTCCTCAGAGACTACTTGAGTTCCAGATCAATCTCTCATTTGTCATATCTTTATTTTACCAGTTGACCCTCCTATGTGAAGACAAGTCAATAGTCCTTGTTTGCCTATAGCTTTTCTTGAAATTGCAGCAGAAATTGTTCTCTGTGTTGATACTCTTTTTTAATGATGTGACACTTGTTATAGTTCTCTAGATAGGGGTCTTCATGGATTCCCTGAACAATCAAATATGTGATTCCCCACAGTTGTGTTACATGTAGAATGATATTCCATAGTTACTCAGGACATTGTTAATCTTGGAAGGTAAGGAGCCATAATCTTGACTGTTAATCCTTCTGATGACATTAGTATAGGTTTCAAAGTATGTTTACCCAATACTTAGGTCAATGACAGCACATTGATAATTTTAACTGGCATGTAATGTTTATACAAAGCTGGGGAAAAAGCAAATATTTTAAAATAAACTTTGAGTAGACAATATTTAAGTAGAGGTTAGGCTTTAATGTATTGAACTTTGACCTTATTCATTCTAATATCATGTATATAAAGTTTGATATTTCTTTTTTTTTTTTTTTTGGTTTTGCGAGACAGGTTTCTCTGTATTGTCTTGGAAGCTGTCCTTGAACTTGCTGTGTAGACCAGACTGGCCTCGAACTCACAGAGATCCACCTGACTCTGCCTCCCTAGTGCTGGGATTAAAGGCGTGAACCACCAATGCCCGGCAATTTGATATTTCACATAACAAATATTTGTACCATACTGAGCAGTCTTCTAGTCATTTTTTTCCTATTTTGGTTAACAAAATTTCAGCCCCCTTAATCTTTATGAATAATCAAAAGACTGAGTTGTGTTGATCTCCCATAGCTAATTTTGGCTTTGAATAAGTAGAAGTCGTAGGTACAGAAAGGCAGCAAAACAGGACATCATCAGAACTTAGCTAAGGAAGCTCTATTAATCTATGACTCTGGAGCTGAAACTCAGAGAGGGATAACATCACCCTCTTCTTTGTCTTTAGCCTGTCCATGCAACTAACTTCTGGCTAAGTAGTACCCAAAGCAAGAAAACTCAGAGCTCAGTGGAGCAGAAGCAAACAGGCAGGAAACATGGTAGGTAAGGGGTCTCAAGAAAGTAAAGAATTTTCCATCTCAGTGGGAGATAAGCAGGATTGGTGATGCCAGGCAGAAAGCTCAGGCATTATGAAGCAGCACAGTCTGCATCTCTAGCTTCTAATCCAAGCAGGCTGATTTGTCTTTGCCTCCAGGTGTTGTAACTGCTGCTGAAAGCAGCTTGTCTAGCATCTGGCAATCTATCCAATGGATCCAACTGTGGATTTGTACTTCCCCAAGTTTTCCCTGGGTTGTTGCAAATTCACATGAGCTTTCCAAAAATAGTCATTTCACTGTCCGCAGGCTTCCTTTAAAGCTGGCTAGTATCAAAAACACAAGGTTAGGAAAACACCTAAGTACCAGTAAATATATGGGAAAAACAATGTGCAAAATGTTTTTTTAAAAGAAACTAAAATAAAACAAGCAAAATACACCATGGAGGTCTGATATTACCACTTTAGTTGGATATAAAAATGGATTGCCCATATCCATTGTTTTTTAGTCTGCTTTGAAATCTCCTTTGGCTCATCCCTTTACAAGATCCTATTAAACATCAATATAAGGGAAAACTGAAGAGGGAAAAATTGGAGAAGAGAATGAGACACATGACTGAAAGCCTATGATATGAGAAATTATATTGTTTTGCTTATTTCCTGAGAGCTCAGTATTACCACAAAGTTTTATGGGTGCCACCATCTATTTTGATTCATGTCTTGTTCTTGCATGAACTAAAATGTTTGTTATGTTAATTAGGGTGACTGATGCTGTGATGAAACAGAGTGACCAAAAACAACTTGGGGTGAAAAGGGTGTATTTCACTCACAGTTCAGTAAAATAATTTATCATCAACAGCAAAGTGTGCTCAATCAGGGCAGGAAACTGTAGGTAGCAGCTGATACAGAGGCTTTGGAGAAATGCTGTTTACTGGATTTCTCCCCTTGGCTTGCTCAGAATACCTGGATCACTTGCCCAATAAGGGAGCACCCAGGGTGGGCTGAGCCCTCGCCCATCAATCACTAATCAAGAAAATGTCCTATTGTCAGATGTTATGGAAAAATGTCCTCAGTTGAAGTTACCTAATTTCAGATAATTCTAGCTTGTGCTAGGTTAACATAAAATTATCCAGCACAATCAACCACTTATCAACTTGACACACAAACACATGACGGCTAAACCACAGCCTTTTCTGTTTTGTTCATCCCCAGAATCACATATTGATATTAATATCACAATATAAAATACGTTAGAAATTTAAAAAATCCAAGTCTCTATAAATACTTTAATATTTAGTCTCTTTAAAATGGTCCACGTTTCCTTGATGGGGTAAGGACTTGCTTGGAGAGTCGACGAAGTCTGGCATGCCAAGTTGAGCCAGGACCAAGCTGCTCTGCCTATGTCAAGACTGAGTATGGTATCTCACCATTTGGAAACCAATTCATATATCTTGGATAGGTCCTTGTCCCACTGCCAGGAGATGGAGGGTGGGAAGGGAGGTGGTGAGGGGGAAGAAGAAGAGGAATGAGGGGGAACTGGAGTTTGTATGTAAAATAAAAATTAAATTTTTACATAAAAATATTTTTTACATGAGAGAAAAATGTCCAAGTCCCTTTCCAAACAAAATCTATTTAAAAGTTCAACTGCTCCACTTGTTGGCTATTGTAAAATCAAAAATAAGTTAAGTACTTTCTTGCTTCAAGAGATAAATACCAAGGAACAGTCTTAGTCAGATAAAACTCCAACAAGGTAAATGATTAACTCTCCAAATATCTACGATTCACTTATGATTATTCTTGGCCTCACTAAAACACATGGGTTGCTGTTATGGCAACAGATGACTCTAGTTTGTGTCAAGTTGGCATAAAGGTATATAGTAAAGTGATAAAGACAAATAGTCATTGCCACACTGATGTAGACACCAAGATAGTGATAAAGTCACATGTCTGTGAAAATCATAATGGCATCACTAATTAAGAGGGCAGTCAAGTCACAAGACAGCTTCTGTCTTGAGAAGATCATCAACCAAGATTTTAATAAAACATCATGGCTACTTATTGCTTGTGGTGAGATTAGTTTCTGTTGTTCTCCACATCTAACAGAATAAATGAGGATAGTCAACTATTCTTTAAAATAAATAAACAAATAAATAGATTTGGATTAGAATGGGTATACAAAAAGTATGATTCAGTATGTCTTATCACAAATCATAACTATACACACCAAGCAACACCATCTGTATCTCTGCTCAGGTTATAGGTATCAGCTCTTGTTGGGAAAGGAAAGCCATGAAGGAAGAATGTTTAGGTGTGTCTCACATACATGAAGAAGCTGAAAAGGATGGGAATTCTGTGTCTTTTCCTGTTGACTCATACAAAATGCATGTAACTGAAATATTCTAAGATTGACTTAGGAAAAGGAAAGGACAAGAGATTGAAATATTCATGGCACAGTCATGGCCACAGAAAAACAATGTTAGTCTTATTTAAATTAGCAGTGTTTTTAAAGTGGTTTTCTGGTATCTTTTTCTCCAGGCATTCTGAAGGAGCCATGCAGAATGGTAATGCTCATCAGAGATTAAGTTACTCCCAATTGCCTATGATCCTAAATTCTCCCTTTGACATAATTGTGAAAGTTTTCTCCTTTCTTTGTGTATGATGTGCTTTCTTGATTTGCTCTCTCCTTCCTCTGAGGAAATGTAGTTTCTGTATTCAGAAATAAAACTATAGAAGACAGTTTTAAATTACCTTTATTCTGTTTCTATTATTTAAAAAATTTTATCAATTATAACTAAAACTTTTAAAAATTCTTAACTCTCCTCATTTCTCATTTGAGCAGCAGGATGGCTCAGCATACAAAGCTGCTAGCTTTCAAATCTGACAGTTGTGAATTCATACGTTGAAAGGAGACAAACAACTCCAAAAAGTGATCTGCTAACTTCCACACTGTAGACAGACAGAAGACAGACAGACAGACAGACACACACACACACACCACAAACAGATAAACATACACACAAAACATACACATACAACACACACAAATGCACATGCACACACATACAAACATGCAAACACACACTACACATACATAAGTATACACACACACACCACACATAAACTAGAAACTAAATAAATGATTATTAAAAAATAATATCCTTGCTCATTTAAGTTTTGGAAGCATTGATGTATTTTAAATGCTTGTACTAACAAAAAATCTACATATTCTTATGTTTTTGGTTGGGAGCCTAGCCAGGATTGGGCTGGTGAGGCCCACAGGGCAGCTGACCTAAAGAAGAGACATCACATGGACCCCAGACTGATGATTGGGGGGGGGTCAGCATGGGATTGATCCAGACATCCTCCCACCGAACCTGGGTGACAGAGAGTAGGCCTTGGCAATCTGTGGGTCCTTGGAGAGTGGAGCAGTATTTATTCCTGGCTTACAGAGGGACTCTGGGAGCCCATGCCATGTGGAGGGATGCTCTCTCAGCCTGAACACATGGGGAAGAACCTGGCCCATTCCCGGGATGATGTGATGGACTCTGGAAATCCGTCATGGAGGCCTTTGCCCTCCCTGGGAAGTGGAGGGGGGATGGAGTTGGGGTGAGGGGTTGGGAGGTTTGGGGGTTGGGGGAGGAGGGGAGGGAGAGGGAATTGAAAGTGATATTCCTAAAAAGTTAAATAAAAAATATGAAAAAAGAATCTACATATTCAATTAAATTCTATAAATCTTAGAATGACACTTTTCAAATAATTATAATCATAAAAACAGTATAGAAGTTCTTCAAATAACTAAAATTAGTGACTGGGAACATAATTCAGTGATACTGTTTTACTAGTGTAAGAAAGGTCTTGGGTTTGATATTAGCTTGACAAAAAAGGAAATCCTCAGAGAGAGGAAACCTGGAAGATGGAAATTCTTCCCACCAGGAAGCTTATTGAGACTTAGGGCTTTACACAGATAACTCCATTAAGACCTAACTCCTCCTGTTTCTTTGAGACAACACTTAGGTCTTTTCCTTGTACTGCCCTATGGGTTCTTTATCTCCAGTCAATTCTGTTTTACATTTTTGACATGAGAAAATTAAGGAAAGCTTTGATTTTCCCAGATGAATGATTATTGGGGCCACTGACCTCAATTAATACTATAAACAGAGCTGTTGCCTTACTAATTGAAATGCACACCTAATTTTTCTCACATTTCCGATACTAATAAGGGAAGGCTGAAAGAATTAGTAGGGTTTGATTTATAATCATTCTTTCCATTTTCACCTTCCCCTTTCTTCATTCTTCCTCATAATTGATGAAGTTGTTTTGAGTTTTTATGTAGTATTTTTCCCTCTTTCATTTTGTCCATTGTTGTGGATTTTATGTATTCTTGTGTTACTGTAACACTGTGGAATTGTTGCCTGTTTGATGTTACTAATAGTTTCTGAGCACACCATTCGTTGGCCCTATATTTTGAAAATCAAGACAAAACTCAGATCAGAGACCTAAAATTACAAATGTGAAATTAAAATCTCTGTATTTTACCTGGGCCTCTAAAACGTCTCCAGGTCAAATGCTTAGAATGTTCATCATGTGTTAGGAACAGAGATGCTCATTGTAAGAAAGAAATATGTCAATATTTAGAAATGGAGAAACATGCTTTAAAGACAAAGTGGAAAGCTAACCATCAAATGTCCATTCTTGACAAGAATAGATACACCATGAGAGTATTTTTGCAACCTAAAGCCTATAAAATTTGACATAGCTTTATAAGTAAGTATAAATTAACTGAAGCAGTTTTTCTTTGCTAAATAAAAGTGCTTGGGAAGGAATCATGCCAATATGAGTTCTTATTTTTCAAGCACTGTTCAATTTGTAATCACTTTACTGTACATCATGGATGAAATTTACAATGAAGGTAATTTTACAAAGATACAAATCAGTGTTTATAAATGTCTAATGTATATAAATGAATAAATAAATGATTAATAAATAAAAACATGTTTACTGAGATTTCTTGTATTTTATTGCATCTATTTATTTGTGTGTGTGTGTGTGAGTGTGTGTGTGTACAAGCCATGGTATGCGTGTAAAGATCAGAGGGCAGAAAAGCTACCCAGAGCTTCTTTTTCTACCATGGTGCATCCAGGAATTGTATTCAAATTAGCAGGCTGTAATTTTTATCCACTAAATCATCTTGTCAGTCTTAATGTTTCTTAAAGTACAATAAAAACTCATATTCTACTGAGTATATGCATTATATTATATATACAGATGTAGAGACTGTAAACTTAATTGTGTGATACCTGGGTAAGTAAAAGCAAGAGGAATTGAGAATTAGTGCAAATGGTTGATAAGGATAAAAGAAATACACCCATGTGTTGCCAAAAAGATTCATATTTAAAAAAGAGAGGTGGATACAAACTGTTTAAATATATTAATTTCAGAATCTATTTTAGCAACCAGCATAATGGAAATAATGCCAAGTTATAAGAGTTATAGTCTACATACTTTTCATATGCAAAGACAAGTGTGAGATACCTTACATTTAATGGAACATCATTCCATTAACCACAAAAATATTTTAAAGGAAAGCTGTAAAGGAGTGCTTCATAGAGCCTGTTCCCTCGCATGTATTTGATATATTGCATTCTTTATAATTTACCCGTCAGAGATGTTCACTCTTAGAAATGACAAATTCTTCTCTTAATGACTTAATCCATAGGTTAGCAAGTATACATAGAAGCATAAATTCATGACAGTAAAATAAATCATGAAAAGACATTTATACAGAGGAATTATTTTTTACTATAAAAGTTATTCAAAAAATAAAAATGTTTATATGAAGGAAAAGTAACTGCAAGCAGGTTATGCAGTGATGTGAAGAAGCAGCAATACAGATATTTCTACATTTCTTCAGATAACATTTCCTTGCTTATAAAATGACTTGAATATTTAATTATCATTGAAAAAGCATTTTAGATCAAAATAGATAACAACTAAGCTTATGAACAGAATAGCTAAGAATCTTAATTATGAAGACAAACTGATTGTTATGTAATTTGAAAAGTTTTAATATTAATAATGCTTAGATTCTAAATAAGAAATAGAACACAGAGGTAATGGAAAATTTAGTTTATACCTCAAGACAACAGCGTCAATATGGTAAACCAGGGCACACTGATCAAGGGCAACAACTATATTATTTGCAATAATAAAACAATGGAACATTCATTTACAAACCAAATGAATAAATACAAATAAATGCTATAATAAAGATTGAATAGATTAATAAATTACAATGAATGAAAAGCTATAAGAAATATATAAATTTCTTCCTTCATTGTATAGCTTTAAATTTATTTAAATACAGTAAAAGAATTTGCTGGGGCATTATGCAATTACAATTCAGTTGTTTAATAGATTAACCATCATAATCCATGTACTCCAAAATCCAAATGATCAGATACTAGTTGATATCTAGTCCATGCGGTGATATATTATTTATGATTAAATAAAGATTGCCTGCAAATTTAGCCACAGCCATGAAAGCTGGACAATGGTGGTACACAACTTTAACCTCAGGACTTGGGAGGCAGAGGGAGTGAGTTCAAGGTCACCCAGGGGTACTTGAGAATGAATCAGTCTAAAGTCTAAAGGATAAACAAAATTCATGCCTTTAATCACAGCATGAGAAAGGTATATAATATAGGAGCAGGACATTCTGTATTCAGTCTTGGGCAATTAGTGGCTGCCCACATTGAAAGCAGGATGTCCTTAGCCTTGGTAGACCCGGCTTGACTACTTTGCTTCTCTGATTTTTAACTTGAACTCCAATATCTGACACTGGGTTTATACTATTTGTGCTATAAGTCCCTTCATTTTCTGCATATGAAACCTAACAAGAGTGTGTTGAGGCTGCTTGCCATTTTATCTAGAGTCATTTCTCTGATTATTTTCCAGCTTTCTTTTTGAAACCTATTTTATAACAACAGAAGAAAATACAACATAACTTTCATGTTCAATACTTTAAACTACTTACCAAAAACGTTTCAAATTTCATCTTTGAGAATTTATTTTAAATATCAAAGTAGCTACGTAGTTATGTTTGCTTAAGTGTTTATGGAAGTATATGTTTTTCTTATATCACTCCTTAGTAAAAAGTTGTTTCAAAGCATACTTTTCTGAGCTGGTAAAATGTTGACATACTATACCTGTGTAAACTTTTCAGTAATGCTTGGCAACAACCTACTTAACTGTAGTATAGAGAACATAGAGGAGTAGCTATATACCAAATACAGCTTTATTGTCATTGTGAAGCAACTAGATCTCTAGGAGAAACACTGGCCTTCTACTTTCTGTTTCATTTATGTAACTGAATGATTTCCCTATATATTATTACATATCTTTATAAAACTAAAATTAACAAAAATAATATAGTAGGTGTAGGAGTGAATGCGACTCTCTCCCTGATAAATAAATATATTGTTTTTCCCTATATAGTATCGAATATCGTTATAAGTAGGAACATAGTATTAATTTAATGGTAAGAAGTGTGACCTAGAAGAGTATCAAAGACTCAAAATCTAGAACAAGTTAAAGAGATGAGGTAATATTCGAGGTATTAAATTGGGACATGTGATTTTTGGAATAAACTAAATCTAAAATCTAAATTATTATCCTTTGACTAAAATTTTTCTGAATGAAATAGTAACTCTTTTCATTTTTTCAGGGTACAGGAGAGAGAGAGAGAAATATAAGTAGGGCAAGGATTTACTATTTAAATTTTACTTTTCCTCAAGAGAAGAATATGTGGTATAATGTCATCATCTAGTCAGCTTCCTTCTCTCTCTGTCTACACACGTACACAAATATCAGCTATCACTAAAATTGCCTGCTATGCTGCTGACAGCTTCTTCTCAGTTGGATATCATTGCATTCTGACATGTGCCAATCAGTCCCAATTTTTCAACTGAATAAAATGATAGATTCTTTCCTTACTGGTAATTCAAGTTATAGACATGTTTTGATTCTTTTTTGCATAAACTATGGCAAAATTTATAATGATGGAACCCCTATAAATTTCTAAAATAATATATAAGAAACAAGACTGAATACATCATTAGTGCCATCTTAGTTTCATACACACACACAGAAAGAGAGAGAGAGAGACAGAGAGACAGAGAGACAGAGAGACAGAGAGACAGAGAGACAGAGAGACAGAGAGACAGAGAGACAGAGAGAAGGGAAGCATATATTTTAGAATTTACAATTATAGCATTTGTTTTAAATACCCTACTAAATCTTATTAGTCATTTGTGTATTGTTATACTAAAACACCAAGGCCGTGTCAGTTTACAGAAGGAATAGTTTATTTTGAAATTATGGTTCCAGCTGGATAAAAAACTATGACAATCAAGATGGCAAAATGAGAATACATTATCAGACAATTGTACGTGGTATAGGAGCAATTGATATCTCACAAACTAAAAATAGGAAGAAGAGAAAGACCATATAAAATAGTACATGGAATTTAATACTACAAAGCTATCCCACCCTGGTTACATAAATCCCTTAGGTAAGCCATACCTTCTAATCCTCTCCAAAGAGCCAAAAAGTGGGACCATGTATTCAAATGTCCAAGACTATGGAGGTACTTCATTCATATTACCACATGGCCTAACATATTGAAAGAATAACCCAACTATTTGTCTGTGGGTGCTCTGTGTTTATTTGTTTTTGTTGACTTAGCTTTTTTGAAATTATGTATTGTACTCATGACCTCAGCACACTGGCTTCTCCTATAGACCTAAATTCTAAGCTGTAAGTAGATCCTTTAGCCTTATACTAACACATAAACTGGGGAGGGAGGGTTGTAATATTTTCTTGGCTTTTGTTAAAGAAAGACTAGAAACAATAAATTCACCAAAGCAAATGCCAGAATTTGTATTATATAGTATAATATAAATTATAAAGTTTATAAATAAAATTTTTAGGGAAAAACGAACCTAGCAAAACTGATATGTGCAATGTCTGCTTGTGATAGAACTGTCACTGGTATATCTCTGATATTAATGTACTAACACATTGTTAGAACATGCATCTGTGTTCATGAATTTATTCCTATCATTGTTATACCTTTTCTTTATTTTTGTAGAATGTGTCTATAATTACATAAAACAATTAAAATCCCAACAGAATTTAAAAATGGAACTAACAATCATACACACCAACACACAGACACACACTAATGCATATACATATACAAAGAAAATAAAATCATCACCTTGTATAGACTTCCAAATTTCTCTGATCTTTCAGTATTATTCTAATTATTATTTAATAGGGACTTTATGTGAGGCTTAAAGTTTCAGAGCATAGACTTTACAAACTTCAAAGTCAATCCCCATTTTTATACCTCTTCCAACATAAACATATTTCTTAATCTTTCTCTAACAGTTCTACTGGCCATGTGCTAATTCTCATTCAAATTACCACATTCCTTTTCCTGGCCCCCACAGGCCTATAACCATATCATAATACAAAATGCATTTGGTCAATTTTCAAAGTCGCCATAGTCTTTCACAGTCTCAACACAGTTTAGACTCACTTCATACTGTCATCTGGAAATCACGACAAACTCTTAATCATAGCATCCTATAAAATCAAAATCAACAGTGATGGGGGGGAAGTCCTTCTGTGTATATGTCTCTCTTTGGTTAATGAATAAAGCACTGTTGGCCCATAGGGAAGCAAGTTAGGTGGGACTAGGAGTTGAGGAGGATTCTGGCAAACAGAGGCACAGTCAGTCACAATGAAGAATGCGGGAAAAATAAGAGGTCCTGTCCCTTTCTCTGGTAAGAGAAGATCATATGGAAATACTCAGGTTAGCAGTTATGGGTTAATAATTAAGTCAGAGCTAACAGATAAGAAATCAAAGTAAATGGCCAACAGCTTCATAAGTAATATAGTGTCATTTTTGTTCATTTGGGAATTATCGAATCTATATAAGGAAAAACAATATATTTATTTATCAGAGAGAGAGAGAGAGAGAGTTGCACTGACCAGGAGTCAGAAGCGTGGCTGGCTTCCAGGAGAAAAAAGGGAAGCCCCTTTTCCTTTTGCTTCCTTTTATCTCGACCTTGACCAGGCCTTGTTGGGCGGATAGCTCACTCCTACAATTCCACTTTTAGTCTAAATAGAAGATAAAAACACATACAACATATACATATACATAGAGGGTGATAATTAAGTTATAATCTACTTATCCTAAACTAAACATATCCATTCCAACTAAATTCTAAACTTATCTGAAAGGGATGCCTAAGTCTGAACACCTTCCAATCCCAACCCTAAAATAATTGCAAAGTAACACTAACAGATGTAAACTATCCTCTAATGTCAATAGTAGGGAGATGGGATGTGGAATTCTCAAATTTACTTCCTGCTGAAGTGGGACAATGACAATCATGGGGACCTGTGGGAAGAAATTGTTTGTGTAACAAGAGTCTTAAGTAGGTCAGTTAGTCTCTGTTTTGCAGGAGAGGCTTGACTAAAGTTCCAGATTAGATTTTGATTTTGATTGAAGCTCTTGTCTGAAGCTCTGATCAGATTGTAGAAGATGCACTGTATCAGTTCCTTGGCCTGAAGATGTGTCGAGTGATGTAGTTCCAAGCTGGTTTCAGGATGGTGCCTGTCAGGTGGGGTCGATGATGTGGGGCAGTTTAGACGTATCCAGTCGAATCAGGTGGAGTTGGGAAAGTGAATCCACATTCTCTTTCTGAAGCAGTTGAAGATCAGTGTGAAGAAATCCCTTTGTCTCTAGAAAACTGAAATATTAATGTTAGCACAGAAATTCTTAACTTCTATGTGTATGAATACTGGGAAAGGCAACCCTATGGAAGATAATACACATGAAGGAGATTAGAGTTTTAGAAAAAAAATCAAATATACACAGATGACAGTCCCCATATATGTATATCTTTTTTGATGTCGTTGTTTCTGTCTTATATCAATGGCTCTTTTAAATAATACAGAAAGTCTGAATTGCATTTTAACAATATGCTTGGGTTTAAAGCAGGAGAGCCAATCCAACTCCAAAGCCAGCAAAATTTAGATGAATTGGGACTCAGGCATATTAAGAAGTGGAAGAAATAGATATTATAATAACAAAATACAGAGATGTAGACATTGATAACACATCACATTATTGCATGTTTGGTGGTCCTCTGAGTAGCTATCCTTTCTTTTTAGGTATCCATATGCCTAGGATATTTTCACTGTTCAGAACTAATTGTCCTGTAAAGACACAAACAGAATACTTCTCTTTCCTTTTATGAGGTCTCCTTATACTTAGCAGACCTTGTAGGTGAGCTGTCATCCTTCATCCTCCTGAGACGTTTTCTGTTCTTATCGAATCTTAATTAATTTAGATGGGATCCAAAGCTTTGCTTCTCCTGTGGAAACAAAAGCATAACCCCTTCCCCAACGTAACACATATCCTGGTTTCCAGACTGAGGTCATAACATCCTTAATATACACTGGTTGGTTCAGTTCAGAATTCTTCTTTGTAGTCCAGTGTCTTCCTGCTGCAGTTTGTCCTTTTTCATCAGCATTAAGAAAATTCAGTGTTAGTAAAGCATTGTGTAACCTGTGTTTAGGAGTCTTTGTTCTCCCTGGCTGTTTATGAAGCATCTCTTTTAAGGTTCGGTTATATCTTTCAATCACTGCTTGTCCTGTGGGATTGTAAGGTGTACCAGTTACATGTTTTATATTATAATATTTGAAGAATTGTTCCAATTTACTGGAGACATATGCTGGAGCATTGTCAGTTTTTATCATTTTAGGTATACACATAACAGCCATCACCTCTAAGAGGTGTGTAATAACAGAGTCAGCCATCTCAGAGCTGAGGGCAGTAGCCCATTGGAATCCTGAGAACGTGTCTATGGTATGGTGTACATATTTTAAACTGCCAAATTCTGGGAAGTGAAATACATCCATTTGCAAAAGTTCATTTCTATGAATACCTTTAGGATTACAACCTGCTGGTAATGGAGTTTGATTGTAGAATGAGCAACTGGGGCAAATTTTTACTATTTCTTTGGCTTGTTGCCAGGTGATAGAAAAATCCTTCTTTAAGCCTTTGTTGTTGACATGGTGTTTCTTATGAAATTCTGAAGCTTCCAACACATTACCTACTAACAAACGATCAATTTCATCATTGCCTTGTGCCAGACGACCTGGCAAACCTGTATGGGACCTGATGTGTGTTATATATATAGGATGAGTCCTGTTTCTGATGGTTTCCTGTAATTGTAAAAATAATGAGGTTAATTCTGTATGATCAGGAACAAATTCTGCAGTCTCAATGTGCAAGACAACTCGTTCTGCATACTGAGAATCCGTGACTATATTGAGAGGCTCTGTAAAGTCTTTAAGTACCATGAGAATGGCATATAACTCTGCCTTTTGTACGGAGTTGTAAGGGCTTTGAACTACTTTACTTATATTTCCTGATTTATACCCTGCCTTACCTGAGTTGCTTGCATCTGGGTAGAAGGTAAGAACTCCAGAAATAGGTGTTTGTCTCACGATATGTGGAAGAATCCAAATTGTTTTCTTTATGAACTTGATTCTCTCTGTTTTGGGATAGTTATTACTAATAGTTCCCAAAAAGTCACTGCAAGCTATTTGGCAATACTCATTATCCTTCCATAAGGAGGAAATTTCATCATTTGTTAAAGGTACAATAATTTCAGCTGGATCTTTCCCAGTCAGTTGACGAAGCCTTAACTTACCTTTTAATATCAAATCAGAGATCTTTGCTATATATGTTTTCAATTTTTTATTCTGTTTATGTGACAGAAATACCCATTCTAGTATGATGTCTTCCCTCTGCATTAATATTGTGAGGGGTATTCTCTAGATGGCAAAATAACCAGAATACAGTCCAGTTTTGGATCCACACGGTCTACAAGTGCTTCTAATATTCTCTTTTCTACCCATTCTAATTCTTGTTCAGCCTCAGCTGATAGTACTCGTGGGCTGTTTAGGTCTTTATCTCCTTTTAAAGCCATTTTCAGGTGTTTCAAATCATGCCCTTCTACACCGATAATTGAATGTAATTGAGAGATTTCTCCTAATAGTTTTTGAAGATCATTAAGAGTCCGGTAACGATCTCTTCTGATCTGTACTTTCTGTGGTCTAATTTTCTGAGCATCTATTTTATAACCTAAATAGTTAATAGAATCTCCTCTTTGTATTTTTTCTGGGGCAATTTGTAATCCCCAGTGAGGCAAAGTTTCTTTTACTGCTTCAAACATCTTTTCCAATGTATCCTTATTTGAATTACACAATAATATGTCATCCATATAATGATATATTAACGAATGTGGAAATTTTTTATGAATTATTTCTAGAGGTTTATTCACAAAATATCGACACAAAGTTGGGCTGTTTAACATACCTTGAGTTAGTACCTTCCACTGGAATCTCTGTACCAATCGGGAATTTTTATAGGTAGGTACTGTGAAGGTGAACTTTTCTCTGTCGTTTTCTTGTAACATATGGTGAAGAAGCAATCTTTTAAGTTTATAACTATAATTGACCAATCCTTAGGAAATAGAGAAGGTAACAGCATCCCAGGTTGTAGAGACCCCATAGGCTGAATTACCTTGTTGATGGCTCTAAGATCAGTAACCATTCTCCACTTACCCAACTTCTTCTTAACAACAAAAACAGGTGAATTCCATGCTCTAGTTGATTCCTCAATATGTCCAGCATCTAACTGTTCCTGAACTAACTTCTCCAAAGCCTCTAACTTCTCAGATGTCATAGGCCATTGACCCACCCAGACGGGTTCATCTGTCAGCCATTTTAAGGGTAGAGCTTTTGGTTGCTCTGTTGGTTTGGCACTAGCATCCTGCTTCTGTACAGCCTGTACATTTGGCATCTGTTTTTTGTACTGCCTTAATATATTCTTTGTACCACTAAGAGCTTGTCTATAATTCCTAGCTGATACAGGAGGAATGTTAATCTGTGTCTTCCATTGCTGGAGTAGATCACGACACCAGAGTTTTATTGCAATATCTGCAACATATGGCTTTAACCTTCCTCTCTGTCCTTCTGGCCCAATAAAGTCAATCCATCTAACGCTCTGTTTAACTTCAGATAGGGTTCCAATAGCTAAGAATTTAACGTTAACCTCTTTTAAAGCCGAGTTGGGGGGGCCAGGACTTCTGATTAATGATAGTGATGTCACTTCCTGTGTCTAAGATACCGTTAATCACCATATTATTTACCTTAACTGGTAACTTGGGTCTATGATATTGTATAGAAGTTTTCCAAAATACATGTTTTGTATATCCTCCTGACATAATTGATTCATCCTCTGGAGCTAATGTATTATCCAGTGCCGCATTATTTACAATGGGCAGTGGATCTTCTAATTGTCCTGAGAGAGGCTGTCCTCCACTGTCACTGGGAATGACCGGATAATCTTTCTGGGGGCTCGCTTGAGCCCCCTGTTCCCCGTTTTTTGGATTTAAAGATCTACCTTGTCTATCTGTTGTGGACCAGCATTCATTAGTCCAATGTTGGTCTTTTCCACACCTCCTGCAGAGACCAGGAGGTTGAGGCCTTCTGTTTGACACACTCCTGGTAGAAGCATTATTCCTAGGAATGCGTTGTCTACAGTTCCTACTCAGATGTCCCATTTTACCACAATTAAAACATCTAAAGTTTTGATGTTTTTGAAACTTTTAGAGAGTGCTTCCCCAACCCAAATTGGTATCTCCTCTTGGGTAGGCCATATTTCATCCTGATTCCTCCTAAATCTTTTAGAAATGGCTTCTCCTATCCAGGTTCCTGCCTCTGGATTGTCATACTCAACATTATTTGTATATAAGACCCATTCCTCCAACGGTGCTGATCTTACCTTTAATGGCCACTGTATCTGTTCGTAATGTGGGTTTGCATTCTCATAAGCCAACGATTCTATAAGAAGTCGCCTAATATTAGGATCAGTTATATGTAAATCTACTGCTCTGGATAATCTTTGTATAACTTCAGAGAATCTTTCTCTCGGACCCTGTATCACTTTTGAATATGATTTAACTCTTTGCCCTGGTTCATGAATCTTATCCAAAGCATTTAGTGCTACTGTTTTGCATAAATCAAAGTATGCATCATAACCAGCTTGGACCTGCGGGTCAGAAAATTGCTTCTCCCCCATAATCTTACTTTCAGAAGCATCAAAACCATCCTTCAAACCTTGAAGTTCAAGGGCCTTAGCTTCCTGTCTCCACAAAGCTTTCCATTGTATTTGGGAAGACTGGTCCAACACTGCAGATATTAAATCATTCCAATCTGAGGGAGTTATCTTATTGGTCGTAGCCCATGTACTGAGTAACTGTTTTACATAAGGGCTGTGGACCCCAAAAGTCATTATCGCTTGGTTAATGGATTTCATTTCTTTCATGGGAATAGGTTACCATTTGCAACAGAACCCAAGTAGCTGGTGGTAGACTACATGTTATACAAGAGTGATGAGCAAAGGGGTCAAGATCAGGATGGTGAAACCCACAGAGACAGCTGACCTGAACAAGGGGTTGCTCAGGGGCCCCAGATGGCTGAGAGGCCAGCATGGGACTGATCCAGATGCCCTACATATGGGTGTCAGTGAGGAGGCCTTGGCAATCTATGGAAACTAGTAGGTCACTATTTATCCCTGGCATACGAATAGACATTGAGAGCCCATTTAACTTCATGGGATACTCTTAGCCTGGACACATGAGGGGGGTCTAGGTCTTGCCCAGGATGATATGATAGACTTTGGACATCCCCCATGGAGTGCCTCACCCTGCCTGGGGAGCAGAGTGGGTGTTGCGTGGGAACTTGGTGGATTGTTGGGGGGATAGGTGAAGAGGGGAGGGAGAGAGAGCTGCAATTGACATGGGAAGCAAATCTTGATTCTAATTTAAACAAAAAAATCAGATTGCATATTTTATTATAGAATATGCCTTACCATTCAAAAAGAGGGGAATAGAAGCAAAGTCAGGAAACACTGAACAAAAGCCAGGATAAAAACTCATGGTAGTCCTTACCCAGAAGAAAGTGTCACATGGTGGGCTAGCAGTAGATGAAGAGAGGTAGGAAGAGGCAAAGGAGTGGGAGGAAGGGTGAGAAGGAGAACTGTGGTTGAAATGTAAAATGAAAAGAAAAAAAACTGTCAAAAAACACTCCAAATTTTGAATCTCCATGTCTGTTTTAAAAGGGGTTTCTTGGTTCCAGCCTTCTAGCTTTACTAACAGCCACACATGTAGAGAGAAACCTTCCCATCAGCCTGGTCCCAGAGCCGCATCAGTCCCAAATAAACACATAGAAGGCTATGTTAATTATGAAGCTGTTGGCCTTACTGGCTATCTCTGACTTAAGTATTTATCCCATAATTGCTAATCTAAGTATTTTCTTACCGGAGAAGTTTCCAGGCTGCTTATCCCTATGGCGGTTACATCTTGACTCCCTGTGTTTCTCCTACCCAGAGTCCTCCTGGACTCCTAGTCCCACCTATCTTGCTTCCCTATTGGCCAACAGTGCTTTATTGACATATACACAGGATTTCCCCAACACACACATATCTCAGTTTTGAGCTGATTCTATTCCCTGTAAGCTGTTCTCCCAAACAGATATCCTATGGTTTTGGTACCTTCAACATTCTGGATTTCCCAAGCTTTACTTTTACCACTATGCAAAGGCCTTGAATGCTTGGTTCCCAGTTGTTGGAACTCCTTTGGAAAGAATTACGAGGTGTGGCATGTATTTTTCTGTTGACATACCAAATGCATAATTTTATTTGCTTAGTATAAATTAAAATATGAAACTATCTTCTGACTTGGGTTTTTAAAACTTTTTAACCTACAGGAGAAAATGTTTAATTTCTATGCTTTCGTGAATTTTTATTATTATCATGCATTTTATATTTCATATAGCAAAGTGATGCAAATCTAAAATAATATTTCTTGTATTTAGTATTATTTTATAGCAATTATGTATTTACTATTCTTATGTATTTACTACTAATGTGTAAGCATTATGAGTATGTTATAAATAATATTGCTTTTATTGTGTGCAGGAGAGACTTTCTTTTTCAGATTTGCATTTCTTATATTACTTTATATCTGTACTAAGAAGATAATAAAATTAAGATATGTTTTATGATTTTATAGTTATTACTAACATGTTGTTATGCAGGTTTTCTGTATTTTGAAATTCATTTTATGCATATTAATATCTTGTCAATTAGAAATAAATTTTAATGAATATATTGCTAAAAGGTGTATGCAAACTTTATTGGCTATGTTCTTTAACCTGCTAAGTAATAATTTATTTGTCACGATTACATTACTTTGATTTCTACTCACAGAGGGAATTGATAATTGATATCTCTTTTTTGCCTTTTCAGCTCTGTCTTTGCTTTTCTTTCATGTGAATGTTACTGAATGGAGTTGAGAATAAGAATGAAGTCTTTCTGTGTATTATACAAACACTCACAGATACACACACACACATTATCAAAAGTTCCATTGTCTTTATTATGAAGATTTATTTAAATCTGAAAAAGTGAAGTGAATAATCATATGTTACATTTATATAAGTTTTAGAATTTCATCTCATTATAAATTTTTCTTAAATTGATATATAAATAGACTTTATTTAGATATAATATGCTAAATACATGTTTTCTTAATTCAAATAATTTTTTGTCATCTTCTGTCATAGTTGCTCAATTTAGTAAATGTTTTTGTAAAAATCCCTTAAAAGTATTTGAAAAGGTAAAATATCTACAAATCACTCTTAGAAACTCTTGTCCTTCATTAAAATTAAAATACTTAACAAGTTTCCTTAGCAGAATTATCTTTATGCAGATTCTATGTGTACAAGCACATTGCTCCTTATTCTGCATAATAGTATTTTTAGACATAATGCCAATAACTTTGTTTTAAAACGGCTACATAACATTTACTTAGATTTTAAAATTAATATCAAGCAAAGTCTATCCCTTCCATGGATAGCCTGGGAGTAGCTGAAGATGTTTTATAATATAGTAAATTGCCACAAGAAATAAGTACTGGTATGAAAAACTATTTATGTGCAGAAAAAATATTTGGAAAATCACTCATTCTACATCACCACATACATTATTTCCCCCTGGATATGAAGGCACATTTTATATTTTTAAAAGTAATTTCAATTTCTCTGTGTCCCATTTATTAATTGTTGATCTTAGTGCCTGTGGTAGTGTTGTTCTGTTCAGGAAGTTGTCTCCTGTGCTAATGAGTTCAAGGCTATTCCTCATTTTCTTTTCTATCAGATTTGTTGTATATTGCTCTATGTTAAGATCTTCGATCCACTTAAACTTCAGTTTGGTATAGGATAACGGAGATTTCTTTGGATTCTTCTACATGCAGACATCCAGTTAGACAAGGACCAGTTGTTGAAGACACTGTTTTTTTCTATTATATATTTCTGGCTATTTTGGGTTACTTTATCAAAACTCAGGTACCCGTAGGTATGGGGATTTATATCTAGGTTTTGATTCAATTCCATTCATCAATCTGTCTGTTTTTATTCCAATACCATGCAGTTTTTCTAACTATAGCTCTGTCATAAAGCTTGAGATCAGTAATGGTGATACTTCTGTAAGTTCTTTTATTGTACAAATTGTCTTATCTATCCTGTTTTATTTTCTTTTCCATAAGAATTTCAGGTTTTTCCTTCCCTTTCTATAAAGAAGTAAATTGGAGACATCTTAAATTGCATTGAATCTGGAGATTACTTTTGGTAGGAAGTTCATTTTAAGTATGTTGTTCCTATTGATACATGAACACAGGTGATCTTTCTAATATCTTCTCCAATTCTTTTATTTAAAAGGTGATGTTATTGTCATACAGGTATTTCACTTGCTTCGTTAAAATTATCCCAAGATATTTTATATTATTTGTTGCTATTGTGAATGGTGGTGTTCCCTGATTTCTTTCTCTGTTTGTCATTTGTATAGGAGGGCTGCTGATGTATTTTTTGAGTTATTCTTGTATCTAGTAAAATTGCTGAAGGTGTTTATCAGCTGTAGGAACTCCCTGTGAGAATTTTCGGTGTTACTTAAGTATACTAATCTTATCATCAGCAACTACTGATACTTTGACTTCTTCCTTTCCAAATAGTGCCCCATTGATACCTTCTTGTCTTATTACACTAGTTAAAACATCAAGTACTTTATTGAATAGCTATGGAGAAAGTGGATAGCCTTGTCTTGTTTATGATTTTAGTGCAATAACTTTCATTTTCTCTCCATTTAAACTGATGTTGGTTATAAGCTTGCTTTATATTGACTTTATTATGTTCAAGTATGTGCTTTTTGTTTCTGATCTCCTAAGACTTTTATCAAGAAAGGGAGCTGGATTTTGTCAAAGACCTTTTCAGCATCTAGTGAGGTGATAATGCAGGTTTTTTCTTCATATTTTATATGGTTGGTTACATAGACAGATTTCTGCAGATAACAGTACTGTTATCTCTGGGATAAAGCCTATTTAATCTTGGTAGATCATCATTTGATTTGATCTTGGATTTTGTTTGCCAGCATTTCCTTGCATATTTTTGCATCAATGTCCATGATGGAGATTGGTAAATAATTCTCTTTCTTTGTTGCATCATGGTATGGTTTGGGTATCAGGGTTACTATGGCCTCATACAATTGATTTTCCATGCTACTTCTGTTTCTACTTTGTAGAATAGTTTGAGGAGGGTTTATTGGTATTATATATGGTACTATCTATTTTTTGATAGTTGTTGGGCAAAGGGAACACTCTGCCATTTCTGGTGAGAGTGGAAACTTTCTTAGTCACTTAGGAAATTAATATGCAAGTATCTCAGAAAATTGTGAATGAATCTCTAAAACACAGTTGTACCACTCCTGGACATATACCCAATATTACATCCTGCAACAGGGACACTTTTTCAAAGATGTTCATTTATTTATAATAGCAAGGAACATGTCCTTCAACTGAAGAATGGAAAGAAAAATATTGTGTAGTAACACAATGGAGTATATTTTTCAGCTGTTAAAAATGACAGCATAAAATTGGCAGCAAATGGATGGATGGCACTAAAAAATCATCCTGAGTGTAGTAGCCCAGACCCAGAAAAACAAACAGGTCATGCACTCACTTATAGGTAGACATTAGCTGTAAAGTAAAGGATAATCATGCTACAATTCACAGATACAGAAAGGTGAGACAACAAGGGGAGTCCATGGCAATGACCTATGGATTTCCCTTTAAAGAACAGATTGTGAAGGTAGACTGGCTGTTGGTGGGTATGGGAACAGGAGTGATCATATAGGTAGTATGTGGATGGAGGGAGAGATACTGGAGGAGACAACTGGAATTGGAGGCATTTGGTGGGCAAGGTAAAAACATAGTACAATGGAAACTGCCAGTAATCCACAAGGGTGACCTTCAAGAAGACTTGTATTAATGGAGAATATGGAGTCTGGATCATACTGCATCTTCTTTAACCATGCATGTCTTCCAGTGGAGTTACTGAAGCACCAATCTCGCCACAAAACCTTAACCTACAATTTCCTGCCTGAAACTGTGCTGGGACAAATATGAACAACCAGTGACTGGTCCAGCTTGAGGTCTAGCATTGAGACTCATGTTTCAAGCTAAAGCTCACCCATGACACTTCCTGGATGGCCAGAAACCAGAGCATGCCTAGTCCAAATGCCTAGGATAGAACCAAATATGAAAGGAAAAAGGAGTCAGTGAAATGCTTCCTAATGATACTCTGTTATACTCCTAGAATTTAGCCTAGAGATTTCATGCAGAAAGTATTAGAAGTAGATAATGATATTGACAGCCAAATGTAGGTAGAGCCTGGGAAGTATGCATAAGTTGATATGGAATGATTTTTAAGAGCCAGGGGATACAGGATTCCATATGAAAACAGCTTACAGAATCAACTAACTAGGGCTCTCATGTCTCCCAGAGACTCGTCTGACACTTAGGGAGCCTATATGAGCCTGGGGTAAGACCTCTGCATATGCTATGGTTGTGAGCTTGGTGTTCTTGAGGGACTACTAACAATGGAAGCAGTGACTCTCTCTGACTTTTTTGCCTGCTTTTGAGACACTTTTCCTCTTACTTGCTTTCCTCATCTGTTGGGGACTGCTAAGAACTTTGAACAAAATGGAGTCTGTCAGCCATTTCTTGGCCTTCTGCCTATGTGACTGCAGGCACACATGCCCTTGAGACAAAGGAAATGGCTAACCACAAAAGTTAAATTTACACAGGGCAGCCCATCCACCTAGCCAGGGGTAAGTAACCCTTATAGAACAATTGCCTTTGTTGGCAAAAGGCTAACGTGTTCCTTTGGATGCTTTTACCATAATGATAGGCGGAAGTAACCCTTATAGAGCAATTGTCTTTGTTAACAAAAGGTTTATGTGTTCCTGTGAAAGCTTTTAACCCCTCCCTATTTCCTGCACCTGGCTTATGCTGATGAGCATTTGTGGAATGCAACTGATGGAAAATTATAGCTTCGTCTTTACCTTATTTGGTGTATATTTGAGTTGAGACTTGATTTACATGCTTGTACCGCCCCCTGAGATGCTCTACTTATAAAAACTATTTAACCCCCAAGAATAAATGCTCTTGATCAGCAAAAGTTGTCTTGAGCCTGTTTCCCTTAACCTCTTGAAGTTTGATTTTTAAGATCGGATCTGCTCGTGAAGACTCACCAAATTAGTAGCAACCCTCATCGCTTCATCCCCGCGGGTCGGGGGTCCCCTCCTCAGGTCGCACTCATCCAGCCTTGATATGAGGGAATATAACTTGATGTGCTCTTTGGTTGATGTCCGTTGGAAGACTTCTCTTTTTTGAAGGGAAAGGGGGAAGAATGAATCTGGCAAAGAAGGGATGTGAGGGGAAGTTAGTAGCAGAGGAGGGAGGGGGATAGTCTGGTCAGAATATATTCTACAACACATGAATTAATGAAAAAGATTATTAAAGGCATGTGCTTGGACTCTAAGGCTTATTACTGACTTTGCTTTACAAATCCTCATCAATATTTAATAAATCATAAATAACATAATCACTAGAGGGGGTAATGCATCTAACTTCCTTCATGCTACTAATAAAAATGTTTAAATATGTGGTTATGAAGGGGACCTACAAGGTATGAGAAAATATAATCAGAATCGAGATGTCCAGTATGACTTTCTATATTTCTTTCCATCTGTCCCTTCTTCTCTACTTCTTCATCCTTTACATTTCTTTTAATTGAAAAAATAAGAAATTTCACTGCTTCCTCTTACAACTTGTCTCTCTACCTTCCACCTATCCAACTCCACTGTAGGTGATAGTTTCATTGTCTAGCAGTTGCTCTCAATTAATCATTCAGAGGATTATATTAGTTATAAATGCCTGACCAATTGTTCAAGCTTATTGCGAACTAGTTCTTACAGCATAACATGATTTTATAATACCATGTAGTGCCCTGAGGCTCAGAGATTTTCTCTCTATCCAGTTTCGTATGGTCAGATTGGAGATTCTCTGTCTCATGACTCCTCTGATTCTGCCCTCCTTCACCCAATCATTCTCAGTTTGGTAATTATTCAAAATGTTATCTTGTTCAGCAAAGGCCAGTTTGTTTGTTTATTAAACCAACCAAGGTGACAAATCTTCACAGTGTACATTAGGTTTTTCCTGTTTAGAAAACAAACAAGCAGAGAATGGCTGTGGCAGGACCAGGTAACACAGGCCCTACATCCAGGTGTGCATTCTAGTGCCTGGGGATTGCCTGGAGATTGCCACAGAGCTTCCCATCCTAGAGGTAGCCGAGAAACCCAGATCCCAGGTCTTACTTCCATCAATGAGACCAGAGACCAGGGGAATAGAGGGTCCAGTGGCAACAGGACCAGGTAAAACAGGCCCTGCATCAAGGCCTACATTCCAGTGCCTGGGGATTGCCTGGGGACTGCCACAGAGCTTCCCATCCAGGTGGGAGTGAAAGAACCCCAGTTCCCAGGTCTTCTCTTCTGCCAATGAGACCAGGGGACCAGATGGAAGACTACACACCCCAGACTCCTGGGCTTCTTCTCCACCCACAGGACTAGAACTACGATGAGCAATAGAAGAACTACCAGAGTACTGGACTTGCTTGCACCCACCGAAAAGGACTTAAGACAAGAAAGGGACTCTTTCTGGACCCACTAGAAAAAGATATGGGAAACAGACAAAACAAAAACACATTCAGCAACAGAAAAACAAATATGACACCTCCAGATTCCAGAGACTCCACACCAGCAAGACTCCAACATTCAAATGCAAATGAAGCAGAAGAGAATGACCTTAAAAACAACTTCATGAAAATGATAGAGGCCCTAAAAGAGGATATAGGGAAATCCCTCAAAGAAAAGGAAGAAAAAACAAACAAAAAAATGCAAGAAATGGAAGAAAAAAGAAACCAAAAAGCACAAGAAATGGAAGAAAAAGCAAACAAAAAATTCAAGAAATGGAAGCAAAAACAAACCAAGAAATGCCAGAAATGGAAGAAAAAGCCAAACAAATGCAAGAAATGGAAGAAAAAAACAAACCAAAAAATGCAAGAAGTGAAAGAACAAACAAACAAAAAAATTCATAAAATTTAACAAATGGATGACAAAATAAACCAAAAATTGCAAGAAACAATTCAAACAGTGCAAGGGTTGAAAACTAAAATAGAGACAATAAAAAAAAAAACACAATATGAAGAAAGGATGGAAATAGAAAAGCTGTAGAACCGTTTGGTCAGGTACTACAGATACTAGCATTATCCACACAATTCAAGTGAGGGAAGAGAGAATCTCAGGTGTTGAAGATATACTAGGAGAAATGGATTCATCAACCAAAGAAAATATCTTTTTTTGCCATATTTTTTATTTTTAAGTTTAAATCTAGATTAGAAACAAGGTTGCTTCACAAGTCAGTTCCAGGTCGCTCTCCCTTTCCCCCCCTCCTACCTTGCCCTCCCCCCCAGCCCCCATTAATCCCTCATTTCCCCAGGGAGGGTGAGGCCCTCCATGTGGGTGTCCATAGTCTGTCATTTCATCCAGGGCAGGGCCGAGACCCTCCCCCAAGAGTTCAGGGTGAGAGTGCATCTCATATTGTTGGATGGGAGTCCAAAGTCCGTGTGTACACTCGGCATGTGTACTGATCTACTGCCCAAGTCTCAGTAGATTACCTAGGCCTCCTCACTGACACCCACATTCAGGGGGTCTTGATCGGTCCCATGCTGGATTCCCAGGCTGATGCCTGGGATTCAAGAAAATCTTAAGTCCAACAAATCCCTAACACAAAACATCCAGGAAATATGGGACACCATGAAAAGACCAAACCTAAGAATAATAGGTATAGAAGAAGGTGAAGAAAACCACCTCAAAGGGGCAGAAAACATATTCAACAAAATCATAGAAGAAAACATTCTGAACCTAAAGAAAGACATGTCAATGAAGTTACAAAAAGCTTACAGAACACAAAATAGAGTGGACCACAATAAAAAAGAATCCTTGCCACATAATAATCAAGACCCCAAATATGCAGAATAAAGAATATTAAGAACAGCTAAGGAAAAAGACAAATAACATATAAAGGCAAACCTATAAGAATTACACCTGAATTCTCCATGGAAACTCTGAAAGCCAGAAGGTCCTGGGTAGATATTCTCCCAACACTAAGAGACCATGGATGCCAGCCCAGACTACTATACCCGGCAAAGCTCTCAATCACTATCGATGGAAAAAACAAGATACAAGCTATTCCATGACAAAACTAGATTCATGCAATACGTATCCACTAACCCAGCCCTACATAATGTTCTGGAATGAAAACTCCAACCCAAGCAAGTAAACTAGAACCAGAAACATATAGTCATTATATAATCCCACTTTATCAGGTGAAAGACCTGTATCTCAAGAACTTTGTGTCTTTAAAGAAAGAAATTAAACAAACACTCAGAAAATGGAAAGATCTCCCATGCTATTGGACAGGTAGGATCAATGTAGTAAAAATGGCAATCCTGCCAAAAGCAATCTTCAGATTCAATGCAATCCCCACTAAAATACCAGCACAATTCTTCACAGACCTTGAAAGAAAAATAATCAATTTTGTATGGAAAAACTGAAGAGACAGGATAGCAAAAACAACCTTACTCAACAAAGCAACATCTGGAGGCATCACCATCCCTGACCTCATCCTCTATTATAGAGGTATAGTCCTGAAAACAGTCTGGTATTGCAAAAAAATAGAAAGGGAGAAAAATGGAACAGAATTTAACACTCTGATATACATGCATGAACATCTGATCTTCGACAAATAAGCTACAAATGTAAAATGGGAAAAAGAAAGCATCTTCAACAAATGGTGCTGGCATAACTGGATGCTGGCATTTGAAGACTGTCTATTGCCATGCACAAACTTAAGTCCAAATAGATCAAAGACCTCAACATAAATCCAGCCACACTGAACTTCTCAGAAGAGAAAGTTGGTGGTACCCTTGAATGAATTGGTACAGGAGACAGCTTCCTGAACATAACACCAGTAGCAAAGACAGTGAGGTCAACAATTAATAAATGGGACCTCCTGAAACTGAGAAGCTTCTGTAAGCTTCTGTAAGGCAAAGGACACAGTCAGCAAGACAAAAAGGCAGCCCACAGAATGGGAAAAGATATTCACTAACCCCACAACTGACGGATGGCTGATCTCCAAAATTTAGAAAGAACTCAAGAAGCAAGTCTCCAAAACACCAAATGATCTGATTAAAAGTGGGCTGTAGAACTAAATAGAGAATTCTCAATAGAGGAGTCTAAAACGGCTGAGAGGCACTTGAGAAAGTGCTCAACATCCTTAGCCATCTGGGAAATGCAAATCAAAACAACTCTGAGATACCATCTTACTCCTTTTAGAATGGCTAAAATCAAAAACACCAATGACAATTTATGCTGGAGAGGTTGTGGTGAAAGGGGAACCCTACTCTACTGCTGGTGGGAGTGCCAACTTGTACAGCCACTTTGGAAATTAATATGGAGATTCCTCAGACAAATGGGAATAAACCTACCACAAGACCCAGCAACTCCACTCTTAGGCATATATCCAAATGATGCCTATTCATACAACAAGGATGTCTGTTCCACTATGTTCATAGCAACATTATTTGTAATAGCCAGAACTTGGAAGCAACCTAGATGCCCCTCAACTGAAAAGTGGATAGAGAAAATGTGGTACATTTACACAATGGAGTACTATTCAGTAGAGAATAAACAATGAAATCCTGAAATTTACAGGCAAATGGATGGCAGTAGAAGAAACCATCTTGAGTGAGGTAACCCAGTCACAAAAAGAGAAATATGGCATGTACTCTCTCATATATGGATTTTAGACATATATCTGGGGAGTTCCAGCCTACAATCCCATGGCCAGAGAGCCTGGGAAACAGAACCTTCATTCAATGACTGTTGGAAGCAGAGGCAGACTCTCAGAGCTAAACACTGACATGAACTCAAGAAATCCAGTGACAGAGAGGGAGGACTGATGAGCAAAGGAGTTAAGACTGGGCTGGGTAAACACCCACAAACAGCTGACCTGACAAGAGTTAGCTCTAGAATCCCAGACTGATGCCTGGGAATCCAGCATGGGTCTGATCAAGAACCCCTGAATGTGGGTGTCAGTGAGGAAGCCTAGGTAATCTATTGAGCCTTGGGTAGTAGATCAATATTTATCCCGGGTATACAAATGGACTTTGGGCACCCATCCAACAATGAGAGATGCACTCTCACCCTGGACTCTTGGGGGAGGGCCCTCCCCCAAGACAGACTATGGACACCCCCATGGAGGTCCTCATCCTCCCTGGGGAAATGAGGTGATATTGGAGGGTTTGGTGGGAGGGCAGGACAGGAGGGGAGGTAAAGGGAAAGGGACCTGGAATTGACATGTGAAGCAACCTTGTTTCTAATTTAAATTTACAAATAAAAAATAAAATATATAAAAATTAATAATAATGAGTGTAATTTACAGTCATTTTGGACACACATTTTAGGCAGATATTTAAATTATTAACACTAAATCTTATAAATATAGTAGTTTCATTATATGTGAATTATTTCCCCAGAAATGGGCCTAATATGAAGGAATTTTAGATAGAAGCAGGCTTTAGCCAATTAACTAATTCAGTTAAAAGTCATACAAAATATATTTTTGAGCAATTCTGATATTGAAGGTAATAACCTTCAGTTGTTGAGTGACTATTCTGCTCAGCGTTATTTCCTTTCCTTTCATTTCATTTCCAAAATATGGTGATATATTATTTATTTTTTTTAACTTGTTGAATATTCAGAAAGCAAAGTCAGCCTCAAGTATAGAGATCAGGTAAAGGTGATATACACTTTTAATCCCAGCAGCCAGAAGCTAAGAGTTGGTGATACATACCTTTAATCCTAAAATTTAGAATTAAGAGGTTAACTGATCTTTGTGAATCCAAGGCCACCCATGTTTACAGAAGATTTATTCAGTCCTAAAAAAGTGTAAGAACTCATACAAAGATGCTCTCACCACCTAGGATCTCGCGACTTTAATCCCAGAACTAGCGGGGTATAAAAGATAGGAGCATAGACTTCAGTAATCAGTATCGGGCATTCATTCTCTAGCCACAGTGAAGAGAGCTTATAGTCTAGAGACTTGGTGAGAGTCCTTGGAGAGAGGATCAGCCCATTCATTTAGCCTGAGGTAGAGAGAGGTAAGAAGCTAGGTCTCAGCTGCTTTGCTTTTCTGGTTATCAGCTTGAAGTTTGAACCCCAATATCAGTATCTAGGTTTTGTATTTAATTCCATTACTTACAACTCACTTTAGTCCCTCCAGCTCTCCCCCAAATACTAACATGTATAGTTATTAATTATGAAAGTCCAGCCTTAGCTTAAGGTTATTCCACTAGCTCTTATAACTTAAACATATTAATATATGGTCTGTGTCATACTGCCCATCCTGATTCTTACATGTCTCTTGGCATCCTTTGAGATCCTAGACTGATACCCTACTTTATCTCTTTCTGCCTGGAATTCCCACCTATACCTCCTGCATAACTATTGGTTATTCAACTCTGTATTAAACCAATCACAGAAATATATGCTCACAGAATGTATAAATATCCCACAACACTAATGTATACCCTCTAAAGAGAGAATAGAATCCCAGTAGAGCATAGAATTTAATACTGCTACGGAGTAGCAAGTAATATTATTCCTTCAATATTAATGGAAAATAACACCATATATCAGGAAGAGAAAACCTTGTTTTCTTAAAATTCTGTCCCAACGACACAAAATTTCAGGCCTTGTAAGTTATAATATCTCTTTTGTAACTCTGATATTCTAACTTGAATATACTAAACAAGATATAATAAGTACTAAGAATGGTCAGGTGGTAGTGATTCACACCTTTAGTCCCAGCACTCAGGACGTAGAGTCAGGCAGATCTCATTGAATTTGAGGCCAGCCTGATCTACAAAGTGAGTTCCAGGGCAGTCCCTAAAGCTACAAAGAGAAACCCTGTCTTGTAAAACAAGTCTCCCTAAGAAAAAAGAGCTTCCCTTTTTAAGGACTTTTGCCATCCATTTACCTACCATTCTTTCCAGACTTCTCACCCTCCTGGCTGGTGGTTTAATCTCCGGCCCCAGAATCAGGGAGACACCGCAGGGGGGGGGACAGGAAGAGGCATCTAGCCGTAGGGGGTGGGAAAGTCATGGTATCTCAGTGAGGGAGCCCTTATCTGAGCCCTATCAAGAGCTTTAAAGCACTGAATTGTTTTCAGTAAACATTACACAGATGCCTGCTCCCAGGCCGAAGGGGAAGTGGGTTTCTGCTCAAGGTCTGGTGTCCCCACAATTTGTGAAGTCATCAGATAATCCAGACACAATACAAAAAAATCACTGTTCTGGAATTGACCTGAACTCTCTTCCCTGAAGACTCGCTTTTATGAAGTCAATGGCACCATTAAAGCTTCTAAAGTATTGAGGCAGACAAAATCCTAATCATCTATGATGTCTATCAATCACATGATATTAAGACCAACAAGGCATTGTAACACTAAAGGTGCAGTAAAGGCAAACATACATTGACTGTAATCAGCAACTCTTTAACTGGATATTAAGACTTAGTAAAATCTATAAAAAATCTTTCCTATACCCACAGATAAGTGTAGTCTTCATATTTCATATCTCATCAAGGAAACTTCTCTATGAAACAGACAATGACCACTGCAGAAACTATAACCAATAAAAATGAGTATGGAGCCCAGTTCCTATGGATACATTTTCAAAACACTCCTATAATTAAGGGCTAGGGAACTTTAAAGACTATGACAGAATTATCCTAGAGACAGAGAATCAGGGAATTCTCTGAGACTGAGTCTCCTACAAACACCAGAAATTTTCATCCTCATCTTATACCTATATTTTATTTTCCTTGAAAATATTTTTATTTTCAATATCTCTGGATTTTCATTTCTGCTAGAAATTGTCATAAGGAAAGAATTATTTCCCAAATGAAATTTGAGGATAGGCTAAAAGTTTTATTTCAGCATATAGGTTACAACCCATTACTTAGTGAAGCCAAGGAAGGAGCTTAATGCAGGAACTTGGAGTCACAAACCAAGGAGAAATACTGTTCATTGGTTCACTTCCATTGACCTGTGATCTGAACTCAAATTACTTTCTAATTTACAGTTCTCTTTTTTCACTATGACAGTCTTTTTCTATCTACATTCCCAAGAAAGTAGCTTTACTTTTCTAATACAAGCATTTGTCTTCATATTTCAGTGCTAGGAATTACAAAAAATATAAAAATATCTAGGAATGGGGTCTTTGGGGAATGATTTAAAATTAGAACTAATGATACTAATTTATGACTAGTTTATGGCCTCAAGCATTTAAATTTTAGTATTTAATAACTGTTGATTTTTTTCTTTAATTTGAGGAAGCTCAATGCTTTTTATCAAGCTTAAGTTTTACCTGCTTTCTATACCAAAACATTATATTTGCTCTATGACTTGGTTTGAAATATTGTTCAACATTTAAGGAGATTTTATAGTGAGTCTAAAATATAAACTATTTTCGAAGTGTATATTTGTCTTGTCACAATAGATTATTGGCTCACCTGAAATTCCCTAACTAGGAAAACACTTTTTGTCAAGTAATGAACAATTCTGATATCACAAGACAATACTTTACTATCTTAAAAATTCTCATAGAAAACATTTTGACTTTGAACAAAGTATCTGTGAAATAATTGCAGCACAAGAATTTTCCTTATTGTACAATTATATTAAGTCATTTCTTTTTCTTGTTGTTTTTGAATGTTACCCATTGATCTTTTACCTGTAGTTTTGTAACAGAGCTTATTTTATTATGCTGACATTTGCTGTTTCCCTAACTTGTTTTATAAACATTTTCCCCTC